>NW_011494625.1:2441193-2474183 GCF_000754665.1 Bison bison bison
TTGGCATTGCCTTTCTTTGGGATTGGAATGAAAACTGCCCTTTTCCAGTCCTGTGGCCACTGCTGAGTTTTCCAAATTTGCTGGCATATTGAGAGCAGCACTTTCACAGCATCATTTTTCAGGATTTGAAATAGCTCAACTGGAATTCTATCACTTCCACTGCTACTGCTAAGTCACTTCAGTCGTGTCCGACTGTGTGCGACCCCATAGACGGCGGCCCACCAGGCTCCCCCGTCCCTGGGATTCTCCAGGCAAGAACACTGGAGTGGGTTGCCATTTCCTTCTCCAATGCATGAAAGGGAAAAGTGAAAGTGAAGTCGCTCAGTCATGTCCGACTCTTCGTGACCCCATGGTCTGCAGCCTACCAGGCTCCTCCGTCCATGGGATTTTCCAGGCAAGAGTATTGGAGTGGGGTGCCATTGCCTTCTCCATCACCTCTACTAGCTTTGTTCATAGTGATGCTTTATAAGGCCCACTTGATTTCACATTCCAGGATGTCTGGCTCTAGGTCAATGATCACACCATGTTGATTATCTGGGTCGTGAAGCTCATTTTTTGTACAGTTCTTCTGTGTATTCTTGAGAAGTTAACACTTTTTAATTTAGTTTTGGCTGTACTGGATCCCCAGTTGTGGTGAGGGAGCTTCTCTTGTTGCAGAGCATAGGCTCTAGGTGAGTGGGCTTAGCTAATCCAAGGCATGTGGGATCTTCCCAGAGCAGGGGTTGAACCCTTGTCCCCTGTATTGGCAGGTGGATCCTTCATCCCTGGACCACCAGGTAAGTCTTGTGTGTTACTTTTCAAAGAACTTGTCCAGGCCATGCCAGTGACCCCCAGGGTTGCCATCTGATTTGGACCTGGATTCAAACCCTTGGGCAGTAGTCCTTGATTTCCTGGAGTTTACAGCTTATCAGGGGAGAGAAGACAAATATAAAATGAAGAGATATGCCATAAATGGGCTTCTCTGGTGGCTCAGACAGTAAAGAATCTTCCTGTAATGCAAGAGACCTGTGTTCGATCCCTGGATTGGGAAGACTGCCTGGAGAAAGGAATGACAACCCATTCCAGTGTTCTTGCCTGGAGAATCCCATGGGCAGAGGAGCCTGGTGGGCTACAGTCCTTGGGGTCACAAAGAGTCGGACACGACTGAGTGACTCACACTTTCACTTTCATGACGTATTTTAAGAGCTGGCTGAGTGAAATGGTCAATGCATTCTATGAGATATGGCGATTTAATCCGTGTCATACAAGATAGTCTTTCTGGCTCTACAGGTTATAGTGTTTATAGCAATATAACTATATTTATATTCTGTTCTGTGATAAAGACACAACTCGGTGTGCGTGTGTGTGTGTCTGTCCACATGTTAAGTGTTCTTCCAGTGACTGCAGCATCCTATCAGAGCACTGCTTGTGCATGAATATTCACATTGTCCCCTGAGGCGAGCAGGAGCAAGATGACAGAGGAAACCTCCATGCTTAGCTCGATGTTGAAGCTGCAAGGTGACACCAGAGTGCAGCCAGCTGACGTCTGCTTTGCCTTCGCAGTGTCCTGGGAGCCTGGGAGCAGTGGAGCGGGGTGGTCTTTAAACACTTGGGACCCAGCCCCCAAAACACGACTATGTAGGTGTCCCCACTTCCCACCTGCCTGTGGACTCCTTGTGCAGATACTCCTGTGGATTCCATAATTCTTGGGTAATAGGTGAGCCTTTAGAGATGCCTGTTTCAAAGAACAGAGCATACACCCCAGGAGCAAATTTAGAATTTAGAAACAGCTCCCTGATGTGTTCAGTCTCCATTCTCTTCAGCTAACCCTGTGGGAGGAATCATTCAAAAGACATTGCGGAGAAATGAAAATACAAGACACCCCTTTACTTTGAAATAAGAGGATCAGAAGGATTCATAAAAAAAAGGAATGATAAAGTTTGGTATTTTTATGGAGAATAATGATCCTCTTACAGCTGATTTTATTTTAAAGTTGGGAGGGGCACTCTTAGGGGAATTAAAAAAACAAAACACCAGAAGCAAAGTCTTTTTCTGAACGGAAAAAGTTTGAAGAAAGCATCTGCCTTTGCTTTTATGTCAGAGACTTTTATTCACATCTTTTTAAAACTGCTTAGAAAGGAGGCTGGTGAGTTTCATGCAAAGATCTCCTTGCTGTGGGAGACAGCTGGCCAGATGTGGAGTGTGGGTTGTGGCCTTGGCTCCATCATGCCTGAGTGGGACCCCAAGGGGCTCACAGAGCCGTCCCTCCCTCGTGGCCGAGAAGTGAGGACCATCCCTCCGCTGTTAGGAAACGGCAAGTTCAGATGGACGCCCAGCTGTGGCCTGTTGGCCCCACTTAAAGGGGAGATTGATGTCTGACTATACAGCAAACAACTCAAGGTTCCCCTCCACGGCGACATCCTCTCTGCCCACCCTCTTGGCTTCCTCCAATAGCAGATTCTAACTGGGTGACAAGGTCTGATATATTGTGTTGTCTGCAGAGGGAGACGCCAAAAGGCAAACTCCGCAGGACCCAGCGTGCGTGTTCTGTGTTCCTTTCTTGTCCCGTAAACAAACACAGCTGTTGAAAGATCAGTTCTCAGAAGCGGTATAAAACCAGCAGTGCCCTGCCAGGGGACCTCAGCAGCCGGAAAGGGGGTACGTGCCCGGGTATCTGCCGCGCACTCTGGGAGAAGCAGGGTGGATGGAGAGGCAAGCCTGGGTTTTCAGTTCAGGCTGAAAAGTGTTTACAATGATGAGTGTGGGAAGGCCTTGGGGGGAAAGGAGTCTGAAATTTCATCTGCTTTCCTCAGATGAATCCTCTGAATATAAAAGCAAAGTGTCAGTCGCTTTACTGTCTGAACCACCTGGAAAGCCATACAAGCAGGGAACTGTCCTTCTCTGGAGGGGATGGGAGGGGACGTTTATCTTCCCTTGCTTATTTTAAAATTATCTGCAGCTTTGAGAAAAAGATATTAGGAATTCATGGGCCGAGCAGCCTGTATTTATAGCTATTCCCACTAAAATGAGGGGCTTCTTGGGTAGGTTAAAAGGTTAAGAATCTGCCTGCAATGCAGGAGACCTGGGTTTGACCCCTGGGTTGGGAAGATCCCCTGGAGAAGGAAATGGCAACCCACTCCAGTGTTCTTGCCTGGAGAATCCCCATGGGCAAAGGAGCCTGGCAAGCTACAGTCCTTGGGGTCACAAAGAGTAGGACATGACTGAGCTACGAATACACACACACTCAGGTGAAGTCTCAGACCACACTCCTGCCTTTTCCTCCTTGACCGCACGGACGTGGGCTTGCTGCCTGGAGTGCTCACAGCGCACGTGTGCAGATGCCCGCTGTGACGTTCCGTGGGGTCGGGTTTCTGTGTCCGGTTCCCACCACACTCTTGTTGCTGGACCTGCAGGGTCCCTGGCAGTAAGGAGGCCCGAGGGAGACCAGGAGAGAGAAGCCAGGAAGGGGTTTATTTTGTGCCCGGACACCTTGTCACCTTGGCTGTTAACGGCTTGAGGATCTATACCTGCCTTCACTGGACAGACTTTTATTAAACACTTACTGCTTGCCAGGAATTCGTCTGACTTTAGGTCCTCTCTCTATGTTGAGAGACTTGCCACACATTTGAATTTTTTCTCCTCCTCCTCCTCTCTCTCATATCATTCTCAGTATGTCACTGTCTCCTTGGCCCTTGGTCCCTTTAAAGAAGGATCATAGATTGAACTTTTAAAATTCAAGTGTTAAAACTTGAATAACTCATGTTCCCTCCAGAGTGCAAATCCAGTCTTACTCCTTAGCTGTAGTTACAGCCGGTCACCTGGTGCTTCGTGGATGGTTTTGCAGAGACTGACATGGGGCACACCCTGCAGTGGCCAGCTGGACACTCCAAAGGGACATGCTGCCTCTTCCAAGGGTTGGGGGGTGACTCTGTCCCCTGGGGCTCCATCTGCTCGATGAAGGTTTGGTCAGACACACACGCTGTCCTGTTTCACTCTCACTGGAACGTACTGCATTCCCTTTCATTATAAAACTGTGTTCTAACTAGTGGTGACTTAAAATGTTCTAGAAATGGACCTGTCTTGAGAGTTTAAAGCCTCGAGTTTCTGGAGAATTGGTTTTCGGAATCCCTCTCCTGATTGGTTAAGTTGGTTGGCCCAAGGATACCCAAGGTTGTAGGTTTATTTCTCAGAGAGGCTAGGCTACTTTCCCAGAGAGAGGGAAGCCCCAGTTCTTTTCAACATTTTATTTTACCTGCTTCTCAGAATTTTAAGAAGGATGAGGGCAGTTACATCCACTGTCACTGTTATAGGTTAGGAGAAGAATCCCTCTTCCCGGCCTCCCAAGAAGCAGACTGCTGAGAGGGTTAGTCCTTGCTTGATTCAGGTGGGTTAGCTCTGTTCCGTGTCCCGCCTAACGTTAGCAAGAACAGGTGAGCGCATCGGAAGCACACAGCAACCAAAGCTCAGTCCTCGCCTTGTCAGCATCAGCACCATTCAGGGCGAGAGACCCGGTGAGTGTTCTCGTGTGAACTCGCCGCCCTGGCCCACTTCAGACGCTGGTGGAGGGCAGGTGCTTCCTGTCGCGGCCACAGCAAGTTACCCCAAGTTGTTGTTGTTGAACCCCTGTTGTTGTTCAGTCGCTAAGTTGTGTCCGACTCTTTGTGACCCCACGGACTGCAGCACACCAGGCTTCCTGGTCCTTCACTGTCTCCCAGAGATTCCTCAAACCCATGTTTATTGAATCAGTGATGCCATCCAACCATCTTATCCTCTGTCACCCCCTTCTTCTCCTGCCTTCAATCTTTCCCAGCATCAGGGTCTTTTCCAATGAAACAGCTTTTTGCATCAGGTGGCCAGAGTATTGCAGCTTCAGCTTCAACATCAGTCCTTCCAATGAATATTCTGGTTGATTTCATTTAGGATTGACTGGTCTCATCTCCTTGCTGCCTAAGGGACTCTCAAGAGCCTTCTCCAACACCACAGTTCGAAAGCATCAATTCTTTGGTGCTCAACCTTCTTTATGGTCCAACTCTCACACCCTCTATGTCAGCAAAGGGATGTCTCTGATTTTTAATACGCTGCCTAGGTGTGCCATAGCTTTTTTTCCCCAAGGAGCAAGTGTTTTTTAATTTCATGGCTGCAGTCACCATCCACAGTGATTTTGGAGTCCAGGAAAATAAAATCTGCCACTGTTTCCACTTTTTCCATTTCTATTTGCCATGAAGTGACGGGACTGGATACCATGACCTTAGTTTTTTTTTGAATGTTTCCAGCTTTTTCACTATCCTTTTTCAGCCTCATTAAGAGGCTCTCTAATTCCCCTTCTCTTTCTGCCATTAGTGACTTCAAGCAACTTGAGCGCTGCTCCTACATTTGTGTAGACCAGAGGTCTGATGTGGGCCTCACTGGGTTAACTCCAGGTGTTAACCAGGCTGCATTTCTGAAGGAGGCTCTAGGGGAACCATTGCCTCGCCTCTTCCAATTGATAGAGGCCCCTGCCTTCCTTGGCCTGTGGCTCTTCCTCTATCCTTGAGTCTCTCTCACCCTCTTCATCACTTCTCCTGCCTCCCACGGTGCAACCCGACCTGGTTACGTTGGGCCCAGCTGATAACCTGTGATTATCTCCACGTCTCAAAATCTGTGACTTAATTGCATCTGCAAAATCCCTTTGGCAATATAAGGTAACATCTTCCCTGGTTCTAGGGGTTAGAACGTGGCCTTCTGTGGGGGTCACCACACTGTTTGCTATGGTAGGTTTGACGCCTGGTGACGGCTGACCGTGTGTAAGTGGGAGTTTATTTCTGCGTTTACTATATGCTCCCAGGTAGTCTTTGAGATTTTGTAGAGTTTTGAGGATTGTATCTTGAAAATTTTTATTTTTAATTGGAGAATTGCTTTACAATACCGAGATGGTTTCTGCCATATATCACCATGAATCAGCCACAGGCATACATATGTCCCCTCCCTCCTGAACCTCCCTCCCACCCCATCCCACCCCTCTAGCTTGTCACAGAGCCCTGGTTTGGAGCATAGTATCTTACCTGCAGATGTTCTGTGGGGTTTTGTAGTCTATTTCCGATGAAGAGTTTGCTAAAATGGATTTTTAGAAATAATTGGATAGTATATAATGGCATACTATTGTGCTTACATGTAGGCTTGCTCTTTTTAATAATGTACACAATTAAATAAAATCAATAGGTACATTTGAAGGCATGTCCTTTGTGTGGGAGCCTTTGCTGGGTGACATGGATGAAGATAGATTGCATCCCTGTCTAATCTGAGTCTCACCTGGAGAGTCGGACTTAATAGGTTGGGTGCAGGTGGTGTTTCAAGTTCTCAGCTGTTTTCCTCCCAGATACAAAGCCGCAATTTTTCATGTTTTGCTATCTTAGGTGAAAATGTGGTACTGTTAGTGTCTTCCAGCCAGGGACAATTTTACTCGGGTACCAGCTGGTAAATCTTTTATACCTGACAGTTACCGTTATTTTAATCTCTTGACCTCCTAATTCTAACATCCCTGTCCTATTGGAATCTGATTCTGAGGCTTGCTCTCTCTCCTCAAAATGTTTTGTTTCTTGCCTTTTAGTATGCCTTGTAATTTTTTGTTGACAGACCTGATGCATTAGGTCAAAGAAACTGCAGGAATTAATAAGCCCTGAGGAATGTGGTGGTGAGGCGGAGAGGAGGCGGCGGAATGTGTTCTCCAGTCCTGGGGTTATAGCTCAGTCTTCGAGTGAACCTGTGCTCCTGGCCATGGACTTCAGGGCGCCTTGATTTTCCCCCTGTGGAGGGACAGGGTGGCTTGAGGGAGTGGGAGTCAGGAATTTTCTTGCTCCCAGGCTGGTTGGGCTCTAGTGAAATAATTTCTTGCGATCTTACGGCTCATTAGGAGCAGAGTGGCCAGGTGGGTTTCAAAATGACCACTTTCCCCCTCTTCCTGTTGGAATCCTGAGGGGATTTTTCTCTGTTCTTCACTGTGAGAACCTGGTTGAGTTCCTGAAGAAGGTGAAATGTGTGAAAGCCTGGGGTTCCCCTGGAGTTTTAATTTCAGAATTGTCTGCAGCGACCCCCACCACCCCCCACCTGCAATTCTGTCTATTCAAGTTCAGGATTTCCTACCCCAGGGCTGGTTCCCACAGCGACTTCTGCTCATGAGTCTCTGCTCCTGTCAATTGCAATCCTGTCTTTGTCCATCTCTCCAAAGTTAAGGGGCAGTGTCTTGCCCATGACCTCACTTCTCTGATGGGTCCAAGAAGAGTTGCTGGTTTTCGGTTTGTTTTGCTTTGCTATTTGTTCTTAGAATGGACTGGTGACTTCCAAGATCCTTGCATGCCAAGCCAGGAGGGAAAGGGACTAGTTTTCACTGGCACTGGGCGCCCTGCCTGTGTCCGTGCTGGATCCCCTGGGCTTCTCAGACTCTCCCAAGGGCTCTAATCACGTTGCCTCCGCTTCTCCAGGCCTCCTGTCTTCGGTGTCGTTTACCTGATTCTGAACCTTGGTCTCTGGCCCTGCGGTGGCCTCACCTCGACTTCCTCACCGCATGTGCTCATCATTCCCAGCTTTTCTCCTGTTCTGGCCGATTCTTGCGGCTCCCCTGGAAAGTGGCCACCCCAGGCACACCTGCCCACCCTGCCAGGGGCCTAAGGGTCTCTTCCTCCTTGTTTCAGATACTCTTGAGGACTGGCTGCTGCTTCCTGTCTCATTATTCTGCAAGGTGAAGGAGAGTTTCTCTCTTCCTTGAGACACTTGGCCGTGACGCTTGACTTGCGCCTTTCTTGTTGTACTCATCACACTCCATTATGCCCGGTCAGGCTTTTTGTTCTTGTTATTTTGTGTTCTTTTCTGCCACACTGTAAACTGCAGACACCAGGGGTCTCAGGATCAGGTCTTAATCACTGTCACCGCTCAGCACCTGCAAGGTCGGCGGCGAGGAAATCTAATAGGAGCTTTACTCCACGAACTAGATTAAACCATTTAAAGAGATCACAGATTCCCCCAAGCCCAGCGTACTCAGTACATACATGATGTGTTAGTATCGCAGCGCAGGTAGGATGAACAAAGGCAAACACGGTACTCGATGTCCCAGGGGTTCCTGAATTAGAACAGAGATGGATTGCAGGTGAGAGGAGCCAAGCTGGATGTTGGAAAGAATGAGACTGAGCTGCGCTCTCAGCTCTTCGTAACCCAGACTTGCCAAAAGGACAAGGAGCCTGGGAACTGCCTAATCAGCGGTTTGGTTTGTTAGGTTTGAGAATCACCTGAAGTGCTTTTAAAATCCTGATGTCCAGGTTGCAGCCCACCCTAAATCTATTGCAGTGTCTGGGGTGGGCGCTGAGCATCTCACTCTTAAAGACACCCCAGCAGATTCCGGGCTGCAGCACAATTGGCAAGCCAGGGGCTTATGCCTCAGAATATGTGAAGTTGGGGGTCAAGTTCAGCACAAATGTTTGTGGTCATCACCTCTCTATTAACATGACCTCCGCCAGGTTTGTTTTTCTGCAATTTTGAGCCTCAGAATTGAAAGTCTGAAAGATTTATCTGGTTAATTCACAGAGAAATCAAGTGTGGGGAAAATACTTGAGATAGAGTTTTGGAATGTCAGGGAAAATATTTTGGAATAGTACTATAATTTGCAAATTGTAATTTATAATTGCAGTTATTTTAAATAAACAGAAAAAAAAATGATGCAGAGAGGTTGATTTTTTTTCCTGGGATTTTTTAAGTAGACCACTGTATCCATCTTCAAATAAAGATAAATTAGAAATTTTCTTTCCAAGATTCTTAACTATCTTTTCCTTGTCTTTCATCATTTAGGACCTCTGAGAAGCCCTGGATACTATATATTTTTATTATAAAATATATAATCACAACAGTGGGCAACCTTCAAAGTAGTGACTTGTGTAAACACATTTTCTAATGTTGAGTCATTCTTGCATCCTGGAATAAACCCTTCTCATGTAGAAATATTTTAATAGATGCCTATATTTAGTATCTTTGGATATAGTCAAATGAGACTGCTGTACATTTCCATTTTCTATCCTTATTCAGTTTTGATATGCATTATATAGCTACTTATAGTATGAACTTAAAAAATGATTGCAGAAGCTGTCTTCCTATTTTTGAGTACATGGAACAGTTTACATACCCAGTATAAAACGCTTAAAAAAATGAGCCAGATCTGTTTTTAAGCAGTTGAACCTCCTTTTACATGAATTGCTAGCTGAGTGCTTCTTACTTGCTCCAACTCTTTGCCACCCCATGGACTGTAGCCCACCAGGCTCCTCTGTCCATGGAGAGAATACTGGAGTGGGTTGCCATTTCCTCCTCCAGAGGATTTTCCCAACCCAGGGATCAAACCAGCGTCTCTTGCGTTGGCAGGCAGACTCTTTACCACTCGCGCCTCCTGGGAACTGTTGGTCTAACGCAGGGATCAGCAGGGCTCGTCTAGCTCCTTAAGCCCTAGACTACTACTCCTCAAGCTGTTGTGGTGGTGTTTGTGCAGCTCTGTTGGCCGCGGCCCTGGGTGTCTGTTTCTGTGCCTGGAGGGTCAGCCCTGAGTGGACCTGGCTGAGACACCTCCCCTCCCACGTCATAATGTCGTGCACAGAGTTTTATGTGAGGTCGTTACTGCTCTTAGTCCCATTGCTCAGATGAGGCAGCTGAGGTGGAGAGGTTACGTAACTTTCTCCAAGGTCGCAGAGTGAGCGATGGAGCCAGACCCTGGGCTCTCGCAGCCCAGTCCCAAGTCTGTGTTCCGATGCTTTTTATAGTCACGCGATGTTGCCTTGCTGATAGATTTGACTGAAGACTTTGAATGGGGGAGGCTGCAAAGGGGGGGCTCCCAGGAGGTGAAGAGACAGCAGACTGTGTAGTGCAAAACCGGATACCTCGGCCAGTCATTGCTTTTAGACGTCCTTTTGGTTGTCGCTAGAAGGGGCTTGTCGCTCGGTGTGCCCCGGCGTTGCCCATCCTCCCCTCTCAGGGGTACCCCTGGGAACGCCACGGTCGTCTTCCTCTGTTTCCTGGAGCACTTCTGCCCTCCCCCAGCATTGCCACACTCATCCAGGTCCTAAGCCACTCGAGGGTTCCAAGGGAATGGGGACACCTCTCCATTTCATTGTCCTCATTCATTGCAGGGGGATGTTCCTAAGTCATCCTTCTCACTGTTGCCTGCGCAGAATCACACCTGTAGGGGAGTCTTTTTCTGGCTGAATCTTGAGCCTGTCCCGTAGCTGTAAAGGCCCACAGCCCATTTAGTTAGTATCGAATGTATTGATTTATAATACGATGTGATCGTGACTCTTGAGGGGACCAGACAAATGCAAGCAGATGGTGGGACGTTCTCCCCCTGGGAATGGCCAGCCAAGTCTCAAAAGTGGAGGCCAGTTTATTGATGTGCAGTGAGGTTGATCACTGCCAACACGATCAAGTACTTGTGTCCTCCCGCAGGATGTGTCTCCTGGGGGTCTTCTACTTCGGGAATCACGCTATAAATAGGTGATGAGGCAGAACCGGGACTAGACTACAGGAGCTTCTAAGACGGGGATCTCCGGGGCCAGTCTGGACGTGGGTGGGTAGAACCTGTCTGCCTGCAACTCTGGCCCCTTCCTTCCTAAGCTCTGGTGACTGTCCATTAGCACATTCCTACCTTCTTCCTTTAGATATTTTATGGAACATTTGATCTGACTACTCTCATACCTTGCAGGCCTAGGAACCAATCTTTCTCTTTATGATGGTTGAGTGGGATTCATTATGAGTTGCTTTAAAATTTCATTTTCCAAAGGCAGTTTTCTCTTCTTTCAGATTCTCAGAGGGGATTTCTCACTTTAGCCCCTGTACGCTGTTCATAGTCAGGAAGATGACTAAAGATACTCAGAAGAAACTAGATTCTCGGTTTGCACAGAATTTTGTCCAACGGATGCTGTTTCTGTAGTTCCCACTTGTACATGCTCTTACGTGATGCATATAAAACCCCAGTGTAACCCTCTATTGGCCCCACCTCTGTGTCCACACATGTACACAGCCCAGTAGACCCAGTTTTCTTGTAGATGGTGGCATTTGGGGCAAAGCCAGGTACATCCTGTTTCCCTTTGGAAGGAAGGGCTGAGAACACCTGCTTTGAGTCCTGTTCATTCATCACGATGTGTTTTTCTAGTGAATGTGGTTGGGGTGGGGTCCTGGGGAGGAAGGGCACAGCAGAGGTACTGGTGGAGTGCCCCCTGCAGACGGGGTCAGTGGCAGGGAAAGGACGGACAAGCAAGCCAAACTTGGCCCAGGCCTGGACCGGGTATAAACACAGACTAATGGAGAACCTGCAGATTATTCAGATGACTCTGCAGTGTGTGCTGCAGTTCTGTTTGCATTAGTAGTGTGCACATTTGCAGACTTTCAGAAGAGCATCCTTAAGGAAAGGCTATTTTAAAGGTGTAGGAATAAAGAGAAATGTGAACAGTGGGTAAACTGAGGCACTGGACTTAAAAATGTCAACAGTAGCTAATTCAACGGTGAACCTTCTAGTGTCATTAATCCGAATGCAGCTGAATGGATTGTATGGGGTTTCCACAGTCTGTCCTGCCTTTGGTCTTCATATCTGGGCAGAGTTAACAGGTTCCTTCCCTCCCTTGCTCTTTCTTCTGGGAGAGACCCTTTTCTCGAGCCTATATGGAATTTGGAGGTAATGGCTCGTTACCCCATTTGTAGTGATTTCTCAGGACAGTATGAAAGGACCAAGAGCCCAGCGTGTCTTTGACTATCACCCCTTGTTATCTTCAGAGGGGTCCTTGTCTTTCCAGCCTCGCTGGCCCAGGCTTGGCTAGTCCTGAGCCAAGCTGGTGAGCGGACGGCAGTTAGCGATGGGACTTGGATTTTGCCAAATGGGGCCTGCAGGTTAGAGTAAGGTTCCCCCCCAAATCAGCTTCTGCATGCAGATATCCACGTGGTGCCTGGTCATCTCCAGGGTCTGGGGGACTCCATTGGGTCTGTGGCAGAGAGAACCCTCAGCTCACCAGCTCCTGTCCTGACTGCTTCCGTTCCACCCAGGAAAGGGCCGGGAGACGAGGGAAACTGGGGATAGCCCCGATTCATCTAACTTATAAAAAATGTGACTCTTTTTCAGACTCTAGTATTTTATTACATCTGGTTATGAGTCACTGTGGTTGAAAAACCACCAGGCTCAAAAGAGGCTTGCTTGGCCAGCACGGTGGCGGCAGGCGGGCAGGGGAGGTCCCGAGAGGTGAGCAGTTGATGGCAGGCGTGCCCTGCTCATCCCCGAGCACCAGGGGGCAAGAAAAGTGGCGAAGAAGACCGAGGCAGTGGGCAGAGCCCAATAAAAGAACGGAGGACGCGTTGCATGCTCACCATGGACCTGGCCCATCTGGCAGTAGTATATCTTGTCTCAACATCTTATGACGTCCTGGGTGGATCAGGCCCGCAGTTTTACATACTAGAAAACCAGAGCTCGGCGTGTGGCAGTCCCTGACTTAGCTCACTCAGCCGTTAGCGGCAGTGCCAGGCTGTAGACCTGTTTCGCCTGCTCTTTCTTGCACATCACAGCTGCCGGCTCACCTGGTGGCAGGTGGCAGACTCCTGCTCAAGGAAACGGGTCAGGGAAGAGCAGTAGTTCCCAGCAATTCTGCAAGGGGAGGAGAGCAGGGTCCCAGCATCAAAAGTGAGACCGGGGTGGTCTCGGCATCCAACTGGGCACAGATGGGGGCCTGACTGAGGGCAGTCGCTGGCAGTGGTCGGTCAGGTGTCTCCTGATGGCTTCGTGACTTAGGTGACTGGGGTGGATGGGAAACCCGGGGTCTGGTCCCCAGCCAACTCCACTGGGACTGCTGTGTGCCTGCTGGTTTTTTAAAAATTCGTTTACGTTTGTACATTTTGATCTCCTTCAGCTCTCTCCCCCAGCCTGCACACACTTTGCACCCCTCTGACAACTGCCAGTCATTCTCCGTGTCTGTGAGTTTGTTTCGACTCTACGCATAAGTGAGACTGTGCAGTATCTGTCTTTCTGTTTGACTTGCTTCACTGAGCATAACGCTCTTACGGTCTGTCCGCGTTGTCACAAATGGCAGGCTTTCCTTATTCTTATGGCTGAAAAATATTCCATTGTACGTATATATGGGCTTCCTGGGCGGCACTAGTGGTAAAGAACACACCTGCCAGTGCAGGAGACATAAGAGATGCGGCTTCAATCGCTGGGTCAGGAGGATCCCTGGAGGAGGGCATGGCGACCCACTCCAGTATCCTTGCCTGGAGAATCCCATGGACAGAGGAGCCTTGCGGACTATGGCCCATGGGGTCACAGAGTCAGTTACAGCTGGTGACCGAGCACGCACATATTACTTATATACACCACATTTTCTTTTCCCGTTCATCCATCGGTGAACACAGGTTGTGTCTGTGTCTTGACTGTTGATAACAATGCTGCATGAACATGGGCGTGCAGATATCTTTTGGAGTTAGTGTTCTCCTTTCCACTTCTTATATTCCCAGAAGTGGAATTTCTGGGCCGTATTATAGTTCTGTTTTTAAGCTTTTGAGAACTGTTGTTTTCCATAGGGGCTGTGCCAATTTATTTTCCCCCCAACAGTGTACGAGTTCCCTTTCCCCCACATCCTCGTCTAGGCTTATTGCGTGTCTTTTTGATGATAGCCGTCCTGACACGCATCAGGTGATAATTGCACTGTAGCTTTTTTCCTCCTGGTTTTATTGAGATATAATTGACGTACAGCACTGTGGAAGTTTAAAGTGTATAACGTAATGATTTAACTTACATCATGAAATGATTATCACAGTTGAGTGAGCCTCCATCTTTTCAAATTGATACAAAATTAAAGAAATAGAAAAAAAAATGTTTCCATTGTGATGAGAATTCTTAGGATTGACTCCTAACAACTCTCATGTAACGTACAGCCGTATTAGTTCTGTTTTCATCATGGCCCATAGTACATCCCTAGTGCCTGTTTATCTTATCACTGGATCTCATGGTTTTGATCTGCATTTCCTGAAGATTAACGTACCTGTTGGCCATTTGGATGTCTTTTTTGAAACCTGTTCTTTGGAGCCTGTTTTCTTTGGAGCTTTGGCTAACTGGGACGAGGGCTTGGACTCGAGCCGGAAGCTTCTAGAAAGGGGAGGCTTCAGCGTGAGGGTTAGCCTCAAGGTGCTTGCTCGAGGAAGGAGGGCTTCCTCTGGCTGGTGGACACAGGATGTACAGAATGTCAGCTTGGTCAGCATCCGCTCCATCCTCCTCCTAGAGTCCCTTTCTAGAAGTGACATCCATTCCCCCGTCCATGCATGGTGGAGGAACTGAAGTACTGGCCCACATGAGGAGTCGGGAGGTGCCTGATCGCGAGTCGGTGTGTGTTTTGGGGCCAGCTGCTTCCCCGGGGCCGGCTGAGATTGTTGTGGTCCTGGGGCCTCTGTGGGCCAGTGGCTTCCTGATCGCCCACTGGCTGCCCCTCGGGTAGGCTGTTCTGGAAGTGTGCTCACTCCAGAGCCTGCACCTCCTGCCCTTCCACCAATTTTATAAGCACGTCTTCACCTGAATTAAGATCCTTCCTGCCTCACGTTGCTCAGCTGGCTCTGTGATCTGCACTTTACCCTGGCTATACGGGGGAGTCACCGAGCGGTGGTGCCCAGGCAGCCTCCGTGCCGGGATGGCAGAGCAGGCAGGCTCCGTGTGCTTTGCACTGTTTCCACCTCCACCCTTTCTTCCAGGTGTTTTGTTTTGTTTTTAATATTCATTGGTTTCTTTGAGGCGGGTCTTGGTTGCAGCACACGGGCTCTTTGGTGCGGCCCACGGACTCTCTAGTTGTGGCACATGAGCTCCGAAGTGCGAGGGCTCCGTGGTTGTGGTACCCAGGCTAAGTTGCTCCGTGGCACGTGGGATCTTCCCAGACCAGGGATTGAACCCATGTCCCCTGCATTGGCAGGCGGATTCCTAACCCCTGGGCCATCAGGAAAATCCCCCGTTTATTATTTTTTTTTAAACTTTTTACTTTGAAATAAGTTAAAGGTTAGGAAGGGTGTGATGTCATATCTGTTAAATGGTTTAACTGAATCAGATGGTAAGAATTATAACTGTGTCCATGTTTTGCAAGAGCAAGACCTAAAACCTATATTTTCCTTTGCATTGCTCCCGCCAGAAGAAATGCATTTCCAAAGTACTGGGAAAATAGAGGAAATCCATCCAAGGAACACTGGGTCAGCCTCTTGCTCAGGCCATGTGCACACTGGATGACAAGCCCGTAGCACAGGCAGCAAAGACGAGCTCCTGGGATTGTGTTCCTGCTCCCTGGCCTCCCCTACACCGCATTAGTAAAGCCATTCTTTTTTTTTTTTTTTTTAAGCCATTCTTGTAACAGCATTTTTGTAGCGATTCTATATGCAAGACTTGATGTTGTCACTCAGACTGGCAGGTCTGAGGTCTGATTATTGTTGTTGTTCAGTCACTCAATCGTATCTGACTCTTTGTGACCCCAGAGACTGCAGCAGGTCTGGCTCCTCTGTCCTTCCCTATCACCCGGAGTTTGTTCAAACTCATGTCCATTGAATCAGTGATGCCATCCAACCATCTTATCCTCTGTTGTCCCCTTCTTGTCCTGTCTTCAGTCATTCCCAGCATCAGGGTCTTTTCCAATGAGTTGGCTCTTCACATCAGGTGGCCAGAGTATTGCAGCTTCAGCATCAGCCCTTCCAATGAATATTCAGGACTGATTTCCTTAAGGATTGACTGGTTTGATCTCCTTGCTGTCCAAGGGACTCTAAAGAGTCTTCTCCAACACCACAGTTGGAATGCATCAATTCTTTGGTGCTCAGCCTTCTTTATGGTCCAACTCTCACATCCATACATGACTACTGGAAAAACCATGGCTCTGACTATACAGAGCTTTGTAGGCAAAGTGACGTGTCTGCTTTTTAATATGGTGTCTAGGTATGTCATAGCTTTTCTTCCAAGCAGCAAGCATCTTTTAATTCCAGCAGAATGGGAACCGTCAATAGCCTCGTTTGCTGTGGTCGGTGGACTGCACATGGATTCTGGAGACTCAGACAGCCTGAAAGAACATCAGCAGATGCTTCTAAGAATCTCTGAAAGCAATTTCAAAACACTTGTGTTAAAAGCTTCAGCAGCATATGTAAGGCCCAAGCAGAGTGTTGTTGTAAGAGACATACTGAACTTGGAACCAGGAGAATTGGGTGTCAGGCCTTGCTCCGCAGTCTTAAACTGAGCTGAGTTATTTAGCAATGGCTGGTCTTGGTCATCTCATTTGTGGAAAGATAGGGGTTGAAAAGATCATTATGGCATCCCCTCTGGCTTTAAAGGTATAAATCTCTAAGTTATTATTGGCCCCGTGATTGCTATCCGGTTGTCTGATTTACTCCTGGGGGGCTGAGGGGTGGATCCATGGCTCACAATCAGTGGCATGTCCCCTTTGCCCGCACAGTTCAGGTGGTCCTGATGCTCATGCACTCATTGTGATGAGTCCTCACTGAGTCCGAGTTCAAGCTGTAGCTGACAGGTGTTTAGCCTCTCATGCCGTGCTCATTGTACATGGTGTGGAATGTCCTTCATTCTCCAGATCCTCGGAGGCTGTTTACTCCTTGTTGTTATTGTGAACCAAGAGTGTGAGACCTTGGCGAGAAGTACCCTGTGGTGGGTTCTCACCAACATCGCCAGAAAGCCGTCGGCTTTCTGTGGAATGTTGCAGTGTTTCACGCCCTGCTTTTCAAATTTATTCATTCATTCACATATTACACAGATATTTATCGCGTGCTTTTTATGTGCTACACATTATACCATGGGATACAGGATGGACAGAACTTGTGGATTCTGGGCCAGGGGTTAAATATTAATAGCAGCCCCAACCAGCAGGTACCCGCAGATGGGGATGTGGGTCAGAGAGAAACTGTCCTGGATCCTACAGTGAGTTAAGATTCACCTGGAAGCCAAGGGTGGCTGGAGGGAATTGAGGTGAAGAGGAGGTGTTTCCACCCCTCGGTAGGTGCCAGGGAGAAATATGAGATGAGGGATTCACAACACTTCTCAGTAAGAGTTGAGCCACTGGCATCCCTCTGTGTGGCCACCTGGATGAGTCAGTTACCTGGTGTCTGCAGGCTGTGGAGACCCCACTTGTGCTCTGGAAATGCCTGGAGCACCCACAGCCACCACTGAGGGCCTAAGATACTTTTTTTTTTTTTTTCAAATTTCTTGCATTCTCTCAAAAAATCATGCAGATTTTGCTTTCTGTTCATAATACACCTTGATTATTTTTAATGTAAAAGTGTGAAAGTCACTCGGTCATGTCTGACTCTCTGTGACCCCATAGACTACACAGTCCATGGAATTCTCCAGGCCGGAATACTGGAGTGGGTAGCCTTTCCAGGGATTGAACCCAGGTCTCCTGCATTGCAGGCGGATTCCTTATCCGCTGAGCCACAGGGAAGCCCATTGTTAATGTACTGTGTTATCATCAAAGTGAAGTCCCCACGAGGATGATGCATCCTCGGCCTATGAAGCTGGCCTCTCACTGGCAGGGTCCAGGGACCTAGGCTCACGTTCCCAGCTGCAGGAATGCAGAAGGTCAGCTCTGTCTGTCTCCCACTATTTGCATTCCAAAGCTGACCTTCTTTGCTTGGCGGTCCAGGTCACATGAGCGCTTCTTGATTGCTGGGGAGGAAATTGCTAAGGTTCTTCATCAATTCCAGTGACTTAGTTGAGTGTTTATAATCTCTCCTCTGTGATTCTAAAACTAAGGTAAACATTCGGGGTGGCAAAGAAGGCATCTTTATTTGTCATCGCTTGAGAAGAAATGACACTCATTTTTAGTAACTTTCTATTCATTCTGCTCACATTAAGATGCAATAGCACTTCAAATATAAGACTATGTTTTTCTTGAAAAATATTAATTAAACCATTAGACAGCGTCCTTAGTTGGTTATGTAGCCAAGGGAAGAATCAAAGGCAAATATTACAGTGCTTGGAAATAATGCTCGACTACTGATGAAGCCAAATTCAGAGCTGAAATAAGAATCCAGTACTTTTTTATATAATTGTATTAATATTTCGTTTTGGCTGTGCTGGGTCTTTGCTGCTGCTCAGGCTTTTGTCTAGTTGTGATGGGAGGCTGTCCTCTAGCTGTGGTGCTTAGGCTTCTCGTTGCTATGGCTTCTCTCCTTGTGGAGCACGGGCTCCAGAGTGTGTGGACTTCGGAAGTTAATGGCACATGGGCGCATTGGTTGTGGTTCCTGGGCTCTAGCGCACAGGCTCAGGAGTTGTGGCTCCTGGACTAAGTTGCTCTGCGGCACGTGGGATCTTCCCGACCCAGGGATGGAACCCACGTCTCCTGCACTGGCAGGCAGATTCTTCGCCACTGGACCACCAGGGAAGCCCAGGAGTCCAATGTTGAGATAGTCGCCCAAGGTATACACGAAGACTTTGAGAGGACTTCTCACGCGGCCCCTTTCAGTTTTCCACTTTGGCTAGGAACTTTAATTAGCACATCGAGAAGAGACTTTCATAGAGACTTTGATGTTACAAAAGATAAATTTAGCAGAGGAGGTAACATGACCCTAGGTTCTCTGCTTTCTAGATTCATGGTTTGTTTTCTTGGGTCTTCAGGAGGAAGGGTGGGGCCCAGGGAATTCCTCCTCTTTATTCTGTCATCAAGCTCCCTGCCGTTTCCAGTGTTTCTGGAGGAAGAACCTCATAGCGTCCACTGGGTCACCAGGGCTGTTTCCGCAGTGCTCCGCTCCCCCAGTTCGTTCTTACGCCTCACTTCCCTACTTTACTGTTGGTGGTTGTCAAATTAGGGGCTTCTTTGGTGGCTCAGATGGTAAAGAATCTGCCTGCAACGTGGCAGAGCCAGGTTCCATCCCTGGGTCGGGAAGATCCCCTAGAGGAAGGGAATAGCTATCCACTCCAGTATTTTTGCCTGGAGAACTCCATGGACAGAGGAGCCTGTGGGCTACAGTCCATGGGGTCAAATTGAGAGTAGTAACGATAACACGTGTTTAGATAATGTATCTTACGTTGACATTCCTGTTGATTTGGGAAGACAGGCCATGGCCTGAGCTCCCCATGACAGTAGGAGTGAAAAGAAGGGGAGAGGATGTACATACACAGAAAAGGCATACAGCAGGGTGAGAATCCTGCGGACCAGTTAGGGGTATGATATAGTCACAGCCTGAATAGATATTTAAATAGTCCCAGACCTCTTCTTAGAAGGTCAAGCACCCTCATTAGCCCTGCACAAAGAAGTCATAACCAGAAACGGTTGATGCTGTAGAGCTCGAGATAGTCCCATAGCTTTCTGGATGCCAGCCTCACCTTCGGGGGTCCCTCAGGAAGTGGGGCATCTCCTGTGCCCCATCAAGGAAGGATATCTTCCAGCTGAGAAGCTCGCCCTTGACCTGGGAGGCGTCTTCTCGATCAGGGTGCATGGTCAGCTGAAGGACAGAGGCTGGGTTGGCCGGATCAACCCTGGGGGCCGGCAGGTGGCCCCCGAGGGCACCTCAGCCGTCAGGCTGTTAACACTCGTCCAGTGTGTGCACTCCACACACTCACAGGTGCGTACACACAGGCACACATCAGGTTAGGGGAGAGTGGACACGTTTTTTATGCACTGTGGTTTTAAAAAGTTATACAAAGTCATCCATGAATACTTGCTTTATTGGGGCACGCTCTTTAGAGCCCTCAGTGGCTCGCCTCCCTCCGGGGACCCTGGTCAGCTGCAGCAAGCCCTTCCCTCAGGTGCCGGTACCGGACGGGGAGATGGAGGGTACACGGGGCTCCCGCAGGCCAGCTGCAGACATAGGGAGGGCCTTGTTTCTTAGGAGACATCTGGCACTTGCAGGCTTGGGGAGGGAGGTGGGGGAGAGAAGCGGGGAAGAGCTGGAGGAGCTGGGGCCAGTGTTAAAATAAAGCAAAACCAACACATCAGCCTAATGAAGACCTGTATCTCTCTGGCATCATCATTATTTTAATAAACAGGAGAGGGAGAAAAGCTGAAAGTAAGGCGTCAAACCCGAGCAAACACATCAGAACTACCGAATTAGTTCCCTGTGTAAACACGCCTCTCTATTTAAAGCTGGGGCGGCTCAGTGACCCTCCTCGGAGGCCGCTGGCCTGGGCGGCCCAGACTTCGGGCCCCGTGGCTCCCGCCCCGCCTGGGGCCGCGCCCGTATATGTCGGTGTTTCCTTTGGCTTCCAGAAGGTCAAATAACGATGGCACGGCCCTTCTGTTTTCCCTCCTTTCCCGAAATGAGTGCTAATAACTTCTGTATAAGGAACATTACCTGTTGGTTCAGGAGGCCGGTTACCTGCCCGCTTTCAGAGGCGCATCTCCTCGGAGTGGGCAACTGTGCCGTTTGGAAATTACTTTAAATAACTGTTTACTGACTGTCGGCTGACCTTCAGAGCACAGTTGGAGACTGTGGCGAGAGGCGGGTTGGACCAGACGTGACGAGGAGGTGACCTTTCAGGCGCCCTCGTCTCAAAGCAGCGGGAGTACACCGAGGGTAAACGCGCCTTGTAGGGAAATAGATGTGTGTGTGCTGTGTGACATTAAAGCCCAGACGTTGTCAACAGCTAACCTGTACTGAGCACGATGCGGTTAACATTGCGCTCCATTCTTTGAGTGTGCCGTCTGGTTCTATTTCCACGACAGCCCTGGAGGTGTTGGTGTTGACCCCGTTTTAGAGATAAGCAGACTGATGCTCTGAAGCAGCGCAGTGCCTTGTCCAGGCCTCAGAGTCGGTGGCAGCACAGACCAGGTGTGTCTTGAGTCCGAATCCCACCCCTGACTGCTGGAGCTTTCTGCCTCTGTGTGAGTGAGCGGGTGTGGAGCTGTTTCCCAGGCATTGCTTCTGTGGTGGCAGTGTTTGTACGTTTCTTTAAGTGAAGGACAGGGAAAGCTTGAGAGAAGTAGAGAAATTGAAACTGCTGTCATAGTCTTGGGATCTCATGCCTTGAGAAGAGTCTTGTGTGTGTATACACACACACACACACACACACACAATTTGACTGTGCCAGGATCTTAATTGGGACATGTGGGATCTAGTTCCCTGACCAGGGATCAAACCCAGGCCCCCTGCACTGGCAGCACAGAGTCTTAGCCACCGGACCACCTGGGAATTACCAAGATGGTCTTGCTTTAACCCCGCTCCATTTCTCTGGAGTTTGGTTCTATGAAGTGAGTTCCCAGATTCTTCCTCTGAATGAGTCAAAGCAGAGCTTGTCTTAAGTCCAGGACACCAGGCTCTTCCCTCATCTGGTGTTTCTCTCATCTCTCTCGTTCTTTTGATGCTTAGTCATCTTCTTGCCTTGCTGGTTATCTTCTCTTGTTCAGTCACTCAGTCATGTCTAACTCTTTGCCATGCCACGGACTGCAGCACACCAGGCTGCTCTGCCCTTCACTGTCTCCCAAAGTTTGCTCAAATTCATGTCCATTGAGTTGGTGAGGCTATCTAACCATCTCATCCTCTGTCGCCCCCTTTTCTGCCTGCCCTCAATCTTTCCCACCATCAGGGTCTTTTCTAAGGAGTCGACTCTCTGCATCAAGTGGTCAAAATATTGGAGCTTCAGCATCAATCTTTCCAGTGAATATTCGGGATTGATTTCCTTGTGTCTTATTTCTCCAATAAGATGATAAACATTTTGAGGGTAGGTGCTGTCCACCTTCTTTGTTTTCCCTCAAGTTCCTAGCCCTGGCCTCAGATGTATAGGTGTTCAGATATTTGTGATGTTGGCATAACATCAGGCACACCATGCAAGCTGGGGAGGAGGGGTAGTAGTTCCTGACTCTGCTGCTGGTGGACAGATGATCTTGGCAATTGCTGGACCCCTGTGGGTCTCGCGAAGGAGTCCACCAAGAGGACCCGAGCACTGGCCGATCAGCAGGTCACAGCCCTCCAGGTGTGTGTGGCAGGCGCCCAGCCAGCCAGACACTACTGTCAAGTGTGCGCAGTGCATCTGAGCGAGCACACCGCGTTCAGGTGTGTACACTGCCTTCGAGTGTGCTGGCCGTGGTGCCCGGTTGCCACAGTGCCCTCTGGGGGGTGCTCAAGTTACTACCTCCACTCATCACCACCTGGGTGGACTTCATCTGGAAGGAGCTTTTAATTTGCGCGTAGCGTACTTAACGATCGTGAAATGCTATGACTCGTGCAGAGAGCGGTTTGCTTTCCAGAGTGTTCTCAGGTGGGCTCATCCACTGCCTCTGCAAGGTGCTCCCACGAGGCCAGGAGCCCCGTGTTAGAGACAGGGACACCAAAGCCGGGAGGACGCTCACGGAGCAGGGCGATGTCACCTGAGGTCAGGGAGGGGCCTCCGTGGTGCCCACTGTGTCTTTTTGTGGTGTCTGGGGTGGGGGAGGGAGCGCTTGGCTCCGTGCGCGCTTTCCTCCCTGAGACCACAGGCTGCCTCTGGGAAACCAGTTTGCAGCCCTGGTTCACCTCATCCTACCTCTCGCTTCTTGGGCCGTGTGTGGTGGCGTGTGTTTGACTTAAGGCGACTCTAGATAGCGCACACACCCGGCTGTTTATTTCGGTGCTGTTTCTGCTTAGCTGTGGCGCTCATTCGTCACGACTTATTCTGGGCAGCCGAGAAGCTCCCGCCCGTGTCATCTGTGACCAGTTTAATTCTGTGTCTCTGGGTGTCACCACTGGTACCAGACCGACCGCCCACCCCGGGAGCATTTTTGGTTCTTTTTTTCTTTTTAAAACCCAAGGAAAACCCTGCACACTCTTAGTTTTCCTTAATCCTTGAATTAATCTAAGTCCTTCTTTTATATCCCAAATAGCTTCTACCTAGCAAGCAGGCAATAAGTGTTTCTTAAATGTGAGTGAGCAGTTGTATTTTTATCCTGTACCCTTTGCAACTTTCTAATCCAAACAGTATATAGTAGTCCTCCCCCCCGCCTCCTTATCTGTGAGTTTACTTTGTGGGGTTACCCAGGTCAGCTGCCATTGGAAAACAGTACATGGAAAATTCCAGAAATAATTCATAAGTTTAATGTTATTTGTTGTGTTTTATATTTTAATTTTTATTTTATATTGAAGTACAGTGGATTAACAATGTTGTGTTCGTTTCAGGTGTACAGCAAGGTGATTCCGTTTTATATATACATGTATCTATTGTTTTTCAAATTCTTTTCCCATTTAGGTTATTACAGACAATTAAGTAGAGTTCCCTGTGCTATACAGGATAGGTCCTTTATTTATTTTAAATACAGCAGTGTGTGCACGTCAACCCCAAACTCCCAATCTATTCCCCCGCTGACCCTTCCCTGCTGGTGACCGTAAGTTCCTCTCTAAGTCTGTGAGCCTGTTTCTGTTTTATGATTAAGCTCATTTGTTCCATTTTTGGATTCTGCATATAAATCATATCATGTGATACCTGTCTTTCTCTGGCTTCACTTAGTATGATGATCTCCATATAAATCATATCATGTGATACCTGTCTTTCTCTGGCTTCACTTAGTATGATGGTCTCCATATAAATCTTATCATGTGGTATCTGTCTTTCTCTGACTTCACTTAGTATGATGGTCTCCAAGCCCATCCGTGTTGCTGCAGATGACATTCCATCCTCTCTAATGACAGAGTCATAGTCCACTGTGTGTGTCTGTACCGCATGTTCTTAATCCACTTACCTGTCAGTGGACATGTAGGTTGCTTTCATGTTCTTGGCTGTTGTAAACAGTGATGCCATACAGGGGTGCATGTATCCTTTTGAACAAGGCTTTTCTCTGGATATATGCCCAGAAGTAGAATTGCTGGATCATGTCATTGTTCTAGGGCTTCCCTGGTGGCTCAGATGGTAAAGAATCTGCCTGCAGTGCAGGAGACCCAGGTTCAATCCCGAGGTCAGAAAGAGCCCCTGGTGAAGGGAATGGATAGTATTCTTGCTTAGAGAATCCCATGGACAGAGGAGCCTGGCAGGCTGTAGTCCATAGGGTTGCAAAGAGTTGGACATGACTGAGTGACTGACACTTGCACTTTCACAGTAGATCATTTTTAATTTCTTAAGGAGCCTCCATACTGTTGTCCATAATGGCCGCACCGATTAATTTCCATTCCCACCGGCAGTGCGGGAGGGCTCCCTTTTCTCCACACCCTCTCTAGCATTTATTGTTTGTAGACTTTTGATGATGGTCATTCTGACTGGTGTGAAGTGATACCTCCCTGTAGTTCTGATTTGCACTTCTCTAAAAATGAGCTATGTTGAGCATGTTTCCCATGTGCCCATTGGCCATCTGTATGTTTTCTCTGGAAAAATCTCTATTTAGGTCTCCTGCCCATTTTTTGATTGGGTGATGGTTTTGATACTGAGCCACATGAGCTGTTTGTAAATTTTGGAGATTAATCCCCTGTTGGCTGCATAATTTACGAATATTTCCTCCCATCCTGTGGGTTGTCTTTCTCTCTTGTTTATGGTTCCCTCTCCATGTCTTAAGATGCCTTTATTTCTAACATTCATGTGGTTTCCTCCTCTGCAGTTTCCTTTTGTGATTGTTGACATTTTTTTTTGCATTTCATTATTAGATATGTGGCTCATCTTCTTGCATCTCCCCTGCTTATTATGTAAATCAAATCTTTTTAAAAAAAGAAATATGAAAGTCATCTTCAGTGCCCATTTCTTTTGAAGTGAATTGGCCATCTTCAAGTATACCTTAATGGGTCTAGGGGTGTGTGTGTCTAAGTGTATGTTTAGATCAGGTGCTAGTCATATGTTCAGACTGTTATCACGAGTAGCATTGCAAAACAAAGCTTTTCTGAGCCAAGATACATTTTTAAAAATTCATACCCCAGATAACTTTTTCCAGAGTTCCCCTCCCACACACCAATTAACACATTTGGCAAAATTTGCTTTTTCTTAGAAAATCCTTTGAACTTCAAATGATGGTATTTTGTACAAGCATGAGAGAAGCTCAAACACAGAAGAGAAGAAAGTGTAATAGCTTGATCTTGGAGAGAGTGTGAGAAACCGTCTTACTTCTCGGTAGATGCTAACGCTGAGCTTGCAGGAGCACTAGTGGGAAGGAGGGACAGGTGGTCCCCACAGAGACTGGCCGCCTCCTGCCTCAGATCACCGCTCACCCGGCCACTTCCTCCTTCCATGGCTCCATCGTGCACTGAGGGAGTGGAGAAGGGGTTTGTGTTTATTAGGGTCTGAGGTGGGCTTCTCAGTGCAGGAAGGGGAGGTCCCTGGAGTCATCTGCCACCTACTTAGCAAGGAATTGCTAATGCTTCGCTGGCAAACCAAGAGGGGTAGTCATGGAGACAAGAAAGTTTGGATGGATTCTGGAGGAAACAGATTCCCCCCTGGACACCTATTCCAGGCAGCTGGAGCAGGGCCACTGAGGTTGAAGAGTGTGGCCTCATACACTTAGAGAATGAACTTCCAGTTGCCCAGAGGAATGATGGGAGGAAGGGATAGTTAGGGAGTTTGGGATGGACTTGTGCACACTGCTATATTTAAAATGGATCACCAACAAGGACCTTCTGAATAGCACGGGAACTCTGCTCAGTGTTTTGTGGCAGCCTGGATGGGAAGGGAGTTCGGGGGAAAATGGATACATGTATATGTATGGCTGAATCCCTTCACTGTTCATCTGAAATTATCACAACATTGTTAACCAGCTATGTGTGAGTGCGTGCTAAGTCGTTTCAGTGGTGTCTGACTCTTTGCAACCCTGTGGACTGTAGCCCACCAGGCTCCTCTGTCCATGGGGATTGTCCATGCAAGAATACTGCAGTGGGTTCCTGAGGCCTCCTCCAGGGGATCTTCCTGACCCAGGGATCAAACCCACACTTACATCTCCCGTACTAGCAGGTGGGTTCTTTACCACTGGGTAGGAAGTGGGTATACCCAGCACCACCTGGGTATCAGTTCAGTTCAGTTGCTCAGTCATGTCTGACTCTCTGCAGCACGCCAGGCTTCCCTGTCCTTCACCAACTCCCAGAGCTTGCTCAAACTCATGTCCATTGAGTTGCTGATGCCATCCAACCATCTCATCTTCTCTCATCCCCTTCTCTTCCTTCCTTCAGTTTTTCCCAGCATCAAGGTCTTTTCTAATGAGTCAGTTCTTCACATCCGGTGGCAAAGTATTGGAGCTTCAGCATTAGTCCTTCCAATGAACACCCAGGACTAATTTCCTTTAGAATGGACTGGTTGGATCTCCTTGCAGTCCAAGGGACTCTCAAGAGTCTTCTCCAACACCACAGTTCAAAAGCATCTATTCTTTAGTGCTCAGCTTTCTTTATAGTCCAACTCTCACATCCATACATGACTACTGGAAAAACCATAGCTTTGACTAGACAGACCTTTGTCAGCAAAGTAACATCTTTGCTTTTTAATATGCTGCCTAAGTTGGTCATAGCTTTTCTTCCAAGGGGCAAGCATCTTTTAATTTCATGGCTGTAGTTACCATCTGCAGTGATTTTGGAGCCCAAGAAAATAAAGTCAGCCACTGTTCCCATTGTTTCCCCATCTATTTGCCATGAAGTGATGGGGCCTGGGTATACCACCTGAGTATACCCCAGTGCAAAAGAAAAGGTTAAAAAAAAAAAAAAGAGGCACGGTGGTATACCAGAAGGCTGTGATGATCCCCTTCCTGTATTTACAAAAATGGGGTTTGTCTCCTATTCTCCGGGGCCACAGCAGGAAAGAAGGTAACAGGCTTACTGAGTTTGGCACTCTTAAATAAATGCTGTTTCAAAAAATGTCAGGAATTATTGCTGTAATTAACCCAAAGCTAGAGCTTAAAGAGTGATGCTTAATTGGCTTCTTTCTCTTCATGTGTCACAAGTCTGAGTCCTCACTGAGAGCTTTTTTGATAAATGAGAAAAGGGGTCTTTGTGTTTGAAATTCGGAATTGTCAGACACTTAGTAGAATTAGCATGTTTGTTATGATTTGTCTTCTCGAGAGCGATCCACGGGGAGCAGCCTGGGGGTTGGCGGGGAGGGGAGCATCTTGCCCTTTCAACTCCAGTTCCCTCTCAAGCTATGAAAGGAATAAATGGGGACGCACCACACAGCGATCTTCGTAAACTCTTCTGTCTGCTGCTGGCAGAGGCGTGAGGAGCAGGCGCGTATTTTGTTGTGTCTTGCAGGCTTCTCTTGCCTGAAAGAAAAAATCTGTTTATGGAGGGGGAGGACGTGGCTGAAAAAACACTTGTACATAAAACAGCTGTTAAGTGAATCTCCACACACTGAGATCAAGAGAACGTGAAGAAATATGTCCATCCAAGAATCCCTCTGCCAACTTGGAGCCTCCTTTAGAAAATAAATACAGCCACGCTACAAGTTTCTGGTAACTTAGTTACTGAAAAATAAATTGAGCTACTTAGACCCTTGAACCTTGATTAAAAAAAAAATCTCTGAATTCTATTGCAGTGATGCAAATGAAGCCAAAGAAACTGCAGAAAGTTTCTTTTCCCTTTGGTCATAAATGGATCCCGAAGAGTCCTGAAAACGCACAGAGCAGAAGCTCAGGCTTCCCAGTAGAAGGAGAGCAGGTCCCTGATATTTGCTTCTTTAAGCTCCATCCATGATAAGTCGGTATTGCTGGGCTACTCAGCTTCCTTTGAACTTTCCCTTCCTAGGGGCCTGGCACGGTAGAGGACAGCTGTGCTGGGCGCCTGCCAGGAAAAACTGGCCTTTCCCCGGGCAGAGCACATCTGGCCACACCTTCCCCCCAGCCCACTAGGAACTCCTCAAAGGATGGGTCGTCACCCTTGGTGCCTGCTCTGCGGTTGGAGTGCTGTTGTTACAAGGTGAGGGCCCTTTAAAACTGTATGCTCATGCTTGGAGAATTCTGCCCGTGTGCTACAGATGTTTTACAGTTTATTTCCAAACAGCTGCTTTTCCCTTCTTCAGTCTGTTTTTCCTTTTTTTTTTTTTAAATAAAATCCCTCCGGAAACCTTTCAGCTCACATCCTTGGCTGTGCTTCCTTAGTAGAAGCCCTCGCATTCCTCACCACGCCATGCCCCCTGGCCGGCACCTGTTGCTATAGGCTGGCCATCACCTTCGCAGGTTGTTCTTCTGTGAGTTAGAATTTTGGGGTATGTGTCCCAAACCTCTGTATGTTCAATCAGCCTAGAAAAGACAGCCCCCAGGGACAAGCAAGCCCTCTGGAGTGTTTTGGGAGACAGTCCAGAAAGTAGAAGGAACAGCAGAGGTTTGCAGCTTATAATGCACACTCTGAGCATCAGTAGAAGGGTCCCATGTGGGTGACCGAGTTCAGGGGGTATCAAAGGAAGGATTTCCTTGAGGGCCTGCCACTGTGACAGGCTGTCCCACTTGGAACTCCACCGGCAGCCAGCTGTCAATCATCCTTGACCCTTTCAAGGTAGGAAGAACAGGAATAATTCAGACTCACAGATAAACCCCGAATCTGGGTGATGGCATTGACATCCTCATTTGGTGATTTGTTCCCCAGTGGAGCTCAGTTGACTAGTTAGAGTTCAACCTCCTCTCATTCCCTTTCCACTGATGGTCTGAAAAGGACAGGGGGAGAGGAGGATGTCCCATGGAAGAAGCTGGAGAGGGAGACGGGAGTCCGGAATTTGGGAGGCTCGGTCCTTGAACAGTGAGCTCGAGAAGCATGGATCATCTCTCGGGGAAAGGAAAATGTGTTGACTTGTACTTTGGCCAGCAGTCCATATGCAGATCCACCATCTGTGCTGAAGAATGTGCCTGGATCTCTCTAAAAGAGCCCAAGTTGAGTCAGTGTCTGAACTGGAGTCTCACCTCTAAAATAGTTATCAAGGATTTCGAGATGAGGGGCTGCAAAGCCAAGAGAGTGAAAACAATCCATAAAAGCGTGTTTGGCCAGCTCTCAAAAATCTGAGACACTTGCAACACAGCCCTTGGCTCGGCCGGTGGATTTTTCCCATTCATGTGCTCTTTTGACAGATGAATTGTTGCAGGCTGCGAAAAAGCTCTAGGAGGGATCTGCTAGACTCCTCACTCCCTCGGAGCTGGGGAGCTGTTTCTTTGAAACCCTGTTAGCAAGGCAAGGGGCTGCTAGCTCAGCGTGGCGGGCTGTTTGGCCACTCTTTGCTCTGTCTGAAAGGGTCAAGGCCACATTTGACTCTGGCATATTTGTGTGTTGGGTTGGAATGAAGACTCTCAATTTAGTAACTATTCGACACTGGTCGAACTTTTCTGGAATTTGTATTTCTTAACTCCTATGGAATGTTTATTACTTTCATTATGGTAATAACGAGAGTGCTTACCCGGAATCCCATAAATCACGGGATCCTGGCATTTCCCTTCTAGAGTCCTTCCTTTTTACTGCGTGGTGGGCTCACATGTGTATTTGGCAGGTTTTGCCCACCTTCTGGATTGCTGACTACACTATGCCGATTCTTCTTTAAAATCAAAAGCCATTTTGATAAAATTATGTCAAGCTGGATGCCTGTTTCAAGTGTAGCTTCCTTCACACCACATGTGATAAATGTGATAAATGTGACCTGTTAGAAAGAAGAGAAACCGAGGATTAATATTTAGCTACAAGAGTGGCCAGTCCCTCGTGTTATGGGAAGTCCTTGCCCAAGTCTAGAGGACATTTCCTTTATTAAAAAATTTTTTATTGAAGTGTAGTTGATTTCCAATGTTGTGTTTATTTCTACTGTACAGCATACTCAGTTATACATGTATCTATTCTTTTTCATATTCTTTTCCATCATGGTTTATTGTGCATGCATGCATGCTGAGTCCCTTTGCGACCCTGTGTGCTGTAACCTATCAGGCTTCTCTGTCCTTTGGATTCTCCAGGTAAGAATATTGAAGTGGGTTGCCATGGCCGCCTCCAGGGAATTTTCCCAACCCAGGGGTCGAACCGTTGTCTGTTATGTCTCCTGCGTTGGTAGGCAGGTTCTTTATCACTGGCGCTGCTTAGGCCATAGTTTATCATAGGATACTGAGCATAGTTCCCTGTGTCATGCAGTAGGACCTTGTTCATCCATCTTATATATAATAGTTTGTATCGGCTCATCCCAAACCCCTAATCCTTCCATCCTCCCTCCCAAACCCTCCCCCTTGGCAACCATAAGTCTGTTCTGCATGTCTGTGAGTCTGCTTTTGTTTCATAGGTATGTCCATTTGTCATATTTTAGGTCCATGTATAAGTGATATCATATATTTGACTTTGTCTGACTTCACTTCACTTAGGATGATAATCTCTAGGTCTGTCTATGTTGCTGCAAATGGCATTATTTCCTTCTTTTTATGGCTGAGTAGTATTCCGTGTGTGTGTGTGTGTACACACCACATCTTTATCCATTCATCTGTCAGTGGACATTCAGGTTGCTTCCGTGTCTTGGCTGTTGTTAACGGTGCTGCTGTGAACATTTGTGTGCATGTATGTTTTCAAATTATAGTTTTGCTTCCCTTATGCCCTAAAGTGGGATTGCTGGATCATATTCTAGCTCTTTTTTAGTTTTCTGAGGAACTTCCATACTGTTCTCCACAGTGGCCTCATCGGTTTACATTCCCGCCAATAGTGTCGGAAGGTTCCTTTGTCTTCACGCCCTCTCCAGTGTTTAGTGTTTGCAGACTTTTTGATGATGGCCATTCTGACTGGCGTGGTACCTCAATGTTTTGATTTGCATTTCTCTAATGATTAGTCGGCATCAGCAACTCAATGGACATCAGTTTGAGTAAACTCTGGGAGTTGGTGATGGACAGGAAGGCCTGGTGTGCTGCAGTCCATGGGGTTGCAAAGAGTTGGACACGACTGAGCGACTGAACTAAATGATTAGCTATGATGAACATCTTTTCATGGGCCTATTGGTCATCTGTGTGTCTTGGAAAATAAATTTCTTACATCCGTGAAGGAGGCTGGAGTCCTCAGAAGCGTTTTGGTGGAGCTCAATCAATTGAATTTAGATCTTCAAGTGTTCTTGGGCAGAGAGGCTTGGAAGTGCTAGAGAAAGAAGAGTCGTCATTTGTATGTATTAATAATATATAAAGTACTGGGGATCTTTGAAACCCTCTGTATACTAAGAGTGACTTCAAGGGACGCAGCGTCTACTATTGTGTGTACATATACAGGTTGTATATGGTACCGAATGGGCAGGGGCTTAGCACTGCTGTCTGTGCTTATGCAAAGAAACCAGGAACCCCCTTCATACCTTTTCCAGCCAGCAATGAAAGTCCCTATTCACACAAACAGTTTTAAAGGTCTTTTGTTACAGTGTATGATTTAAATGTATTTTCATCAAAATGTGGAAGTTCTGGACTTGCATATTTGAAAACTGCCCACCAATATAAAAAAACAGTGGCAAAGCCGGTCATTATAGAACAAAGCAGGCCAATCAGAAGTGTAGTCACTGTGTTTTTTTCAGTGTAAATAAACATGTCAACATGTACCTCCAAACAACCATCTGACTTCTGAATTTAAACTCTAAAATATATAGCTGGGAAAGGCAAGGGCTTTGCAGTGGATTTGTCATCTGATGGAAATAAGACATCTCCACCCTTACTATATCATCTCTGTTTGTTTTAAAGCGAAGTTTTCTATACTTTTCTGTCCAGGGCTCTCCCTTGGGAATGCATGCTTGAATTACTCTTTTTATTTGGCACCCCGGATGCTTTCCCCGTCAATGTGCTTTAAGATTCTGGAAGGGAGAGAAGGAAGTGGAGGCAGCAGAAGAGAACCAGCTATAGTCTCGGTCCAATCAGGCTTAGGAAACAATTCATAAGGCAACTGAGATTCTGGAAAGGTCATTACTTTTAAAATCCATCTGTGTTCATGTCCTTCCAGGAAGTCTTTGTCACCCCCCGCCCCCCAGGGATTTGTGGACCCTCGTTGGGAGATGACTGATTCAGAGCCCATGACTCTTAGCAGCCATCTACGTAGAAAGGTCAAGGAGAAGGGCCTCCAAAAATACTCTGAGAAGTACAGTTAACTGAACAGTAGATGGAAGTTTAGAAGTAGGTAGTGAAATGCGAAGGTGAGTGGAACACGGGAGACTGCAGTTCACATGCACCTCAAACGGAAAACATGGGGATGGTGTTAGAGGGGGGACGGACGGACGGACGGACAGAGGCTCTGAGGGTCATGGGCATCAGTGACTTGCTCTTCAACACCCATTTCCAAAGTGTCTTGACAGCTTCCCTTCTGGAAGGAAGTTGTTTCCCAGTCATCATTTCCCAGCTTGTAGCATTTCTTCTGAGACTCTCCCTGGCTGGCTTTTAAACAGTGACCCTCGTATCTTTTCAAGATGCAGGAGGTTCTTTAGGGTCTGTGCTGAGCCTGGCCGGTGTGCAGTAGCTGCTGGACGTGGGGCCGCTGCTGTTACCCCCTCCAGCTGGCCCGGGGTGTGGGCTGCTGGCTGGACCGTGTCTCCTGCTTGCTCAGCATTGCCAGCGTTCAGTGTCCATCAGGTCTTCACTCGGGATCACCTGCTTTGTCCCATCCACTGGGCGATGTGTTGGGTTCCAGAGGGTGCTTGTATTTTTCCCAGTTGCCTCCCTCAGCCAGGTTTCTGAACCTGGCCCACGAGCTGGGACGCTGGCTTGGGACTTCGTGTGCACGGCTGTCACGTGGTCTCCTCCCTCCTGCCCCCTCAATATATGGAGAAATTTCCTAGCCTCCAGTAGTGAGTATCAAGTGGATGGTGTTGGCAGAGTTTGTCAGTGTTCACCGTGGTCTTTCAGGCCTTTGTAGTCAAAACAGAGAAAAGCCCCCCAGTTCCCCTCTCAGCATCTGTAAGATGCTGCTGCTTCTCCAAACTCCTCTTTCTGCGGGTTTTCTGCCGACGCATCTCTGATCGTCTCTGAGGAGCTCCTCTTCCTCTTTCCCTCCCGTCATAGGGAAGAACTCAGATGCCTTCTGTTGACCATCGCCAGCCCTTCAGTCTCCTCCAACCCACTCGTCTTCACTCCCCTCCGCAGGCTCCTTCCCTGAACTTTCAAACATGCTCTCATGGGCCCCACCTTCCCAGAAGGCCTCCCCGCCTCCCCCGGGGCCAGCACCACCTCCTCCTGCCTGCCCCC
>NW_011494625.1:2474283-2486053 GCF_000754665.1 Bison bison bison
ACCCCCCCCACCACCGCATCCCCTCCCTCTGCTGACTCTCCTGTGTGTTAGTCTGACTCTTTTCGACTCCATGTAGTGTAGCCCGCCAGGTTCCTCTATCCATGGGATTCTCCAGGCAAGAATACTAGAGTGGGTAGCCATTCCCTTCACCAGGGGATCTTCCCGACCCAGGGATCGAACCTGGATCTCTCGCATTGCAGGTGGATTCTTTAACATCTGAGCCACCAGGGAAGCCCTGTCTGTCTTCCCCTAGAAGGATGCGGGCTGCATTCTTTGCACGTGAGGTGGCAAATTTTTATTTTCTCTTTACTCAGATTTTTATTTTTAGTTTCCCAGTGTGAATAGGGAGAAGGCAATGGCACCCCACTCCAGTACTCTTGCCTGGACAGTCCCATGGACGGAGGAGCCTGGTGGGCTGCAGTCCATGGGGTCGCTGGGAGTTGGACACGACTGAGCGACTTCACTTTCACTTTTCACTTTCATACATTGGAGAAGGAAATGGCAACCCACTCCAGTGTTCTTGCCTGGAGAATCCCAGGGACAGGGGAGCCCGGTGGGCTGCCGTCTATGGGGTTGCACAGAGTTGGACACGACTGAAGTGACTTAGCAGAGCATGGCATGAATAGATGAGCACCTTGTTCCACAGTTTTAACTTCACTGGCCTCAGCTGCTCTGCAGGACTCTGAAGGATTCCCAGCAGACCCATCACCGCTGCGTGTTCTCGGTGGCTCCCGCCAGCCTGGTGAGCCTGCTCCACGGTGCCTGCGCTGCTGTGATGTGTCTCCCGTGGCAAGCATGGTCTTCCCCTGGCTCTGCGATGTCCAGTCTCAGTCTGCCCTCTGCCTTCCTGGCCCCCCGTCCCCTCTGTTGTCTTTCCAGCCCTCTTCCGTGATTTGAGTTCCCTGGGCTCTGCTCTCAGCCCTCCGTATCCTTCTCCACATCCTTCTTGCTCTCCATGGCAGCCTCACCTTCTCCTGGGGCTTTGAGTGTCCCGAGCCCATGTCAAGTCTATATTCCTGACCCAGAATTCTCTCTCTCTCTTTCTCCCCAGACCCTCCTGATTGCCTGAACATCACCCCTCCAAAGTCCCAGAGCCCTCAAAGTCAACATGTAGGAACTTACTTCATCCTGTCCCCCAGGCCTGCCACTCCTGAGTTCCCTGTCCAGTGAAGGACGTCGCCAGACACTCAGCTTCCTCTGCCAGCAAAGAGGGGCATTACCTTAACTCTTTGCCTTCTCTCACCCTGCTCCTGCCCATTTCAGTTGCCAGGTCCTATCGGTTTTACCTTCTTAGTCTATTTCATGTCTGTCCACTTTTTATCCTTCCCGACCCTCCATCCCATTTTGTAAAGTGTGTGTACTTTTTCAGTGGCAACTTATTTTTCTTTTAAAAATATTTGTTTGGCTGCGCTGGGGTCTCAGTTGTGGGACCTTTAGTTGCAGCATGCAAGCTCCTAGTTGCGGCTTGTGGGACCTAATTCCCTGATCAGGGATGGAGCCTGGGCCCCCTGCATCGGGAGCAGAGTCCTGCCCACTGGACATCCAGCGAAGTCCCTGCTTCTCATTTAAAAGTTAGTCCCCTGGCAGACTTCCTTGACCTCCCAAGGACAGGTTAGGCTCCTCTGTCGGTCAGAGAAGCAGGACCAAGAGGACAGATGGACGGACGGATGTTAATGACTTTCCCTGTGTGATGCCTCACCCTCTGGTGGGAGCTGAAAGTTCCAAGTCTGCAGAGCGGCCGACAGGTTGCACTCTCAGGTGGGAGTTGCTTCGGTGGTCTTGAGGCAGAGTTTCTTATCACCTAGGAAACCTGTGTCTGCTCTCAAGGCCTTCAACTGATCAGATAAGCCTGAGGGCAGAGTCGGGTCCTAAGGAAGGAGGAGCTGGCCCGGGAAGGCCATCTGGAGGATGTGCTGGCTGGTGACGGGGTGGAATAGTAAGACTGCGGGGTGTAAGATAACCTGTTCTCCAGGGGGTACGGGGAGGCAGGGTCCTGCCCCCAGAGGGCCAGTTTGTCATGAAGCTGCCTCGATCCAGCCCTGGAGGCGGTGATGAGCCATCGAAGGAGTTTAATCAGGACTGACATGACCAGGCGCTGTGTGGCAGGGATAGAGGCTTCATGGCATAGGATGACCTTGGGAAGCACAGAGATGAGATGGGGGCAGGGGTAGTGACATTGCAGGCGGAGAGCAGGAGACGAGTTCTGAGGACACCAGGGAAGCCACACTGGCGCGATGAGCACTGATCGGAAAGGGGAAAGGGCGGGGAGGGAGGCGGGTGTTGGACATGATGCCAGACGCCTGCCTCGGGTGTGTGGGTGGAGGTGATGCCTCTAAAATGAGGTAGAGGCTGAGCTTGTGATGGTCAGCGTTCTCCAGAGAAACAGAACTGGTAGAATATATCCTGGGTCTATATATTTATATAAGTTCACATGTTATATGTTTACATGTTAAAATTATACATCAGTATATTATGTGTGTGTGTGTTAGGTCACTTTAGTCGTGTCCAACTCTTTGCAACCCCATGGACTATAGGCTGCCAGACTTCTCGGTCCATGGGATTCTCCAGGCAAGAATACCGGAGTGGGTTGCCATGCCCTCCTCCAGGGAATCTTCTGGACCCAGGGGTCAAACCTTCATCTCCTGCGTTGGCAGGCAGGTTCTTTACCGAAGACTTCAATATATTATGCATTTGTGTATAAAAAGCAGAGACATTACTTTGCCAACAAAGGTCCATCTAGTCAAGGCTATGGTTTTTCCAGTGGTCATGTATGGATGTGAGAGTTGGACTATAAAGAAAGCTGAGTGCTGAAGAATTGATGCTTTTGAACTGTGGTGTTGGAGAAGACTCTTGAAAGTCCCTTGGAGTGAAAGGAGATCCAACCAGTCCATCCTAAAGGAAATCAATCCTGAATATTCATTGGAAGGCCTGATGCTGAAGCTGAAACTCCAATGCCTTGGCCACCTCATGTGAAGAGTTGACTCATTGGAAAAGACCCTGATGCTGGGAAAGATTCAAGGCAGAAGGAGAAGGGAACGACAGAGAATGAGATGGTTGGATGGCATCACAGACTCAATGGACATGAGTTTGGGTAAACTCCAGGAGTTGGTGATGGACAGGGAGGCCTGGCACGCTGCAGTCCATGGGGTTGCAAAGAGTTGGACATGACTGAGCAACTGAACTGACTGAGATATTTGTTATGAGGAATAGGCTCATATGTGTGTGAGATGGAAAAGTCCTGGGGTCTACGAGCTGAAAACCCAGGAAGCTACAGGTGTGATTCAGTCTATCCAAAGGCCTGAGAACCAGGAGTCAGTGGAACAAATCCCATTCAAGGGCAGAAGAAGATGCGATGTCTCAACTGAAGCAACGATACAGGAGAAGAGGGGCAGGATCCGCCTTCCTCCACATGCTCCTCTGCTCAGACCCTCAGCAGATTAGACGATGCCCATCCTCATTGGAAGGACCATCTCCTGGGCTCATTCTACCAATTCAAATGTTTGTCTTATCCAGAAATGCTTGCAGATACACCCAGGAGGAGTGTCTTATCTGGGCATTCCATGACTGGTCAAGGTGGCCCATACAATTAACCCTCATAAGGAGAAACAAGTGGGTTTGGGAGGAAAAAAGATGAGTTCATTTGGACATGCGCTGAGTTGGAGGTCCCCATGGGGAATGTTAAGCAGGCAGTTGGAATCAAATCTGTAATTCACACAGGTCAAGACTTGAAGTGTAGGATTTGGAGCCTACTGCGTGGAGCTATGGTTAACTGTGGGGTGGACCCAGTTGTCCAGGGAGAGTCCCCAGGGTGAAGATGAAGTGGTTCCCGGGGAAGATGCAAGCGGGAGAGGACGACCCTGGGAAGGAGGCTGAACAAAATCGGAAACGCATGACATCTGAAAGCATTCAGGGGATAAGAGTCTGCCTGCTAATGCAGGGGACGTGTGTTTGATCCCTGCTCCAGGAAGATCTCACATCCCTTGGAGCCACTAAGGCCCTGGGCTCCAACTGTTGAGCCTGTGCTCTGGAGCCCAGGAGCCACAACTACGGAAGCCTGCATGCCCTAGAGCCCGAACTCCACAGCAAGAGAAGCCCCCGCAATGAGACGTCCAGGCAACACAACTCAAGAGTAGCCCCTGTTCCCTGCAGCTGGAGAAAAGCCTGAGTGGCAGAGGAGACCCAGTGCAGCCAAAAATAAGAAAGCATCAGGGAGGAGGGTGGCGGCGGGTGGGGTCAGTAATGTCACACCCTATAGAGAGGTCTTGAAAGAAGACAGGGAGGGCCATTGGGGTTGCCAGGGGCATCTCACCCGTGACCAGAGGGAGGGATGGAGCCAGACCGCAGCCGTCACAGCTGGGGAGGCCTGGCTTCTGTTGCAGGCGAGGTCCTCCTGCCTCGGTGGAAAAACAGTACGTTACTTTCACCTGGTTCCCCACGTCGTATGAAGGCGTGTTAATGGACCTCTCCCCCTTCCTCGTGTGTAGCAATATGAGCTTTGTCTGGGCTTTGTCTTGACGCCAGAATGTCTTAGCTAATCTCTCCTCAGTTCTTTTCCATATTAATATTATGGACAATCTGTTTAGAAAAAGATAAAATTATCCGTACGTGTCAAATGTCTTTTATGAGGCCTGGAAATCATAGCAAGAAGTTTCTATTTTGCCAGAAAATGTCATACTTATAAAACAATGTCATTTTTTTTCCTCCTGCGTTACTTTTAGTATACTCAATACATAATGGAATTTTAGTTCTATTTCATGCAGTATTTACTCCGTAAAGAAATTAATGGCAGGCTGTTTTTTAACAAAAGTTGCTGGATTCACAGTTGAATCCAGCCTTTAAATTTTGTTCATGAAGTCTTCTGATTCTCAAGTCATAGCTATCTGAATCTTTCTGGATAATTGGTTTTCTTTTTCAGATATTCGCACAGTCTGAGGTGCATGTGCAGAACCCTGGGTTGTGCTTTTGGTCCTGTGGGTTGGTATTTATTTTTATTTTTCGATTTAACTTATAAGAGTCTGGACTTCAGTGTCTTCTTAAGGTACTTAGTGTTTGTGGTGTGTTTCATCACAGCCTGACAAATGCAATAATGAGAATTTGGTAAAGCAGTAGGAAACTTTGCAGTAACTACAGCAAGTATACATCATCAGACTCTTTGTGGAGATGACACACTGGAAATTTCAGGTGGTGCTTATTTTTAAGCGTGTGCTCTATTTCATGTGCCCCTAAGTCCTCAGGCTCCAAAATAAATCTAGCAAGGCAGCCCCCCCACCCTTCCATCCACCACACAAAACACGGGCTGTTACAAACCCCAAGCAATGAAGTGTATAGTTGCTTCAACTTTCCTTGGCATCTACAGCCAAAGAACTAATATTCTGAGAGGTGATGTATTTTAATCCTAATAAGCACCTACAAATTCATCACGTGAAAAGTGAAGGTTAGCAATCGACCTTGGCAAATTGATGCTTATAAATTATTCCAATGTGAAATTGTGTTCTAGGTGAGACACAAGAGTGGGTGTTGAGAGGGGGCAGTAAGCCACCAAACTTCAAATGGCGACATGTCATCACACCACTGTTCTCGTTGGACATTATTCACAGGCGTGCCTTTGATTTATTTTTCTCGCTGGGTCTGTAAATCTCTTGCCTGGAGAACAAACTGCATGAGTAGTAAGTTCCGTGGGCCAAGAGATCACTTGGTTCATCTCTCAGAGTTCAGCTTTATTACTAACAGCAGCAGAACAGCAGATTGACGCAAGCTTTTGAGGGCCCCAAGGTGAAAGAGAAATGATTTTACACATTCGACTTTTTTTGTTTCACGCGTATTTCTTTTTTACTAAGTGAACTTTTCTATGATAATTTCTTCCATTATGGTGTTTTGAGAGAAGTGCAGAAACTAGCAGTTAAAGAGATCAGACGTGTCAGTCCGTCCTTCTCCTTGGGTGGGGCGACTTCTACCTGCCGTTGTGATATGAGCCTCATGCTTCTGTCATCCTTTCCCTCAAGCTAAATATGCCTCTAGAAGCTCTCTCGTTATGTAATCTTGGTCTCTTAATCAGCTGACTTGCTCGGGTGAGTGAAGCACTAAGGAGACCAAGTCTGGGATTTAATACGACAGTTGCCCTGTATTTGATATACGGACATAAATGGATGGAGTCCCTTTGTCTCTGTGGAGTCCATCAGCCTTCTTATATTTTAACACATTATTGACCCAGGGGGTGGTTTGCAGAAACAAATGCCTGTGGCCGGTGATCTGTTTTGTAAGTGAATATTGAAATGTTTCCAGTCCACAATGTTCAGGTAACAAAAGATGTGTTAATATGTCTCTGGTCAATAAGTTACTAAGGGCCAAGGGCTACTTGTAGGCCAGATAAGCTTCTTGCCATGAGTCATATGTTTCAAACTGGATGCAAGACCAGAGAGCTGAGGACCCTGGGCTTAGCAGGAACCACAGAGACCGTCTTAGTTGTCAGGGTGGCTAGAACGGAATATCATAGACTGGATGGCTTGTCAACAGCAGACACTTGTTCCCCAGAGTCCTGGAGGCTGGGAAGTCTCAGATCAAGGCAATGACAGGTCTGGTGTTTGTGAGCATCTGCTTCCTCACCAGGCATGGGCACAGCTTGCCCTGTGTCCTGGGTCCTGTGGTGGCTCAGATGGTAAAGAATCTGCCTGCAATGTGGGAAACCCACGTTCGATCCCAGGGTTGGGAAGATCCTCTGGAGAAGGGCATTGCAACCCACTCCAGTGTTCTTGCCTGGAGAATCCCATGGACAGAGGAGCCTGGCAGGCTACAGTCTGTGGGGTCACAAGGAGTTGCATATGACTGAACGACTGACACACACACGCAACGCACATGTGATGCAAGGAGCACAGACGCTCTCTGGAGTCTCTCCAAAGGGCACTGATTCTATTCAAGAGCGCTCCACCTCTGTGCCCTAAGCACTTCCTAAAGGCCCCCACTCCCAATAGCATCACATCAAATCAGGGTTAGAATTCCAACGTATGAACTTGGAGGCGGGGAGACAGAGCATTCAGTCTGTGGCAGAGGTGATCTTGGTCATCGTCTTTGCCTTACGGGCACAGACCTGAGATAGAAGGACAAGTGCCTGTTCCCAGTCACGCAGGCTCTTAGAGCTGGTGCCGGACGGCCACCACCCAGTCCAGTTCCCTCCTGGTGTTTTATCAGATAGCCGGATCACCGCTGGGCGCAGCACCCATCCGCACTAGTGTGCTGCTTGTGTTCCACGTGTTCCCAGGTCTGTGTCCCAGACAGCGGCATCTCATCAGGCCTGTTCATCTCGAGGGTGAGGCTCAGCTGTCCCATCTACACTTGTGCACAGACCTGTTCCACCCACAGGACTCGGGGTCAGGGGCCGACAAACCAGACACCTGCTGATGTGAAATGTTTGTAAATCATCCTCAATCCCTGTGCTGCGTGTAGCCTGAGGAAGATGACCTGTAAAGTAATCCTCTTACATTCAGACTTAACAGTGACTAGCCTCGACTCGGGAACCAGAGAAACCCCAGCTCGGATTAGAGGGGGTTTTATTTCGCAGATTCCATGGCCAGACGCCAGAGTGATGCAGGAAGAGCAGGAGCGTGGTCACCGCCGGGCCTTCTGGCAGCCGGGGGAGGTTGGATCATCTCATTACATCATCTTTAATTATTACCTCTTGACCTCACTCACGCGCTCTCACCACCTCACGGACTGATTTTAATTGGTCAGTAGCCTCAGAGTAACAAGCTTACTCGAACTTTCCAACACAGAGCATGAAATCTTTGGCTACTGCGAATTCCTGGGTTCAGATGGTAGAATCTGGCAGCGTCTCCAAAGGAGGCAGAGAGGAGAGAACCACTTATTCAACAGGATAACCTCATCTGGGGGGCCCGAGTGCCAAGCTAATTTGTTAAAATTACTGCACTCGGTTTGCAATTATCCATTTCAGGGGTTATTTACATTGTGGATTTTTAGTGGTCACTGAAGCCCTGCCAGTCAAAGCAGGGGTCAGGGCTGGATGCTAAATCAATATTCGTGTATGAAGTCGAATTCTGAACACTGCCAGTAAATTGGGTTAGCCTGGGGGAGGCCTACTGGAGTTATTGAAGAGAAAAAAATTAGTATATATGTATTTTTATTTCAGAGAAAGGTTATTTGATGCCAACTGAGTGTCATTGTGCAAGTTGCACAATGGGCCTCAGATTTTCACTATAAATAAGGAAGAGAGACCAAAATGAAAAGGTCTCTTACAGTGCCAACACCAGATAAGCGCAGGGCTGTTACTTGAAATATCCGGAGGAACGGATAATGGGCTAGTTAAGCATATCAGTCAATCAGCTCAGCTTTGTAAATACACAGTCCTGATTTAGAGTTGACAGCTCCCCTGTGCTCTGTCATGTCCAGCTCTTTGTGACCCCGTGGACTTCAGCCCACCAGGTTCTCCTGTCCGTGGGATTTCTGAGGCAAGGATACTGTAGTATTCTTCTCCAGAGGATCTTTGCAACCCAGGGATTGAACCTGCATCTTTTGCCTTGGCAGGCAGATTCTTTACCTCTGTGCCACCTGGGAAGTCCCCCAGAGTTGACAACAGCCCCAGCCAAAACCTATATTCCCCCTGTATTTTAGTTTGTTTAAAAAAGAAATGTCTACAGGGCTTAAAATCTGAGCATCTTTAAACCTTGAAAGCTCTGATGTTAATCCCCGCCTTCACTAGCAGCTGAGCCTGTTCACTTGATAGGGAACATTTTTCCACTTGTTTAGGGGAAACCCATTGCTTATGGATAAGTGCAGACGTCGGTAGGTCAGGTGCCATCAAGAAAGGAAACGTGCCAAATGAATGAAGTCCTGAATTGAGGTTCAGGGACCCATGCTTTTTGAGTTTGTGTCTTGTTCGTATCATCTTTATCAGTGTGTCTTCTCTTATCCCAAAGAGGCAAATGCTATCATGATAAAGGAAGGGGTGTGTGTGTGTGTGTGTACGCGCACACACACGCATGCACGTGGGTTTTATCTAAAAGCAGCTTCCTTACTCTCTGGCATGCTCTGTCCTCTTGTGAGCCCCTCCACACACGTCACGTGCGCACTAGACTTTATCTGCTGTCAAGGCTGTAAAACGAGACAATCCTGATCCTGCCTCACAGTAAGCAGCAGAGACAAATGAGATGATAAATATGAACATTCTTTGGACTCTTAGGGAGAGAGCTCTTATATGCAGACTTAAAATTGTCTCGTGAGGTCCAGTAGTTCCAGTGGAAAACTTTGCAGTTAATCATTAATGTCCATAAAATATTGGCACGCACACGTTGCCCACATGTTGGCTTTTGCCTTTGAGCCGTTTTGTCTCACAGAATCTGCTAATGTTTACCTCCTGAAGCTGCTCTTCCTTTGTTCCTCCCCTCTCGCTCCACAGTTCTGGAAATCTGGGCCTTAAACCAGATCTGGATGGTGGCACTTCTGGGTTCTGTTCTTACGAAGCTCCAGGATTTCAGTGGTAGCTCTCCTACTACCCAGAGAATTTTGTTTCCCCTTAGGGACTGAGTTTATATGTTTATTTACTGATTCTGAGGGCTTCTCTCGAGGCTCAGCTGGTAAAGAATCTGCCTGCAATGTGGGAGACCTGGGTTCGATCCCTGGGTGGGGGAGATCCCCTGGAGAAGGGAAAGGCTACCCACTCCAGTATTCTGGCCTGGAGAATTCCATGGACAGTCCATGGGGTCACAAAGAGTCGGGCACAACTGAGCGACTTTCACTTTCAGCCATTCTGGGGTTCCTTTTATTGACCATTTTACTTCCATGTTTATGAGCATTGTGGAAGTATTTATTGGAATGAGTATTTTTCAAGCCAATTGATTCAACAATATTTCACATTTAAAAAATGTATTGAAACATTGTTGATTTACAAGGCTGTGTTAATTTCAGGTAAACAGCAAAGCATTTCAGCCACACACATACACACACATTTTTCAGATACCTCTCCACTACAGGTTATTATAAGACATTGAGGACATACATACGTACCTAAGTATATACTACTGTTTTTCAGATTCTTTTCCCTTATAGGTTATCACAAAATGCCGAGTATAGTTACCCGTGCTATACAGAAGGTCCCTGAGGATTGTTCATTCTATATAAAGTAGTGTGTACACGTAGCCCCCAACTCCTAATTTACCCCCCACCCCGCTTCCCCTTGGGTTTCCCAAGTGGCACCAGTTGTAAAGTCTCCCAGTGCAGTAGATACAAGACATGCGGATTTGATCCCTGGGTCAGGAAGATCCCCTGGAGCAGGAAATGGCAACCCACTCCAGGATTCTTGCCCGGGAAATCCCATGGACAGAGCAACCTGGGGGCGTACATGCAGTCCCTGTGGTCACAGAGAATCAGACACGACGGAGCACACGCGTGGACGTCCTTCCCTTTGATAACCGTCCGTTTGTTTACTGTGTGTGGGAGTCTGTTTTTGTTTTGTGAATAAGTTCACTTGTATCATACTGTAGATTCCACGTATAAGTGATACCAGATGTTCCTCTTTCTCTCTCTGACTTCACTTCACTCACTGTGATGATCTCTAGGTCCTTCATGTTGCTGCAAATGGCATGATTTCATTCTTTGTTTACGGCCGAGTAGTATTCCACTGTATGTATGTACCACATCTTCTTTATCCAGTCCTCTGTTGATGGACCTTTAGGACATTGCTTCCATGTCCCGGCTGTTGTAAACGGTGCTGCTGTGAACATTTGGTGCTTAAGTCTTTTTGAATTAGTTTTCTCCAGATATATGCCTAGGAGTGGGATTACTGCCAATAACACTTCATTAAAGAATTATAGTCAGTGCATACGTTCCAGTGCTGGTGAGTCTTTGCCTGAACTAGTCAGGGGTGGGTATTCACGTTGTGGCCATAAAGCAAAACAAAGCTGGGCCACACATCCTGGACTTTGACCTGGACGCCAGTCAGTTGCGCTGGTCCAGCCCAGCCTTTTCTTTGTCAGCTTTAGGGGAAAGCATCAGCTCGCTTCACGTCGGAGGGAGACTTGAAGAATTGAGATTGTTCTCGTTTGTTCACTTAATTTGGAAGTAGAACTGTTTCTCCCTTCCAGGATGCAGTAACGAAGGCAGAGATGAGGGAAAAAACATTTCCAAATGGATGATTCCTCCTGTGCGAATGAGTGGGATTGCTTCATCCTGGTGGCTGAGCCTTAACTTTTTCAATAGAGCATTTATGAACTCAAACCCTGTCCTCTCAGAAACTTTCTTGCCGAGTTCCCAGACTGTGTTGTTGATTGTTTTCTGGGAGACAGTCCTCTGTTTTCTTGGCATCGCCTGGTACCGTTGGACCTCAGTCCGGGTCTCCATCGTGGAGCTGTGACGCACTGCGAAACTCGAGAGAGAGGCACCTGTGGGCTCTGACGCTCGGGCTGGGCTCGGCCAGGCTGAGGCTGAATGCAGCCTTAAGAGCAGATCCAGGTGAACAGGAAATCATTTCCTTCTGGCCAGCGTGGAGCTCCAGGATCGGCAGTGGTTGGATGGGAGGCCCGGGACAATGGATGCTGCCAAGTCATGCTTCGCCCACGGGCTTGGCATCCCGGAGGATCTCAGGTGACTCACGTGGTAGCTCAGGGGCAAAGGAGGCCTGTCCAGAGAATAGAGCAGTGTCAGGGGAAGCGCCTTCTCTAGGCTTTTCCGCCTGAGCTGGGGAGAGAGGTGTGCCAACCTGGGGCCGGTGAGAGCTCAGGGCTTGCAGAGCATAGCAGGGGCACAGACACCTTCTGGATCGCCA
>NW_011494625.1:2486153-2493538 GCF_000754665.1 Bison bison bison
CGCCACAGGGTCTCCGCCCGAGTGGGCCCCGGGGGGGCCTCTCCTAAGAGTGGTCTCTGAAGGAGACATAGGGGGTGGGGCGGCAGGAGCAGCAGCAGCTTTGCATGACGGGGTGCAGATGGTTGTAGAACCCCAATGGGTAGGATCAGCTTGATCTGGGTCAGGGTGACATGTGTGCTGGCCTAAGGGCTGGAGGAAGCCCTTTCTGTCAGGGGGTGGATACAGGGTATCCTTAAGCAGACAGGGATCCAGAGGGCAAATTCCAGATCAGCTTCCTGGACACAGAGAGCTTGCCAGCAGGCCATTAAGAAGGCATTTGGTGGACAGCTTGCGAGACTTTCGGCTTGAATGAGAACCTTATGTGAGCCAGTTCATTCACCTAATTCAGCTTATCTCTTATTATGGTCAGTTAGGAAGAGAGAAGCCCTCTGGGTTACAGATATTTGGGATTTCAAAGAAAACTGTGATTGACTGAGTGCAGTGAGGAGTGTCCTATGGGAAGTTTTCCTTCACTGGGTCGATGAATACTGAGTCCCTCTGTGTTCCTGGCACCAGCCCTGCAGGGGCGGATTACACAGATGTGTCTCTGTCCTCCTGCAGGCTGTTGATTTGTATAATGGAGTGTCATTCAGAGACTAATGACAGTCCTGTGAGTCGCTGAGTTATGTCTGACTTCGTTTGCGACCCCATGGACTGTAGCCCGCCAGGCTCCTCCGTCCGTGGGATTCTCCAGGCAAGAACACTGGAGTGGGTTGCTATTCCCTTCTCCAGGAGATCCTCCCAAAATGGGGATCGAACCCAGGTCTCCCAGATTGCAGGCAGATTCTTTACTATCTGAGTCACTAGGGAAGCCCCCAGTGATGGCCTGAGAGCTCATCTCTTTTGAACTCTGGTTTCCAGGGGTTAGCATAGTCACGAGTCAGGGGCTTTCCATACAGTGGTCAGAATGAATGGATTGGACACAGAGTTCAGTGTGACCTTGAATTTGAAGCATGACTGAGTTAGAACATTATTATTTGATAAGCTTGAATTAGACTTTTCACCGGGGGGCAGGGGCGAAGGGGAAGGGCAGGATGCTTCAAGGGCAGAAAATTGTCCAGAGAAGTCTAAGTCCATTTGAGGACACTACCACCACCCTCTCCTTCCAGGGGATCGTCCTGACCCAGGGATCGAACCTGGATCTCCTGCATTGCAGGCAGACTCTTTATCATCTAAGCCATCAGCGAAGCCTGGGGAAGGTGCAGCCATTGACGGCATGGGCATCTTCTGAGCAGGTCGCTCAAAGGAGAGGGCCATGGCGGTGCCCTTGAATGGACTGAGACTTTTTCTCTGCATGGCCTTATGCCCTTGAAGCATCACCATGGTTTCTTCATCCCAGAGGGACATTCTGAGCCAACACCCTTTTTCCAGATGCTGAGATGAGTTGATCTGAGGCCCATGTGGCCTCCTGGCTCAGAGCGCGTGTGCTGGAGGGGAGGAGCCGGTTAGGCACCAGCAGGTCTGTGCTGAGTGCCTGCTTCATGCTAGACACTGCCAGGGGCTGGGACACAGCCGGGGAGAAGGAGAGACCTGGTGCCTCCACTGACGAACCTCTCATTTCCCAAAGGGAAACAACCCAGAAAGAAGTCAACTGGATGTAAATAACCACTCAAGCTCTGCAGGGTGCTAGGAAAGAAACATAGACAGGGCTGAATAGGAAAAGAGCAGTCTCTGGATGGGGTTGGCTAGGGCTGGTCCCTCCATGTGAGAAGAGAAATGAAGGATTGTTGTTGCTCAGTAGTGTCCGACTCTTTGCCATCCCATGGACTGCGGCACACCAGGCTTCCCTGCCCTTCAGTCTCTCCCAGAGTTTGCTCAGATTCATGTCCATTGAGTCGGTGACGCCATCCAACCATCTCATCCTCTGCCACCCTCTTCTACTTTTGCCTTCAGTCTTTTCTGGGGAGTTGGCTCTTTGCAACAGGTGGCCAAAGTATTAGTATTGGAGCTTCAGCATCATTCCTTCCAATAAATATTCAGGACCGATCTCCTTCAGAATGGACTGGTTGGATCTCCTTGCAGTCCAAGGGACTCTCAAGAGTCTTCTCCAGCATCACAGTTCAAAAGCATCAATTCTTCAGTGCTCACCCTTCTTTATGGTCCGTCTCTCGCATCTGTACATGACTACTGGACTGAAGGGTAGCTGAGGACCTTCGCATCTCTTCTAATGTTCCGAGTAGGTCCCTCAGCTCTCACTCGAGTGAACTCCTTATTGTTTCCTGCACGTTTTTCTAATCATTTTAGGTCCATTGTGGTGCTACCAACTTTGCATGTCAGGAAGTGTGCTTACCCTGGAATACAAAAAGGGATACCATGCGGTCCTTGAGCTCAGAACCCTCATTTCAGGAGGATAAAATGTAATTATATTGATTCGGTAGTACATGGTGGATTACCATATTTCATCCAATCCAAGATGCGATTGATGGCATGGAAAACAAACAAACAAACCTGTCATACATTTTTCAGCTGCCTGAGCCCGTCCTGCAGCACAGAACCACTTGGGTCATTTCATCTGGCGTCCGGGCAGTGGCGCAAGAGTCGCCCCTGAGCTCTTCGTCAACGCTGTGTGTGATGTGGAGCTCAGAAACGTTACCTTTTGGATTACAAAGCTACACGCTGACATGCAGCTAGCTATGTGAGATGGTCTGGAGCCAGTCAGCACTATTTTTTAGTTTGGTTGCCGTCATCTTAAGAAGTAGCGTGATGTGCATCTTTTTAAGTTGAGACGCTGAGATGCTGCTGTTCTTTGTGGTTCTCTGCTAGGTTCAAGAACCGTGTCTATCCTGTTATCTTCTTGTGACGGTTCAGGATGGATGGAATTTTAATTGTGTAGAAGCATCAGACAGTCTGGAAGGAGAGCGCGTCTAAGCCCCTCCGAGTTCTGTGGGGGACTCAGGGAGGAGGAGTGAACGGAAGCGAGGAGCACGTATTTCAGGACGACCAGGGAAGTGTAAACAGGGTCAATATTTGGTTCAAGAGCTTTTCTGTTTTAGAAGAGCTCTTGTTGAACCATGTAAGGCAAAATAAACCCCACGAAGAGCATTTTGAGGGTCAGAGATCATAAAATATTCTAGCACAGTAGTCACAGGGCCATTAAAATCTTAAATACTTTGCGATGTGAAAAATGTCCCAAGCGAGGCTTCCCACACTGAGCGGGGTCAGCGTGGACAGCACATTTGGGTCTGTTTATCTCCGGTTGGAACGACACATGACTCCAGCCACATTGCGCCTCATTACTGCTCGAGTGTGAAGTGTCCACTTGGAAAGAATGCGAGCTCCCACATGTGAGCGCTGCCGCGTTCCGAGATGTGGGGTCAGCAATGCGGCTGGACGCTTTTTAGGAGATTAGCATCCAACAGATTTTCTGCAAAGCCTGCTCAACACGTCCAGTTAACTGTCTGGTGCCAAGCTCCAGAGGCCCGGGGGCAGGAGGCCAGTGCCGCTCCCTGGAGCTCCCCCCCACCCCCCTGTGCAGACTTCCTCTCTCATCGGGGGAGCAGGAGCTTCACCGGATGGTGACAGAGGCATAGCTATCCCACCCAGCTCGGTGACACTGATGTCTCTTGTAGTGGCCACTTCTTAGCAACGTGGCGGAGTCTCAGCTTGTACTGCTCGCTGCACAACAGGCCAATAATTGGGAGATGAGCTGTTGGGGCAAGGAGTGATGACTTTATTCAGAAAGCCAGCCCATGAAGACAATGGTGAGCTCATGCCCCAAAGAACCAGCTTGCCTGAGTTAGAATTTAGGCTTCTTGTAGACTAAAGTCAAACATTGCCTGGTTCCCATCTGTCTCCCGGGGCATGTGTTCATTTCTTCTGCCTGCAGTCATTCACAGGCGGGCCTGGTAGGCTAAACAGGCTCCCCAGGTGGGGCTAGTGGTAAAGTTACTCACCCACCAGTACAGGAGATGTAAGAGGCGAGGGTTTGATCCCTGGGTGGAGAAGATCCCCTGTGAAGGAAATGGCGACCCGTTTCAGTATTCTTGCCTGGAGAATCCCATGGGCAGAGGAGCCTGGTTTGCAGAGAGTCGGACATGACTGAAGCGACTTAGGACCAACAGAAACAAAGATATTTCAGCATAAGGTTCATTACCTGGGAGGCAGAGACCCAGGAGTTGGGTCATTGTGTATAAATTTAAGTTTATAGGCAACATCCCTTTAGTGATTACCTTGTAATAGAAAACAAAAGGTTCTTCCCGATTACAGCAAGATTAGGCCACCTATTGGATTGGCCAGGAAACTCGTTTGGGTTTTGAATGAACTTCTTGGCCAACCCAGTGCAAGTTATACCCACTTGTTTCCGTTTCTAGGATTGCTAACCAGCTGATTTCCTTGTGGACAGACATCTTTGTAATCCTTTGCATTCTTATCCTGAAAATGTGCACACCTGAGTGACTATGCTCAGGTGTGGGTTGTAACTTCTTCCCTAGATTTTTGACTTGTAAGTGTATGGCTTTTGTGGTTGTGCAAATGGATTCTACTGGCTGGATGTTTTCTGTGATTCTAAGGAATACATACTTCTTCTGGGCCTGACAAGTAGAAAAGAAAGTGGTTTTAATAAAGGGAGGATTTCACAGTGGCCTATACAGGATTTTTAGTACAGTTGGCCCTCTGTGTCCCCAGGTTCTGAATCCATAGAATCAACCAAGCTCAGATCCAAAATATCTGGGGGAAAAAAATTAAGAAAATTCCCAAAAGAAAACTTGAATTTGCCATGCCAGCAACTATTTCTATATCATTTACGTTGTATTTATTACAATTTGGGGCCTCCCTTGTGACTCAGATGGTAAAGAATCCTCCTGCAGTGCGGGAGACCTGGGTTTGATCGCTGGGTTGGGAAGATCTCCTGGAGAAGGGAAAGGCTACCTACTCCAGTATTCTGGCCTGGAGAATTCCATGGACTGTATAGTCCATGGGGTGGCAAAGAGTTGGACATGAGTGAGCAACTTTCGCTTCACTATTGTGATTTCACATACCATTTACATTGTATCAGGTGTAAGCACCCTGGAAAGTGAAGTGTGTCAGTCATGTCCAACTCTTTGTGGCCCCCCGTACTGTGCCAGTGGGATTCTCCAGGCAAGAATACTGGAGTGGCTTGCCATTTCCTTCTCCAGGGGATCTTCCCGACCCAGGGATTGAACCCGGCTCTCCCACATCACAGGCAGATTCTTTACTGTCTGAGTCACCAGGGAAGCTAGAGATGATTTAAGTATCCAGGAGGATGTACACAAATTATTTGCAAATACTGTGCTATTTTATATAAGGGACTTGAGCATCAGAGGATTTGGGTATCCAAAGTGGGTCCTGGAGTCAATAAATCCATGGATACCAAGGACTTTCCCCAATTATCTTTTTCTTTCTTGGAGTTGAACCACTCTAAATATTTTACATCTTAATGAAATTATTTTCCACTTAGTCTGTCCATAACTGGATTACTTTTTAAAACAAAAATGGAGTTTAGAATTAAGGTTTCATGCTTTATCCAGAGGCTCTTTAATCTGGTGTAGCTAGGCTGGTAGGAAAGGAAAAACTTCACCTGTCATGGGATGGGGAGGGATTGGTCTACCACCCCCTCACCCCCATCTTCAGTTTAAATCACAATATTGAAACCAAAAGCTCCTCTAGTCTTCATAACTTCCTGATGAAGGGATTCCATCATCTCCATGCCATTACATTTCAACATTAACAACTATGTACACATCTGATCTCAACATCCCTTGCTTCAGATTGTCACTTCACTTACTCTCCTAAGTGGGAAGCGCGGGTCTTCCCCTTATGTAATGCTTTCCTTACGGCTGTCATTGAGGGAGAAAAGAAGAGAATAGTGCCCACAGGAGCCTTGTATGTCCTGTCCCATCTCTGCCCTTACCATACACACAGAGCAGCTGTTCTCCAAGCGTGGTCCACAAGTCAGCCACAGCAGCATCTTCTAAGGAATCATCATTAGATCTGCAACTTTAGGCCCCTCCCCCAGGCCTCCTAAACAAGAGACTCAGGGCGAGGGGGAGGACCAGCAATTTGTGTTTTAACTAACTCTCCAGGTAATTCAGAGACATGTTAAGTCTGAGAAGCCTTGCTATTAGAGGAAATTAGGGAGAGGCAGTCCCAAATGTGCCTGGAGAATCCCAGGGACAGGGGAGCCTGGTGGGCTGCCGTCTGTGGGGTCACACAGAGTTGGACACGACTGAAGCGACTTAGCAGTAGCAGCAGCAGCCCCAAATGGGAGAGGACGACTCAGGCCACCCCAGGAAGGGCAGACTTCCCTGTTGCTCCCTCTTGCTTCAAGTGCACCTTGAAGAGGCGTGGGGACTTCTTGGTGGTCCAGTGGCGGAAACTCCATGCTCCCACTGTAGGGCACTGGGTTTGATCTGTGGTCACGGAACTAGATCCCGCATGCTGCAACTGAGGATCTCACATGCTGCAACTAAAACCTACTGCAGCCAAATAAATATTAAAAAAAAAATTCCAGCATGAAATGCAGCCCTGCTCAACCCTGTGCCTATGAATGATACCAGTTCTTCTCTGTGCTACTGACCAACAGTTTTCAAATAAAATAAGTTCGCATGTAAAGGATTGCACTTAAAGTCAGCTCGTGCTTTTGGTTGGTAGAAGACAAACTTCTGTAGTAAAGTCTGCACACCTAGGGATAGGCAGGTGGAGAAACATTTGTCAGGTAGACCAGTGAGCCGTGTTGTTCTGTTGCTGGGAAGCTGTTCAGTGCCTTTGTGGGGAGGTGGGGACTCCTACAAACGTGCCCAAGCCAACTGCTTCGAGTTCCTGTGGTGCTATTAATTTCTTAAGACTGTAAGCTCTGAATTGTCCATTTGCAACTTTGAATTTTAAAATTTCATTATTATTAGTTTTACTTTACAATATTGTATTGGTTTTGCCATACATCAACATGCATCCGCCACGGGTGTACACGTGTTCCCCATCCTGAACTCCTCTCCCACCTCCCTCCCCATACCATCCCTCTGGGTCATCCCAGTGCACCAGCCCCAAGCTTCCTGTATCCTGCATCGAACCTGGACTGGCGATTCAATTCTTATATGATATTATACATGTTTTAATGCCATTCTCCCAAGTCATCCCCCTCCCCCATAGAGTCCAAAAAACTGTTCTATACATCTGTGTCTCTTTTGCTGTCTCGCATACAGGGTTGTTGTTACCATCTTTCTAAATTCCATATATATGCGTTAGTATACTGTATTGGTGTTTTTCTTTCTGGCTTACTTCACTCTGTATAATAGGCTCCAGTTTCATCCACCTCATTAGAGCTGATTCAAATGTATCCTTTTTAATGGCTGAGTAATACTCCATTGTGTATATGTACCACAGCTTTCTTA
>NW_011494625.1:2493638-2500903 GCF_000754665.1 Bison bison bison
AGATGGTCTGGAGCCAGTCAGCACTATTTTTTAGTTTGGTTGCCGTCATCTTAAGAAGTAGCGTGATGTGCATCTTTTTAAGTTGAGACGCTGAGATGCTGCTGTTCTTTGTGGTTCTCTGCTAGGTTCAAGAACCGTGTCTATCCTGTTATCTTCTTGTGACGGTTCAGGATGGATGGAATTTTAATTGTGTAGAAGCATCAGACAGTGGTTTTGATTTGCATTTCTCTGATAATGAGTGATGTTGAGCATCTTTTCATGTGTTTGTTAGCCATCTGTATGTCTCCTTTGGAGAAATGACTAGTTCTTTGGCCCATTTTTTGATTGGGTCATTTATTTTTCTGGAGTTGAGCTGTAGGAGTTGCTTGTATATTTTTGAGATTAGTTCTTTGTCCGTTGGTTCATTTGCTATTATTTTCTCCCGTTCTGAAAGGCTGTCTTTTCACCTTGCTTATAGTTTCTTTTGAATTTATTCTTAGAATTTAGGAAACCGAAAGACCCGACTAGTCTCTGAAACCCCTCCGTTCTGCCTTTCCGGGAGGCACCAAACTTGGCAGAATTTATTCACCCCGAGAGAGCGAACCAGGCAAATGTCCAGTTACTGGGGTCAGAACCATCCTCTTCCCATTAGCACTTCTGTGCCTTGAGGTGCTGGAGAGCTTGTGATCATGGGCGAATCCAGGACCGATCTTTTTTTAATACAAAAAAAGCGCTCTGACAAGGGCCCTGCTGCTTCTCCTGAGCGTGTAATACAGAAACACGCCTCTTTTTAATGTCTATGACGATACAGATTTAAGAGCAAAGACGTTAACATTCATCCTCTAAAACTTCTAGCTTGAGTTTCTTTAAATGGGACTCTCTGGTAGCTTTCTTGTGACCTGTAATAATGCATTGGAATGAGTGGGGAATAGATATCACGTTTCCTGGGCCTTCCTCGGGTCTGTGGCTGCCTGTTGTTCAAGGGGTTAATGGTGTTCACGCCTTCTTTCTGTTTGTGTGATGAGGGATGAGCGAGATGTGCCTCTTGCCCTCGACCCAGGTTTGGGGGAGATTAGCTGTTCTAAACAGAAATGGAAGAACAGCCCAGAAGAATTGGAGAAAGAATGCGTAGCAGCAGCAACAAGAATTTATTTTCCCCCGCGTGTGGCTGTATAGAGGCGGAAGGGGATGAAGCATGGTTTAAAAATTAAATGCAGACTAACTGCTCTTCTTCTCTGAGAACGGCCAGAAAACATTTAATCCAGGAGATGCTCTGGACCACGGACTGCATCCCACCCACTGCCATTCGGCGGAAACCTTCATACTGTGAAATAGTTGGACATGGTTATTACTGCAAAGGCTGTTGGTTGTTTTTTTTAGGCTTTAGAGCCCAGTGGGCAGACAATGTGTGATTGTGTTTGAATTTCTACTACACCGGGCTTGAGAAAAAGGCTGTGTACAAACCAGCCTAATTGGCCTGAATGCTTCAGAAGTCTTTAGGGAATAAAACATCAAAGACAACAAAAATGCAGGGAAATGGAATCTAATCACGAAGGTGTATTACTTCTCCCGAATCTCTTATACTGTGAAGCCACTTATTCCTGCATTTGTGCACTGAGCAAATATTTAATGGCTGCTTGTTATGAAAGCTAAGGCATTGCTAGCCCAGTTTTTAAGCCATTTAAAAAATATATAGACCTCTATTTCCACTGCCTGCTCTATAGATTCTCAAAGTTAGATCTAACTTTCTTGGTTAATTGTATGTATTGATAGGAAAAAAATAGATAAAAATATACATTTATCTGGTATGAAGGTCCATCTAGTCAAGGCTATGGTTTTTCCAGTAGTCACGTATAGATGTGAGAGTTGGACTACAAAGAAAGCTGAGCCCCAAAGAATTGATGCTTTTGAATTGTGGTGTTGGAGAAGACTCTTGAGAGTCCCTGGGACTGTAAGGAGATCCAACCAGTCCATCCTAAAGGAAATCAGCCCTGAATATTCACTGGATGGACTGATGTTGAAGCTGAAACTCCAGTACTTTGGCCACCTGATGCGAAGAACTAACTCATTGGAAAAGACCCTGATGCTGGGAAAGATTGAAGGTGGGAGGAGAAGGGGACGACAGAGGATGAGATGGTTGGATGGCATCACTGACTCAATGGACATGAGTCTGAGTAAATTCTGGAACATAGTGATGGACAGGGAGGCAAGTGCTGCAGTCCGTGGGGTCACAAAGAGCTGGGCGCGACTGAACTGAACTAATTGATAGGGAAAAATAAAAATATACATTTATCTGGCTTCATGAAGAATGAGACGTTTTCTTCTTGCCAAGTGGCTCATCTTATCCATCAATAATAAAATGGTGCTGCTCAAGTTGTGTGACCGCCAGACTGTCAGAAAACAGCTTCAAAGCATCTTGGAATTCCTAAAGCTCCGAGGGGCATTCAAGAAGTTCAGCTCAGTAGCCTAAATGTACAGATGAGAACAGAAGCTGAGCTCAAGCGGCCGTCCCAAGGCTCTAGAGGCAGCTGGGGGGTTGCCAAGCACAGGGGCCTCGTCGCCCCCACAGGGTGGCTGCTTCACCGCCCCAAACGTGTCCGAGGCACTGACTGGGTTCTGGCCTCCATGCTGAACTTTAATGCCTAGAAAGTCACCACTCTGGAGTAGCACACCGTGTTTCTTTCTGTCTTAGATCTTTCTTCCTCAAGGGCTGCAGAATGGAAACTTGCGAAGTGTGAATTATCTGTTAGGAAGGTAATTTTCCAAAGGATTCATTCTGTGTAATAGTGTCCTTCATTGTATTTTCCTAAACGTGTAAAGCATTAAAATATGTGTATCTTTTTTTAAAAAATAGTTTGATTTTTGTTTTAATTGACGTTTAGTTGATTTACAATGTTATGTTTCAGGTGTACAGCAAAGTAATTCAGTTACACACACACACACACACACACACATACATACATATACATATATATTACTTCAGTCCCTCATTCATGTGAGACTCTTTGGGACCCCAAGGACCGCACCACACCAGGCCTCCCTGTCCGTCACCAACTCCCAGAACTTGCTCAAACTCATTTCCATTGAGTCGGTGATGCCATCCAACCATCTCATCCTCTGTCATCCCCTTCTCCTCCTGCCTACAATCTTTCCCACATCAGGGTTTTTGCTAATGTGTCAGTTCTATGCATCAGGTGGCCAAAGTATTGGAGCTTCAGCATCAGTCCTTCCAATGAACATTCAGAGTTGATTTCCTTTAGGATGGACTGGTTTATCTCCTTGTAGTCCAAGGAACCCTCAAGAGTCTTCTCCGACACCACAGTTCAAAAGCATCAATTCTTCAGCTCAGCTTTCTTTATGGTCCAACTCTCACATCCATATATGACTGCTGGAAAAACCATAGCTTTGACTAGATGGACCTTTGTCAGCAAAGTAATGTCTCTGCTTTTTAATATGCTGTCTAGGTTGATCATAGCTTTTCTTCCAAGAAGCAAGCGTCTTTTAATTTCATGGCTGCAGTCACCAAATCTGCAGAGATTTTGGAGCCCAAGAAAATAGTCTGTCACTGTTTCCACTGTCTCCCCATCTATTTGCCATGAAGTGATGGGACCAGATGCCATGATCTTTGTTTTTCAGATGTTGAATTTTAAGCCAACATATATATATATGTGTGTGTGTATGTGTGTATATATATTTATATATATATGCTTTTTCAGGTTCTTTCTCCTTGTAAGTTATTACAAAATACTGAGTAGAGTTCCCTATGCTATGCAGAAGGTCCTTATTGGTTGTCTATTTTATATACAGGAGTGTACATATGTTAATCCTGAACTCCTAATTTATCCCTCCCCACCTTTTCCTCTTTGGTAACCATAGTCTGTTTTCTGTGTCTGTGAGTCTGTTTCTCTTTTATATATAATTCATTTGTGTCATTTAAAAAATTTTTTAAATTATTGAATATTTGGGACCATGGCCCGTGGCTTGCAGGATCTTAGTTCCCCGGGCAGGGATTGAACTTGGGCCCTCGGCAGTGAAAGGAGAGTCCTAACCACTGTCCCACCAGGGAATGTCTAATGTATTTGTTTTAGATTCTACATATAAGTGATATACTTGTCCTTCTTGGTCTGACTGCCTTCACTTAGGCTGATAACTCTCTAGGTCCATCCTTGTTTCTGCAGATGGCATTATTTCATTCTTTTTAATGACCGAGTGATATTTCATTGTGTATACATACTATATCTTCTGTATCCATTCATCTGTCTATGGACAGTTGAGTTGCTTCCAAAAATATATGTCTTCTTGTGAGAAGGGGAATCTCAGAGTGTATGAGAGAGGCCACCCCTTGGCCAGCAGTGACTCTTGGGGATGGAGTTTCTGAGATGAAATGGGCTTCTGGTGTATTCCATGGGGGTAGCAACCATGTGGAGTCCAACCACTGGGCCTGGAGTTCTAACCTGACCAGAGGCATGCTTTGAAACCCTGGGTCTGAAGCGGGGCCCCTCACCCCACCCCAGCTGAGGTAACTTTTCCCCTGATTGGGAGGTGCCATGTCAAGGACTTGAAAAGTACACTTTCAGCTCAGTTAAGCTCATGCTTTGTGGCTAAAGAGTCCCATTTGGTCGACGATGCAGCTCGTGCTAAATGGTGTCAAAGGTTGTGGGTAAGCGGGACTGCTGTCCTCTTCAGGTGGCGCCAGCTGCCCTGTGTCCCAGCCCCCACACCCTCCCAGACCCCCTGTTACTGAGGCAGTGATGCTGCACATCTACCACCCTCACTCCGCTCCTGTGCCTGGACATCCCCTCCTGGATGCCCTGCACTCCTGGCTCTCCTGGGGGTGTGAACTGGGGGTCCCCAGGGTCCAGGTCTTGGAGCCAGAGTCAGGTGGACATGGGGGTTCATGGGGGCTGAGACTTGGGGTGCGTGGCGTGTCATGGAATGGGAGACACTTGCTTAAGGGATGAGATGATGGGAGGGGGAGACATCAGGCAGAGATGAGGACATGGGAAAAGACTGTTTTGGAGGAAGGTCTGACTTGTGGGCATCACTGTTGGCCTGGTAACTGGTTGCCATGGGGATAGGTCCCTTGATGGGGCAAGTGTCCCCTAAAGAGAAGTGTTTCCAGGAGAGCCCCTTCTGACCTCCTCTCTACCTGAGACAACATGATTTGGAAGGCTGTTTATAAAGCACTCAGCGTCCTGAAACGGGGTCTATGTTCAGGATAGTGTTCTGTTCTGTAACTTACCGGTAACACAGGGTATAATTTGACCTAATAGATTCCAGGTCTCCTCATTGTGTGTCTAACATAAATTCACGTGCCTTCTCTCTACCCTTGGTTACACTTCTCCAGGTAAACTCCTGCAGAGATGAGAAGTCTTCCTACAGATAACTTCTATGATGGAAGCACCTAATTTTCTCTTTGGGCTGTAAAAGCCGCCAGTGATGAAAATACTTACATGTTTGTTTTTCAACTGGGATTGCTAACTAAGTGGGGGAAAAAGTATGTATGAAAATTGCTGCCCTCCAAATGGCTATGAGAGCGCAGGACGGTGCCTCTGCTGAGCTCTGTGCAAACACAGGCAGGTGTTCAAGTGAGGAGAACAGGGCGGGGGAGCAGACCGAGGGCCAAGACTCCAAACTCAGCATCGGCTTAGTGGTTCTGGGTTAGATCATGACTTGGTACACTTGATGGACTTTGATAGAGCTACGTTACAACTGGATGGAGACAATGGGAGGACTTTAGGGAGGAGAAATGGGGAATCTGTTTACTTATTCTCAGGACCAATAGTGAATTGGCTCTAGACAACAAGTATCTAAACTTTTTAAATCTTGGAGAAAGGTTCCTTTTCTTTGCTGAAAGAACCCTATCCATACCAGCTCCCATGGACATTGGCCTGAACCTCAGATGCATTTTGAAATTCAGCAGTCTTAGACAACAGGACGTTTTTTCATTTTCATAGATTTTACCTTATTTTTAAAATTTTTATTGATGCATAGTTGATGTATACTTTGTGTTAATTTCTGCTGTACAGCAAAGTGATTCCATTATACATACAGACATTCTTCTTCATATTCTTTTCTGGTGTGGTTTATCATAGGATATGGAATGTAGTTCTCTGTGCTATACAGTAGGGTCTTGCTGTTTATCCATCCTATTTATAACGGTTTGCATCCGCTAATTTCAAACTCCCAATCCTTCCCTCGCCCACACCCTCCCCCTCTTGGCGGTCCTAAGTCTGTTCTCCATGCCTGAGTCGGCTTCTGTAGATAGGTTCATCTGTGTCTTACTTTAGATTCCACATGTAAGCGATATCATATAGTGTCTGTCTTTCTGACTTCACTTAGTGTGATGTCTTCAGGTGCATCCATGTTGCTGCAAATGGCATGACTTCATTCCTTTTTGTTGTTGAGTAATATTCCATTGTATATGTGCACTGCATCTTTACCCCTTCATCTGTCAATGGGCATTTAGCTTGTTTTCATGTCTTAGCTATAGGAAATAGTTCAGTTCAGTTCAGTCGTTCAGTCGTGTCTGACTCTTTGCGACCGCATGAATCGCAGCACGCCAGGCCTCCCTGTCCATCACCAACTCCCGGAGTTCACTCAGACTCATGTCCATCGAGTCAGTGATGCCATCCAGCCATCTCATCCTCTGTCGTCCCCTTCTCCTCCTGCCCCCAATCCCTCCCAGCATCAGAGTCTTTTCCAGTGAGTCAACTCTTCACAGGAGGTGGCCAAAGTACTGGAGTTTCAGCTTTAGCATCATTCCTTCCAAAGAAATCCCAGGGCTGATCTCCTTCAGAATGGACTGGTTGGATCTCCTTGCAGTCCAAGGGACTCTCAAGAGTCTTCTCCAACACCACAGTTCAAAAGCATCAATTCTTCAGCACTCAGCTTTCTTCACAGTCCAACTCTCACATCCATACATGACCACAGGAAAAACCATAGCCTTGACTAGATGAACCTTTGTTGGCAAAGAAATGTCTCTGCTTTTGAATATGCTATCTAGGTTGGTCATAACTTTCCTTCCAAGGAGTAAGCGTCTTTTAATTTCATAGCTGCAGTCACCATCTGCAGTGATTTTGGAGCCCCCCCAAAATAAAGTCTGACACTGTTTCCACTGTTTCCCCATCTATTTCCCATGAAGTGATGGGACCAGATGCCATGATCTTCGTTTTCTGAATGTTGAGTTTTAAGCCAACTTTTTCACTCTCCTCTTTCACCTTCATCAAGAGGCTTTTTAGTTCCTCTTCACTTTCCGCCATAAGGGTGGTGTCATCTGCATATCT
>NW_011494625.1:2501086-2501502 GCF_000754665.1 Bison bison bison
GCACTTTCACAGCATCATCTTTCAGGATTTGAAATAGCTCAACTGGAATTCCATCACCTCCACTAGCTTTGTTCATAGTGATGCTTTCTAAGTAAGGCCCACTTGACTTCACATTCCAGAATGTCTGTCTCTAGGGGAGTGATCACACCATCGTGAGTATCTGGGTCGTGACGATCTTTTTTGTACAGTTCTTCTGTGTATTCTTGCCACCTCTTCTTAATATCTTCTGCTTCTGTTAGGTCCATACCATTTCTGTCCTTTATCGAGCCCATCTTTGCATGAAATGTCCCCTTGGTATCTCTAATTTTCTTAAAGAGATCTCTAGTCTTTCCCATTCTGTTGTTTTCCTCTATTTCTTTGCATTGATCACTGAGGAAGGCTTTCTTATCTCTTCTTGCTGTTCTTTGGAACTCTGC
>NW_011494625.1:2501978-2502810 GCF_000754665.1 Bison bison bison
CTTCTTTTCACAGCTATTTGTAAGGTCTCCCCAGACAGCCATTTTGCTTTTTTGCATTTCTTTTCCATGGGGATGGTCTTGATCCCTGTCTCCTGTACAATGTCACAAACCTCATTCCATAGTTCATCAGGCACTCTATCAGATCTAGGCCCTTAAATCTATTTCTCACTTCCACTGTATAATCATAAGGGATTTGATTTAGGTCATACCCGAATGGTGTAATGGTTTTCCCTACTTTCTTCAATTTAAGTCTAAATTTGGTAATAAGGAGTTCATGATCTGAGCCACAGTCAGCTCCCAGTCTTGTTTTTGCTGACTGTATAGAGCTTCTCCATCTTTGTCTGCAAAGAATATAATCAATCTGATTTCGGTGTTGACCATCTGGTGATGTCCATGTGTAGAGTCTTCTCTTGTGTTGTTGGAAGAGGGTGTTTGCTATGACCAGTGCATTTTCTTGGCAAAACTCTATTAGTCTTTGCCCTGCTTCATTCCGTATTCGGAGGCCAAATTTGCCTGTTATTCCAGGTGTTTCTTGACTTCCTACTTTTGCATTCCAGTCCCCTATAATGAAAAGCACACCTTTTGGGGGTGTTAGTTCTAAAAGGTCTTGTAGGTCTTCATAGAACTGTCAACTTCAGCTTCTTCAGCGTTACTGGTTGGGACATAGACTTGGATTACTGTGATATTGAATGGTTTGCCTTGGAAACGAACAGAGATCATTCTGTCGTTTTTGAGATTGCATCCAAGTACTGCATTTCAGACTCTTTTGTTGACCATGATGGCTACTCCATTTCTTCTGAGGGATTCCTGCCTGCAGTAGTAGATATAATTG
>NW_011494625.1:2502910-2528895 GCF_000754665.1 Bison bison bison
CATTTCTTCTGAGGGATTCCTGCCTGCAGTAGTAGATATAATTGTCATCTGAGTTAAATTCACCCATTCCAGTCCATTTCAGTTCGCTGATTCCTAGAATGTCGACGTTCACTCTTGCCATCTCCTGTTTGACCACTTCCCATTTGCCTTGATTCATGGACCCGACATTCCGGGTTCCTATGCAATATTGCTCTTTACAGCATCGGACCTTGCTTCTGTCACCAGTCACATCCACAACTGGGTATTGTTTTTGCTTTGGTTCCGTCCCTTCATTCTTTCTGGAGTTATTTCTCCACTGATCTCCAGTAGCATATTGGGCACCTACTGACCTGGGGAGTTCCTCTTTCAGTATCCTATCATTTTGCCTTTTCACACTGTTCATGGGGTTCTCAAGGCAAGAATACTGAAGTGGTAGCCAACAGGAATTTAAAAAAGATTAAGCTGTTACAAACTGGAAGAAAATAAAGGTAATTATTTAGTGGATCCCTGATGGAAAAATACATCCTAAGTAAAGTGATAGGAAATTGTATTCTATATAGATATGTTACATATACACATTTCTTATACATAAGGAAATATACCTATATGTTAAACTACATAAAAATTTAAAACATGTCAAAATATAATTAAAATTATACAAATACCTTTGTGATACTATCTCTTTGGTTTATTTGTTGCAAATACAACAAGCAACAAATAAGACCAAAAGCTGCTCTTATCGTGAATCCATAAAAATCATGAAGAAAAATACTAAAATTGAATTTAAAATATGCAAAAGTCACCCAAAAAACATTGAGAAGGAAATATGTGTCTATGGTGTATTTTCAACAATTATTTCTCAGTATGATGCAGTGTCCCATTTGTAAGCACCCACACGAGCACCCTCTTCCAGGTCTACACTTTTTTTCTCAGCAAATTTCCCTGGGAGTGGCGTAACTGTCCTTGTCCTTATTTTCAGTGATCATTGAGAAGGTCAAATACCATCCTTGATGTGGTTAAAAGATCTTAATACCACACATTTTTTTAAAAGAATTTTTTTTACATGGATTTTTAAAAAATCTCTGTTGAATTTGTTACAATCTTGCTTCTGTTTTGTGTTTTGGTTTTTTGGCCCTGAGGCTCATGGGATCTTAGCCCACTGACCAGGGATCAAACCCACAGCCCCTGCCTTGTAAGCAAAGTCTTAACCGCCTGGACTACCAGGGAAGTCCCAGTACCAGGCACTTTGTGCATCACTGGTTTTCTCTCCCTTTCCCCAGCTTTCTTATTCACTAATTTCTGTCCTGATGTATGATTTCACTTTGTAGACTATCTCCACTGCATTTGGAATGCTGCTGCTGCTACGTCGCTTCGGTTGTATCCAACTCTGTGCCACCCCGTAGGCGGCAGCCCACCAGGCTCCCCCGTCCCTGGGATTCTCCAGGCAACACTGGGAATGACATGGGTTTTAAGTACATCATTATCCAAAGCATCTGTCTTCAGTTAACCTTTGGGATCCCCTTGATTCTGTGCATCTGAGTTGTGAATAGTCAATAGTTTGTATAGCCAGTGCGACCTTCACGCCTCACGCTTCACTCCCATGCCACCCTCTCTGCTCCCCTCCCCTGATCCAGCTGGGGCTTAGAGTGAAAGCCCAGCTGTTCATGTTCTTGTTTGGCCACCTGGTGGCCATTGTGGGGGAAAGAAAGTGACAGTGAAGTCGGACAGTCGTGTCCGACTCTGCAACCCCGTGGGGGCTACACCCCGTGTGCTGTAGCCCCCCAGGCTCCTCTGTCCGTGGGATTTTCCAGGCAAGGGTACTGGAGTGGGTTACCATTTCCTTCTCCAGGGGATCTTCCCAACCCAGGGATCAAACCCGGGTCTCCTGCGTTGCAGGCAGATGCTTTACCCTCTGAGGCACCAGGGAAGCCTCAGGGACATCCTGCTGTTCCGATTCTTTCTCCCAGAACGGGACTGGGCAGCTAATCCTGTCCTCCCACCGACTTTCTGGGCTGTGCTTCATCGTCTCCGTTTACAGATGGGGAAGAAAAGAGCTCGAGTAACTTGCCCAAGATTACAAATTGTAGAAAGGACAAGAGCTAAGATCTGAACCCAAGTCAGACAGTATTCCGCTGCTTGCTGTTGGTGCTAAGTCGTGTCTGACTTTCTAGGACCTTGTGGACAGTAGCCCGCCAGGCTCCTCTGTCTTCCCACTATCTCTGCTGCCATATAACCAATTATCACACATTTAGAGGCTTAAAACAACATCTGCTTGTTAGCTCATTGTTCTGTAGATCATAAAGTTGGGGCTCTTGGCTGACCTGTTTAGGGTCTCTTAAGACTGAAATGAAAATATTGGTCAATCTGGTTTCTTCTATGAAAACTTGGAGAAGCATCTACCTTGAAGCTTGTTCAGGTTTTGGGAAGAAGGCGTTTCCTTGTGGTTGTAGGACTGAGGTCCCCATTTTCTTGCTTGCTGTCAGCCAGGGCTGCTCTGGATTCTAGAAGCCTCAACAGACTGTCTTTCCCTCCATTTTTAGAGCCGATAATAACATCCTGCCAGGAGTTACTCTGATTTCATCTTCTGCCACCAGTTGGAGAAAACTTTGCTTTTAAAGGGCTTCTGGGCCTAGATTAAGCCCACATGGATAATAGTCTTCATCTTCATTAACTTTAAATCAACTGATTAGTGGTGGTTAAGTCAAGTCATGTCTGACTCTGCATCCCCATGGACTGTAGTTCCTCAGGTTCCACTGTTCATGGGATTTTCCCAGGCAAGAATACTGGAGCTGGTTGTCATTTCCTTCTCCAGAGGATCCTCCTGACCCACAGATCAAAACTGCATCTCCTGCATTGTAGGCAGTCTCTTGCATTACAGATGGATTCTCTACCAACTGATCCACCAGGGCAGCCTTAACTACCTCTGCAAAATCCTTTTGATAGGTAATATAATCATGGCTTGATATCTCCTCCTATTTTCAGTCCTGGGGATTTAGGAGATTTAGGCATTTGCCTACCCCTGCCAAAGGCCAAAAATGCTTAACTTTTTTTTTTTTGTCCTTAAGATATTTCTTGTATTCCTCATTTCTTTCTGTCCTTCACCACCTTCTGCTGTTCTTCAGTTTTATTTCAGATTTTTTTTTTATCCTTTCACATAAAGCACACATATCCTCTTGGTCTTATCTTTTGTCATCATCTCTGGATTCTTTGTGGCTTAGGGTGGCGCAGTGGTAGAGAATCCACCTGTCAATGCAGGAGACACAAGAGATGTGGGTTCGATCTCTGGGTTGGGAAGGTCCCCTGACGGAGGGAATGGCAACCCACTCTGGTATTCTTGCCTGGTATCCCACAGACAGAGGAGCCTCACGGACTTTAGTCCATGGAGTTGTAAAGTCGGACATGATTGAGCACGCACACATGCAGGCTGAATTCTTCAGCGGCAACTACAGGGAGCTTCTCTCTCCATCTTTGTCTCATTAATCTCTTTCCTCCGGCCATTGGATGGAGACACATGGATGCCACTTGATCCCCTAGTGCCCTCAGCTGGCAGGAACCAACGTGTCTCATCTCGGTTAACCTGTTTGGGATGTAAAATGAGCTCATTTAAATATTTTTCAAGATACTCAGATTATGTGATGCCAAGCTTCTAAGTTACCTATTGTAATATGATTTGTTCTTTCCTTTCTTGGGTCTTTTCTCTCCTGATAAGACCAAGAACTCCTGGGATTTAATCAAGGGATCACCCGTGGATTCTCTGGCCAAGTAATCAGAGCCTTTACTCCCAGTCCTTCCTGGAAGCTGTGGTACCAAAACACTGATAATTGATGGATGTGGGGGTAATGTTGGATGAGTGGCAACTACCTGTGTGCATGCAGAATAGCAGAGAGGCTAAAAGCATGGACTGTGATTAAAAAAATTTATGTGGACCGAAATTCTGGCTTTTGCTGAGAATGCTGAGAAGCTTTGGGAATCTGGGCAGGTTTCTCATCAGTAAATTAGAATGATACTGCTGTTGCTGTTCCACTGCTAAGTCGTATCCAACTCTTTGTGACTCTATGAATAGCAGCACGCCAGGCTTCCCTGTCCTTCACTATCTCCCGGAGCTTGCTCAAACTCATGTCCATGGAGTCAGTGATGCCATGCCCCCATTTCATCTTCTGTCGCCTGCTTTTCCTTCTGCCCTCAATCCTTCTTGGCATCAGGGTCTTTTCCAGTGACTTGGCTCTTCACGTCAGGTGGCCAAAGTATTGGAGCTTCAGCATCAGTCCTTCCAATGAATATTCAGGACTGATTTCCTTTAGGATGGACTGATTGGATCTCCTTGCAGTCCAAGGGACTCTCAAGAGTCTTCTCCAACACCACAGTTCAAAAGCGTCAATTCTTAGGCACTCAGCTTTCTTTATGGTCTAACTCTCACATCTGTACATGACTACTAGAAAAACCATAGCTTTGACTATATGGACCTTTGTTGGCAAAGTCATGTCTCTGCTTTTTAATACACTGTCTAAGATTGTCATGGTTTTTCTTCCAAGGAGCAAGCATCTTTTAATTTCATGGCTGCAGTCACCATCTGCAATGATTTTGGAGCCCAAGAAAATAAAGTCTGTTACTGTTTCATGGTTGCAAAAAATGAATTCGATATTTGCAGATGCCCCTCCCCGCTTGACACCTAATAGGTATTCAGTAAAATGCTGCTATTATTGCTTTTGCTGCTAAGAATGAATAATGACAATAGCAATGCCATAGTCTTGTTTGAAATTAAACAGCGGTGAAGCGTTTCAAAGGTGAACATGATTGGAGAATGGTCATATAGTTGAATTGTAAATTAAATTTTATAAAATAGTACTATAGTGAGGTCTTTAAGAATGGAGGAAAATGGCTAAATTCATTTGCATTGTAATTAATGATGAGCATTTCACAACAAAGCCGTGCTTAGTATCAGCATCTTCCTTTGTCTCTCTGGTTGCTGAATTTCCCAACACAACCCATTTATCCAAAAATAGAATAAGAGGAAATAGAACATAGTAGCGTAGAAATAGTAGTTCTGTGAAAGTGTTAGTCTCTTAGTCGTGTCCAGCTCTTTGCAACCCCGTGGACTGTAGCCCCCCGGGCTCCTCTGTCCATGGGATTTCCCAGGCAAGGGTGCCAGAGTGGGTTGCCATTCCCTTCTCCAGGGGATCTTCCTGACCCAGGGATCGAACCCGGGTCTCCTACATTGCAAGCAGATTCTTTACCTTCTGAGCTACCAGCAAAGCCCCAAACCTAATGGTTGGCAGGGCATTTGTTAATCATTTGTGCATCAATGTCGCTTAAGCTGTGTTTGTCGGCCAGGTGGCTGCAGTCAGAATCTGAGACATTTGGAGTGGAAAGAGAGAGAGGGTGCTTTTTCCTTAGACATCTCCCACAGTGAGGGCCTACAGAAATCCTGCCCTCTGGGTTGCAAAGTCATCAGTTAGTAGGATGCTCGAGGGGCTTGTGTATATGTTTTCCTGAAGGGTGTTTTAAGAAAGGAAGAGAAAAGAAGGGAAGAATAACCATATGTAAAATAGACAGCTAATGGGAAGTTGCTATATAACACGGGGAGCTCAGCCCGGTGCTCTGGGACAACCTAGCAGGGTGGGAGGTTAGAAGGGAGGCTGATTCATGCTGATGTATGGCAGAAACCAACACAGCACTGTAAAGCAATTATCCTCCAATTAAAAATAAATTTCTTTAAAAAAACAAAGAGGGGAAGAATAAGTGGAAAAGGTGAGGAAGAGGACAGTGTTAACATTTGTGTGACACCTGTGTCCTTCAGCTGAGTCCTCACCACTGTCGCCAGAATAAATGTCCTCCCCATTTTAAAGGGAAGTAAGAAATTTAGAGGTCAGATAACTCTTCAAGGTCACACATCGGTAAGTGGTAGAGCTGGAATTTCAACCCAGATCTGTCTGACTACAGAAACCTGTGCGTTTCCCACTGGTATATGACTTTGGATTCTGGCCCAAAGTAAAATGCCTAATTAGGAAAGATTATATTTTCTGTGCCTGGTGACCTTTATTGTAGACCAATTTATGAAACTCTTAAGAACTGGTTGTGTTTATTAAAGGGCATTAGCACATCAGAGTATAGTCTGTTTTGTTGGTGGCGGGTTTTGGCTTTACTGTTTGCCCCTAATGTCCAGTTTTCCTAGAGGAGTTATATATTAGGTTAAAAAAAGAAAACTCACTATGATATCAGAGGAAAGTTCTATAGAATGCAAAAACTTTATTCCTCTACTATTTCTAATACTGGTTATTAGCTGATTGGTCTTTTATTGTGGTAATACTTCAGTGACTAAGAGCAGATCCTTCAGTTAACCAGTATTATCTATTATATTGAACTCTACAGAGGAAAGAAAGTGAAATTGAAAAAGAGGAGGGATAAATTAGGAGTTCAGGATTAATATAAACATTACACTACTATGTATAAAGCAGATAGCCAACAAGGTCCTACTATATAGCAGAGGGAACTATACTCAATATTTCCCCTTTGATATGAGGGAAAAGAATCTGAAAAAGACTCTATGTATAAAATATATTTGAAGTGAAAGCCGCTCAGTCGTGTCCAACTCTTTGTGACCCCATGGACTATACAGTCCATGGAATTCTCCAGGCCAGAATACTGGAGTGGGTAGCTTTTCCCTTCTCCAGGGAATCTTTCCAACCCAGGGATAGAACCTGGGTCTCCCACATTGCAGGCCAATTCTTTACCAGCTGAGCACACATATATTTATCATTTTGCTGTAGTAACAGGATTGTAAGCCAACTATACTTCACTAGAAGAAAAAGAAAAAGAAAAAGCCAAGATTATCACTCTGCAGAAATGAGCTTCTAGGCAGGTCCTTGGCCAAGGAAGCATTCAGTCTAATTTAAAATGACGCCTTGCCCATGAACTTGACAATTTGCAGAGTGCTCTTTACATGTGTGAATGAGCTCATTTGATTCTTATATTTTGTGTGTGTGTGTGTGTGAAGGGGAAGAGGTGTGTGCTGTGTCTTCGAGATTCTTTCAACCAGGCGTTATTTTCTTCTGACCGTATTTCTCAGTAGGAGCTAGTAATATAGACGTTATGCAGGAGCCCCAGTCATAAGGGAGCAATGTATGTTTATTAAGGCAGAAAACCTGCCTTGTGTTTTAAAGCTGAATTAGAAGTGTTTCTTAAGATTTTACTGAACCTTCAGCTGACTTGAATCCTGGGTCTTCCCCACCCTCTCCTGTCATGATAGACCTGGAGCATTTTGGTTGACAGAGTAATGTTGAAACACACATTACCATTTGTAAAAGGGTCAGTGGGAAGTTGCTGAATGAGGCAGGGAACCCAGAGCCTTTGGGGACCCAGAGGGGTGGGATGGGGAGGGACGTTTAAGAGGGAGGGAGCATGTGTGTGCCTGTGGCTGCTTCACATCGACGTAGGGCAGAAACCATCACTAAAGTCATTATCCTCCAGCTAAAAATAAAATAAAAAGCAATGCAGCCTTGGGAAGAAGGGGCTATGGGAATCATCCTGCTGAGAAGTGCGGAAGCAGAAGTCCGGGATGTCAGGCCGTGTGCCCTCCGTGACTTACCAGCCAGTCCCGCCTGTCATGGGCGGTCGGTCACGTTACGGGCCCAACAGGTGAACACAGCTAGGTCACGTCTCCATGCACACACGTTGTTTGTTTAACACATTTGTAATTGGACTCTTTCCTTGAATTTTCTTTTAAGAGCATGAAATAGACCAAATCCGTGGCCTAGACTATTTTGTTCTGCTGATTTTTCTCAGAATTTACGCAACACGAAGATCAAAAATAAGCAAATATGTGCAAATTAGTTCAGTTTTCCTAATCTCACTGCTGTGGAAGTATAAAAAAGTGTTCCAGACATTGCTTTTGTAAGACGAGAGACAGCATCAAGCTTGTTTTATACTTTGGGGACATTTTATGAAGGGAATTTGGGGAAAAAACAAGAGATTTTGGATTCTTTCTTACTCCTTGTAGGATCATGTTCTTTAGCTTGTTACCATCACTTGTGAATCAGAATCAGCCCCTCTGATTCTGATTTGGGGAGTTTCTCCCCAAAGTTGCCAGCAGCTGTGGGCGGTCACTGACATCTTGATGTGAGCTGTGCTTTGTTGATGACTGGTCTTCACTGTGACCTGAAGCTTCTCAGGGTTCCCTGTCTCATGGACACTGTCTATGATTAAACACCAGTCATAGACCAGCCCCAAAGGGAAGTGCTCCCAGTGGGTGTGGAGCCCCGACTTTCTTCTCTTCAAACAAGGAGGTGCCACCCAGAGCTTCAGTTCAGTTCAGTTGCTCAGTCATGTCCGACTCTTTGTGATCCCATGGACTGCAGCACGCCAGGCCTCCCTGTCCATCACCAGCTCCTGGAGTTTACTCAAACTCATGTCCATTGAGTCGGTGATACCATGCAACCACCTCATCCTCTGTTGTCCCCTTCTCCTCCCGCCTTCAATCTTTCCCAGCATCAGGGTCTTTTCCAGTGAGTCAGTTCTTCACATCAGGTGGCCAAAGTATTGGAGTTTCAGTTTCAGCATCATTCCTTCCAATGAATATTCAGGACTGATTTCCTTTAGGATGGACTGGTTGGACCCAGAGCTTTGGCTCCTGGAATTTGGCTCCGTGTCCCTTGTCTTCAGAGTGAACAGGGAGTGGAGCTGCTTGTGAAATTCAGGGTCATGTGCAACTGTCAGGGTCTACCTGGGTCAGAGGTTATGTGCAGACACGTTGATAATATCGTAAAAAGGAAAAGGCTGTCACAATCCGGGGAAAAGCGGTCCTTTTAATGAGCCGATGTTGCCTTTTATAAAAAAATATAAACACATGAAATTGGCAAGACGCTGTTTTCCAGTTTCAGAGAGGGCTATGCAATGTTTTACTAGGGAAAGACCTGAGAACATGAGTCATTAGAGGAAGAAACAGTGCTCATGATGACAAAGTGAATTGTGAGAAGTGGCTGGAGCATAAAATGAGGGAAGGAAAGGGACCAGCTATGGTGTGAGTCCATGGGCAGAGGTGCAGCCAGAAGGCGTGTGCATGTGATTGTGTGTGAGTACATGTGTGTGCCACATGCAGACACATGTGAGGTCTAATCCAGGTAACTTCTAGAGTCTGAGGTGGACTGGAGTAGATGTCCCAAAGCAGTATGATGACCAGCCATCCATGTTGGCCTGGGCTGATCCTGGTTTTAGCCCTCAAAGGTCCGTGTCCTAGAAAACCCTTCAGTCTTGGGCAAACTCAAGCGGTAGGTCAGTGGCCCTCTTATTTATAGATTCGTCTTTCAGGCCCCTTTTCATCCTTCCCTCACGGCATTTTGTTTGAGGCAGGGCCACGAGAAGGAAATGTCATTCCTAACCCTGCTGTCGCCCTCCTCCCCGCAGTTCTGGTCCTGGTTTCTCGTTTTGACCCTGCCTGGTCCCTTTCATGGAGCTTCCCCAGTGGCTCAGTGGTTAAAAAAAAAAAAAAAAATCTGCCCACTAATGCAGGAGACCCAGGTTCAATCCCTGGGTCAGGAAGGGGAGAAGGGGATGGCTGTCCACGCCAGTATTCTTGTCTGGAGAATCCCATGGACAGAGGATCCTGAGGGGCTATAGTCCATGGGGTCATGAGAGTCAGACATGACTGAGTAGCACGCACAGTCCCGCTCCCAAGGCCGTCCAGCCAGGAGCAGGACGAAGGGAACTTCAGAGATGGAGCAGACTCTGGTGTCTGTGAACTGAGGCCATGCCACGGAGGCTGCAGATCCTTCCAGAACACTCAGGGAGCCTTGGGACCCCCTGGCCACCTCTGTTTCCAAACCCAGTTGAGTGGACTTCCTTCCTGGTCTCGAAGGGGTATAAAAGGACAGCTTCCTTTTCTCTTTCTTGCCGGGTCTCTTCCAGCCAGGTCAACCCTTCCCACCCTGGTGTCACACCGGCCGCCCCTTGTTCTTGCCCTCCTGAGTGGTGAAGGCCTTTCCGTGTGTCCACCTTCCCAGTGGCCTTTCTCATCATCAGAATGGACCAGGTTGGTCACCGCCTGGAGGGGCAGTGGAAATGCCCTTGTCAGCCTGGGTTAACCTGAGGGCAAGTTACTTCATTCATGGCTTATTTTGTGCTAGGCTCCTCACTGCCTCCATGGAGCATTTGAAGGCTCTAAAAAGAGAAAAGTTACAACCCAGCCCATGAATCGCACTGATCACTGGAGGCTCTGGTGGCAGGTTTTGAGGGAAAGGTCCTGATGATCTAGGGTGGTTTGAATAATTACTCATGACTTGTCCTCATTCTTTTCATACTGTTCAATGCTTCTGAACTGTGGGGCTGGAGAAGACTCTTGAGAGTCCCTTGGACTACAAGGAGATCCAACCAGTGCATCCTAAAGGAGATCAGTCCTGAATATTCATTGAAAGAACTGATGATGAAGCTAAAACTCCAGTACTTTGGCCACCTGATGAGAAGAACTGACTCATTAGAAGAGACCCTGATGCTGGGAAAGATTGAAGGTGGTAGGAGAAGGGGACAGCAGAGGATGAGATGGTTGGATGGCATCACCGACTCAATGGACATGAGCTTGAGCAAGCTCTGGGAGTTGGTGATGGACAGGGAGGCCTGGCGTGCTGCAGTTCATGGGGTCGCAGAGTTGGACATGACTGACTGGACTGAACCGTCCTCATTCATACTTTCCTTTGGACTTGGTTTGTCTGGTTTTTGCCAATATCAGGCAGGAAGAGAAAAAGTAAGGGGAAAACTGATGTGGGTGAGCCAGGCTAAGCATCTGGTGGCACCCACTGCATGTGGGCCCCACCTCCTGTGCTGGGACCACCGGGGGTCCAGGGCAACCGCCCGTCAAATGGGAACCAGTCTCCACGACTGCCTGCTGGGTTCCTTTGTTGGCGCTATCCTTCCTGATGTATGCGGGGTGCCCCCGGGGACCCCCAGGCAGCCTCCTTTCTAGTCATTGCCTCTCTCCTGTCTCGTTTTGTCCTGTGAACCACAACTTTGGATCCTCTCACTGCCCGAGCGAGGCTGGACTTGGTCCAGGTCAGTCACAGCCCCTCGTCCAGCTGAACTCCAGGGACGTGTGCAGTCGGTGATTCCTCCTGAGCCCTGTGGCCCTCCTCACTTCTTGCTCGGGCCCACTTCTCCCAAGGCGGCCAGCTCATCTCCTTGGTCTGTGATCTGAGATCCAGAGAGAACCCAGATCTTGTGACTTGGCCAAGGGAACCGCCCGCCCCATGGGCTCCCCAACCCTGTGGACCTGCTGTGCTTCAGGGAAAACAAAATGTGAAGTGAGCGGTTTAGCTTGGACCTAATCTGGAGGCAGATCAGTAACTCTACACTGGGAGCCTCTCTGCGTCGTGTTCTCAGGAAGGCAAAGTGAATCAACGCAGCAGAGAATGTCCTCCAATCACGAAGGATAATGTTTTGAATTAGGAGACAGAGGGAGGGTTACCGAGAAGCCTTTGGCCGTCGCTGCGCAGCGCCTCTGCCTTCCCCTGCCTTCCCGCAGATTGATGCTTGGGTGAGGATCTCCTCCTCCAGCATGGTTTTTCCTAAACTCAGCCCTGAGGTGAAATGACAAGGCTGCATACAAACTACGGCCGGGCAAACACATCTAGGGTGGTGGTTTTGGGGAGGGGTCTCCAGGAAAAGGGGATGAGAACCTGAGCTTCCAGTTCCATCCAGAGATGTTTTCCCTGCCCCACTTGTTAATGAGGAAATCAGAACCAAATGAAAAACACGAACGAGTGCATACCGCCCATCTGTCGCACTTGAGTGTTTCCCATCTCATTTCTGACTTTCTGACTTTATATTATCCATCGTCGTCATCATTTCTGGGGAACTACTGCAGTAGGTTGGAGTCGGTTTCACTCTTATGAGTAAAACTGCCTGAGAAGTTATGTCATTCAGGTAAGGATTCGCTGGTTAACCCAGGAGTTGCATGATTTTTTTTTTTTTTCCAGAACAGGGAGAGGAGAGCCAGAAGTAAAGCCCTGTGTTTCCCACTCTTTTGAACCTCTTATAGGTGTTTTCTGCTTTGTTTTTCTTCCAAATCATACAGTCAAATGCTTAACCTTAGTGTGTCTATTGTTTTAATGTTGGAAGCATTGCTGATAAAATCTTGGAGTCAATTAAGGCTAAACACATCGGCATCGCAGTTGCTCAGGAGAGACCAGGAGGGCTTCCCCCAGAAAGAGAAAGAGATGGTCTGACAGCAGCCCAGGAGAATGTTTTGTTGTGTTTTGGGGAGGATGTGGCCATCGAGGTTTTATCTTTGTGAGGAAAGGAACCGCCCTCTTCCGTGTCCTGTGCTCAGAGGGCTCGGCCATGCTGTGGGGACCCCCTCGAACTCCATGGGGGGTTTTCCATTCCCTTGTTTAGGAGACGGCAGCTGTGATCGCATCTGAGGGTTAGAATTGCACGTTTTAGGCTGACCAGAAAGGGCTCGTGTGTCTGCTGTGGCCTTGCAGCGGCCAGGCTAGGCCCGCCGGTGCCTGGGCAGTGGGGGCCCATCACCTCCACATGGGTAGTTCCCTCGTGCAGAGAAGGTTCACTGGCCCCCTGTGCCATGCAGGTGCTGGTCAGGCACTCAGGATGCAGAAAGTGACAAAACAAGATGCCCCACCCTGTGGGTGCATGCTGGAGGGGCTTTCCACCCTCAGTACCAGCTCACCTGTGCTTTCTTCCTCTGTGGCTGCGGGTTTGGGTGTCACTGGGGTGAAGGGGCGGTTGAGTGCAGTGGCCCCCCACAGTCAGACCACCTGGGGCTTGGATGGGAGCCTGAGAAAGTTCTCTCCCGATCCTGTGCTTGGCACGCCCGACGCTGGGCCGTGGATAATAACAGGTCATCTGATGCAGTGTAACTGACCAGGAATCTGAAACCCTGGTCACCCTGGGAACCGGGGCGAGAAACTGGCCTGTCAGTTACTCTTAACTTTTAAGACTTGAATGTTTCATCAAAACCAAATAGCTCCATTGTCACGGTCAGAAGTCCACTGTGGATAAAGGCAGGATTTAGTGTTTATTTAAGCTGCCACCCAACGAGAGAAACTGGCCCCGTGTAGTTCAATTCTCTGTTATTTAAGGACTGATTTTCTGTTCAGTGGATTGTTCATGCTCTTGCTGTCTCTGCAGAAGGGGATGGAGGCGGTGGGATTTATATGCCATGAAAGGGTGTACGTGAAGAAAATCCCTGATGGGCAGGGTCTTAATAAAAAAGATGTATCCTCTAGTGCTTTGCATCCCTGTTGGGCATTGCTTTCCAGATGGCTCAGTGGTAAAGAACCTGCCTGTCAATGTGAGAGGTTCAAGAAACTTCAGTTCGATCCCTGGGTCAGGAAGATCCCCAGGAGAAGGAAATGGCAACCTGCTCTAGCATCCTTGCCAGGAGAATCCCTTGGACAGAGAAGCCTGGTGGCTGCAGTCCATGGAGTGGCAAAGAGTCCGGCATGACTGAGCCCCCAGCACGGGCATTGTCTGAGTATCTTTGTGCCTGAGGTCTGAATTCTGTCTGCCTGTGGATGGAAGTTACTTCTCCATCTATGCAGGGTGTCACCACATCGGTAAACAGAGGCGTAATACCCTCTAGTAAGTGAGTTATTGATATTCCAGTACATGAAAAAGAAGTAGTAGTTTCCAGAGTTTAGGCCACTCTGTAGATGCAGCAGATTGAAAACAGTGGCTGACAGTCCAGAAGGAAGCTGTGTCTGGGTCTCACAGCCTCACCTGTTGGTTCTGTGCTCTCTTCTGTGTTCTCGGCTCCTGACTTTGAAACGAGGAAATGATAGCCATTTGGCGAGGGTCCCTCCCTTCTCACCTTTCCCAGGATGACTTTGGAGAGAAGCTTCCTCTCTCCTTAGAGCTTGATTTTCAGTCTCCGGTCACTCCTCCCACTTTGTTGGCCTCTGAAGTGCCCCTTTCTTCTCTCGACGCTGCACATCTATCTTCCCTCCTTGTGGTCTCTCCTGTAGCTCCCCTGGATTAACTGCCTTTATAACCAGAGTCAGCAGACATTTATTGCGAGCCTACTTTGCACACATACGAACCCATGCCCCCTGTGAGCACAGACAGGGCTGTGTGTGTTCACTCCACACTCAGTTATTCTCCGGCCTCTCTCTGCTCAGATGTCCTGCCCAGCGTGGTCCTGAGGAGGGTCCTTGACTAATTCCCCGAGTTCTGGGGACAGGCTGTGTTTAAACTCTAATAGGTAATTATTAATTTCTCCAGCATTAACTCTGGGGATTCTGTGGCTGAAAAGGAGAGATGAAGAAGGAGAACAAAAGAGAATGAAAGAGGTGTGTGATAGAAAATAGGCACTCAGACCCATGTGCGGTCACATTCTTACAAGTGCTATTCACAGCAGGTAAAGGGTGGAAGGAGCCCACCTGCCCTCCAGCGGATGAACAGATAAACATAATGTGGCATGTGCTCGCAGTGGAATATTATACAGCCACAAAAAGGAATGGAGTACTGATACATTCTAACATGACCGATGAACCTTGAAAACCTTGTGCTGAGTGAAAGAAGCAAGTCACAAAGGGTTGTATGACTCCATTCTTACACAGCATCTATAACATGCGGATCTGTAGAGGTGGGGCATGGATTGGTGGTTGCCAGGATCTGGGGTGGCGGGAGTGGGAGCTGCTGCTTAAGGGGTGTGGGTTTTCTTTTTGGGGTGATGAAAATGTTTTGGAACCAGGTAGTGATGGTGATCACACAATACTGTGAGTATACTAATGCCACTGAATTATTCACCTTGAAGTGGTTCATCTTACTATGCAAATTTCACTTCAGTTTAAAGAAGAATGAAAGCAAGAGAAAGAGAATGTCAGAGGTCTATTTCTCTGGATTCAGGATGGGATTAAAAATCCATTCTGTCTTTCTTGCGCATGGTGACCTTGTGATATGGCTTGAGTGTAACTGAAGCAATTTGAGCCGATTAATTTCTTTCCTTTGCGCTTTAAAATTTAACATGCTTGGAGTTCACGTCCTGAACACTGAGTGCAAAGCAATATGAAAATTGGTGTTCTGGGCCCAGCGTGCTGCGGCTTCAAAAAAAATTAACCTGGACAGATGTGTCGTCAGTCCTCTAGGTTAGAGTTGGACACGACTTAGTCATTGCACATTCTGGAGGATGGCCCAGGGGCTGGAGTGTGAAGCCTGGTGCCACACTTGCCCTGGCTCCTTTTGCCCGTTGGGGACACTGGTGCCCAGGAGAGAGCAAGGAGCGGCCCTGAGTCCTACTCCTACATTCATTCAACAGACATTCTTGTGCTCTCCGGGGGTATGAAGATGAATGTGTTCTGGACCCTGCTTTTGAGAGGCTTACGGTCTAGCAGGGGAGCTTGGCAGCCACACTGGGACAAGGGGCGGTGGTCGAGGAGGAGCAGGTGGGTCAGTGGTGGTCAGAGAGACCTCCAAAGCATGCCGTCCCGTAGAACTAGCTGTGACGATGGTGTGTTGCCTGACCTGCTTTTGGACACAGTGTCTGCCAGCTGAGTGTGGCCGCTGGACACTATTAACGCAGCCGGTGGGCCTGAGGAGCTGTGTTTTTCACTTTTGTCACTTTGCATTTCATCAGCTGCATGTGGCTTCAGCGCAGTCATAGAAGGTGAGATCCACACAAGCCGGTAATTGATCGGCCAGTTGGGTCTGGCTGGGCGGACAAGGGGTAAAGCCACAGGGCAGCTTAACTGGGGAATTGATGCCTTTCCTTTTGTGCATGTTGGGGCTTCAGGTACATGAGGGATGGTGCTGGATGGTGACATGGACCCTTAGGGAGAGCGGTGGACTGGAGATGACCGGTGGGAGCCATCAGCATAAAACCCTGGCTGGGATCCTAAAAGTGAGCTGTGTAGGGAAGCCTCTGCACGGCCTGTGAGTCCTGTTGATAGCTGTGGTGATCACGTGTGCTCTGCCCGGCCACTGAGACTTTCCAGAGAAGCAGATGAGATGATGTGTATGGTAGCGTTGGTAGAGGCTTCAAACATCAGGCGAGTTTTATAATGTCTTTCGGAATGGAGAGGAATGTGTCCCAAATGTTATTTTTCAGACACTAAAGATAAAGGCTCCAGATTCTGGAAGGGTTGCAAGCTAGATCATTCGTAAGGCCCTCCTGCTAACAGATGACCAGGGCCAGGATAAACAGAGGCAAGTATGTCTCCGGCAAGAATGTCAGGGACTCTGGGACATCGTGGAGGGCTCCCTCGGGCTTGTCACCGTGAGCAAACAAACATAAAAGCGGGGTGTCTGGGAGTGCAAATACCAGCACCACTCAGATCCCGAGACCAGCTCGGGGTCCAGGCCAAGCTGGGGGAGTCGTCCCGGAGGGTCCCAAGTGAAGCCAGGGCCCCCCAAGCTTCTAGAAGAGATCGCTGATTCTAGCTTGGTCGTGTTCCTTTTAGAAGCGAATGTACACTTTTATTTTTTTTTTTTAAATAAAAGCAACTCCAGTTTAAACATTTGGGATGAATTTCAATTAAAAAAAAATTACCTAAAAATTTCCAAACCCCCGAGAAGGTAAAACCAGCAAAAGGAAAGTCATTGGAAGGATGGGAAGACAACGAGGATTCAACCCTCCCAAGGATTTCACATTTTAGAAAAGAAAAACCAAATTAGAAAAGGGAAGATGGCTATATAGGAAATACAAAAAAAGGAAACGTGTATACTATATAACAATGATAAAGGACAACCGAAAATGACAAAGTAGACCACGCAGCAACCGTGACAACAGCTATTGGAAAGTTTTTTTTTTAATCGTTAAATGTCAAACTTAATAGATGGTTTAAACTATACATTAAATACTCGAGAGAATTGGTGAACTTGTAGATAGATCTGAAGAGATGATTCAGCCCAGAGATGAGGAGGTAAGACATAAATGTGCAGTTTTAAGAAGCGCAGGCATTAGGGGCTTCCTTGGTGGTCCAGTGGTTAAGAGTCTGCCTTGCAGTGCAGGGGACACAGGTTCGATCCTTGATCTGGGGAGATCCCACATGCTGCACAGCAGCCAAGCCTCTGTGCCACAACTACTGGCCCTGAGAGCTGAAATGAGAGAAGCCGCCACGATGAGAAGCCCGCACACCGCAACTCGAGCCCAGCCTCCCACTCTCTGCAACCAGAGAAAGCCCGCATGCGGCAGCAAAGGCCCAGTGCCACCGAAAATAGCTAGATACATAAACAAAATTTAAAAAAGAAATGCACAAGTTAGAATGAGAGGGGCTAATATAGTATCCATGTAAGAGTCATCTCAAAGAAAACTGAAGTCCAGTGTCATCCCAGCAGAATCAAAGGAAGCACAGCTCACGTGTGGTCGTGATGCTGTAGCACAGCAAGAACAAGGACGTGAAAGTGACCTGAGACGCCAGGTCGTCCAGGAAGACAGGGTGAGTCTGATTCGATCAATACAGACTCACTTCTCTCCTCAGCCAGTGAGGACATTCCACCTAATATTGCTGTGCCATTGAAACCAGAGGTGTGGCAGAGTTGATTTTTCTCTTTGGGCTATCCCATCTGTTTGATTTGACTGAAGACCTCCAATTTATCTATGAAAAAAATGCATATTATGTATACTGGTGTTTACTAAACATAGTCTGATTGCTTCTTTATAGCAGTTCTTAGGCAAAAACGTGGCTCTTTGCTCTCTTTAGGACTTGATAAGGCTGCCACTGTTCAGTTTAACTCTGTCCTTGTGACCTATGTTTATCAGGAGCCCAAGTGTGCCCTCTCATGTTGGCTGAGGTCTGGGTCTTGTTTCTACTGTAAGATGTGCATGGTTATAACTACTGAACATCTTCCCAGTCTAAAGTGATGTGAGCATCTGGGGGGCAAATGGGGGAGAAGTTCTAAGATGAGGTTTTTAAAATGAAAAGTGACTTGGTTAACCCTTATGGCTAATGATGATATGTAGCCACGAATTTTGGTCCTAGAGCTCTCTATAATATATGTACTGAGTCTGATCTTTAAAACTTATTTGGAATCCAAGGGCAGCCTTGGGAGGTCCTTTATGGTGACTTGATCTGGATTTTGGTGGTGGTCATAGAATCATAACATACATACATCCCCTAAAAGTTCATGTAAAAGCTGGTGAAATCAACAGACTTGCTCCAATACTAACTTGCCAGTGTCAGTTTCCTGGTTTCGTTGTTGTTCTTAGTTATACAGGGTATTACATGGGACCTCTCTCCCTTTTTTTTAATGTACCCTATTTTTGCAACCACTTGTCCATCTGTAATTTTTTAAGTGAAATTTAAGGGGAAAATGTCATTTAGAACATAGAGCATGACAGCCAGGAAAACAGCTTTTTCTTGATTTCTATTTATAGGAGCATCAGTTCAGAGAACATGAATACAAATACTTAGAAATATTTGGTGAATCCCGGAGGGTAAAGGGTCATGGGGCTGTGGTTAAAAATTGAGTTGGAGAGTTTAGCTCAGTGTCTCTATGACCACTTAAGGTTGGAAGCTTATCACAGAAATGTCAGAAGGCCACCATTGTTACAACTCATGGAAAACTAGCTAGAACTTTATGTCACCTAAAATGAAATCAACTTGTGCCAGAGCATGAAAAGATGATTATTGTTGTCAATGGAATGGTGATTTTAAAAAAGGGGTTTTCGGTTTTTCAAGTTTGGTCTAAAGTGGAAGCATTAAGCATTTGGAAAATGTAGAATTTATTGTGGAATGAACGTATGATTGACCTTGAACAATGGGGGTTTAAACTGTGTGGATCCACTTACATGGGGATTTTTTTCAGTAGCAAATATTACACACTACACAGTGCATGGCTGGCTGAAGCTGAGGATTTGGAGAAACTGAGACTATGGAGCACCAGCTACAAGTCACACTCGGATTAACCCCCCAGTTTTTCAAGGGTCAATTGTAATTCTGTTAACTAAGCCATATGAATTAACCATTGAATGAGTCCAGTTAGTGAGAGAGTTATGAATTTGTGATACTCTTAAATATATAAATAGATTATTTCAATCTTTTCCCTCCCTCTTTCTTCTTTTATATTTGCAGTTGATGTCTTTATTTTTCTCTAGACAACTTTAGTGAATATAATTCCGATTTTGTGGGATGATATTCAGAAGATACTTACATTAAAATATCTTTATCATCAAGTTAAGCAGGTAGTGAGAAAAAGAAAATAACCTTCAGTAAGATGAGTCAAGAAAAACAGAATCCACAAATAAACAATATTATTTAATATTTATTATTTAATGTCTGCAGAGATTAAATAATAGAATACTTTGGAAAACTTTCTGGCAATAAATTTGAAAAATTAAACTCAAATTGACAAACCTCTAGAAAATACACACTGACTTGAAGAAAGAAAAAAGATATCTTGTTTAAAGGAAAGATATGTTTAAAGGAAAATGAATAATTAAAAATGTTCACCAAAGGAAAACACCAGGATCAGATGCTACCAATAAGCTTCCCACACTTTCCAGGAAGAGATCATTTCTTGAAAGAGAATGAATGTTCTCCAGCTTATTCCAAGAGCAAGCATAACTTGAAATCAAACAACATCATGAGATGAGACCATCATCAGAGTCACGTAGGAACACGAATGTCAAATTTTCAAATCATAAACTGGAACGGTAGCAGAATACCATGTGACACCGTCAGGTCAATGTCATGGGCTGTGTTTGCGTCCCCAGAATTTATACTGTAGAAACCCTTATCCCCAGTGAGACAGTACTAGGAAGTGGGGCCTTTGGACGGTAATTAGGTCTATGTGAGGTCATGAGGGTGGAGCCCCAGGACAGAATTAGTGTCCTTATAAGAGATGAGAGCTCACGGTCTGTCCCTCTGCCTGCTTGCACCAAGGGAGGCTATGTGAGGACATAACTGGGAAGGGCCAGGACCTTCAGCAAGACCAGCCCTGCTGGTACCCTGATCTCCAGTTTCCAGAACTATGAGAAATATATGTTTGCCGTTTAAGCTGCCTGATCTGTTGCGTTTTTGTTATAGCAGCTATAGCTCACTGAGATGGTCAAGGAGGCAGTTTGCTGAACTTTCTTTTAAGGTCCACAGTTGGTAACATGTCTCTTCCTTCCCTGTTGTGTAGCTTCAGCAGCACTGGGCTGGACTCCAGCACAAAACCGAAATGAGCATCCTCCCCTTCTTCCTGGTTTTAAAGGAAGTGATTCCAGTGTATCACCGTGAAGACGGTTGTTAGTGTAGGCTTTTACACAGACTCCTTATCGGATTCACGGAGTTCTTTCTATTCCTGGTTTGCTAGTTGAGAAGAGACTCAAGAGGCAGTTTAACCAAGTGTGAGGAATGGACCTTATTTAGCTCCTAATTTCAATAAATCCACTGTAGAAAGACAGTTTTTGAGGCATTTGAGGAAATTAATGATGGACTTGGTATAGGAGGACAGTGAAGAATTATTTTAACTCAGCTGTGATCATACATTGCGATTGTGTGAGAAAATGCCTACTTTTGTGGGGAGTTCCCTGGTAGTCTAGGGGTTAGGATTAGGCACTTCAATGCTGTGTCGCAGAGTTCAATCCCTGGTTGGGGAACTGAGATTCTGCGATCTGCATGATCAAAAAAAAAGAAAGAAAGAAAATGTTCACTTTTAATTTCTTTATTGTAATATACACAAAACATAAACTATACCACTTTAGCCATTTTCCTGTACACGCTCTATGACTTTAAGGACATCCACAGTGTTGTGTAGCAATCAACCACCATCATCCCCAGAACATTTTGATCTTCCCCAGCTGAACCCGGGCCCCATTAAACACTCACTCGTCACACACCCAGACCCTGGAAACCACCATTCTTCTTTCTATCTGTAAGAATTTGATGATCCTTTGTTCGTTTTAATTGCTAAGTCATGTCCAACTCTTTTGGGGCCCCGTGGACTGCAGCCTGCCAGGCTCCTCTGTCCATGGGATTTTCCAGGCAAGAAGACTGGAGCGGGTTGGCATTTCCTTCTCCAGGGATCTTCCTGACCCAGGGGTGGAACCCACATCTCCTGCATTGCAGGCAGATTATATACTATTGAATCACCTGGCAAGGAGTGATTACTCTGGGCATCTCACATAAGTGGACCCCTATTTGTCCCTTTGTACTGTCTTATTTCACTTAGCAAAATGTCCTCAAGGTTTATCCCTATGGTAGCATGTTTCAGAATGTCTACTCTCATGGCTGAATAGTACTCCATTGTGTGTATGGACTACATTTTGTTTATCCTTTCATCCATGGTGGATATTGGTTCGTTCCTATTTTTTTGGCCGTTGTGAATAATGCTGCTATGAACATGGTGTACAAACATCTGTTGGAGTCCCTGATGTTGATTCCCTGTTGATTCTTTTGGATGTCCCCACATAGCCCAAAGTGGAATCCCTGGATAATCATATGATAATTCTGTTTTTTTTTTTTTTTGAGGAATAATTTTTTTCCCACAGCAGTTGCACCATTTTACATTCCTACCAGGAGTGCAGTGCACAGGGGTTTTACTTTCTCCATATCCCCACCAACATATCTTAAGAAAAATGCCATTCCCATAGAAACTCAGCACACCACTAGCCAATGGGCAGTGGAGACCACCCCCCGCCCTCAACCCCCACCCCTGCCTGGATAGCTTTCATGCTTAGCTGTGGTCTTGCCTAGATTTTCCCTGGGTATCTGTAAAATTCCCATCATGTCTCTGAAAGGAAGGAGTTTAGGAGCAAAAGAAAAACTAACTACTCTGTGATCTGTTGATGCACATATATGAGGTAAAACTGTTCATTTTTAAAAGGCAAGGGACTGCCAGACACTGTTCATGACCCGAGGTTCCTTTTGGGTGGAGGGTGGGGGTTGGCTTCGGAGAGAAATATTGATCTCCTTCCAGTTTTTAAGTTGGGTGCTGGTTTCCTTGGTGCTTTGTTATTATGCTTCACTACCTCTGTAAACTCACATATATAAACATACTTTTGCATGTTATACATTTTACATTTATACTTTTACATTTATAATCTTAACCCAGTAACATTTATTCTTTCCTGCTGTGGCCCCTATCTGTTGGCCAGAGGTCCGGTGCTGCTCTGAAATTTCAACTAGTATTCGTCTGAGGCAAGGAGAGAGAATAGAGTGAGTTCTATAAAGCTAAATTGATTCAACTCCAAGGATTGTGTATATCCTTGAATTATGTCCTTCCTACTCAATTTGGTGTTAAAAGGACCTTTAAAAATAAAATCAGAGCGTCGAAAGGGTGCAGTTTATTGTCTTATTTGCTCTATTTTCCTTACAAAAGGTAAACAGAAACAGTAGATGCCCTTGTGTAAGGTCATTACTGTTAAAAAAAAAAGAAGTGTTTTCAGGGGTCCTTGAAATGAAAAATTCTAGGAATTGTTGCCTCAGAGAACACAGCTCTGTATTCAGTAGCCAAACTCCAAGGCTGATGATATTCAAGACTGGGATTTCACTCACCTTCCTTTCCAGAGAATGTATTATACTCTCCCATTTAAAAAGCTCATTTAGAGGAACATTAATCGGCCCTGTGTGAAGACTCAGGAGTAGGTCTACCGACACCCAGCTCAGGGGACCTACAGTCTCAAATACCACCAGCTGATGAAGCTTACAATTAACATTTACCGAGCACTTCTCTACTATTGACTGTTTTGTACGGACTCTTTCAATCTTCAGGAATGTTATTTTTTCCCATTTAACTGATAACTGCAACTTTGGCTAACATCTTGCTCAGAATCACTGGAGTAAGATAACGGGGAGCTGGAATTCACAACCCCTGGGGAGCTCCCCGCTGTGGTCCACACTCCTGGTTACTACTTCACTGGATTCCACACACAGCACCATCTTTGAGAAGCCAGAGGCAGGGGCTCCCGAAGAGGTAGGAGGCAGTGGATCCCCCGCTCAGCCCTCTCTCACCCCGATGTTTAAGGAGCCCAGTTCACGCAGCTTAAAGGGGGAAAGGCTAAGCTCATTGGAACCCTTGCACGTGTGCTAAGCTGCTTCAGTCGTGTCGGACTCTGTGACTCCATGGACGGTAGCCGACCAGCCTCCTCTGTCCATGGGATTCTCCAGGCAAGAATACTGGACTGTTTTACTATGGTAGTCTTCAAACACTTGTAGGCAGTGATTTAATTGTACTTACTTCTTGCATCTATATGAGACATTAGCAAATGCACTGTGTAAATGCAGTTGTGGGCAGAAGATTTGGGGAGAGAGGAGGCATTCCAAGCATACTTCAGTTACTGGTAGCTGAGGTCTCATAGGAAGGTTGAGGAAGATGCTATAGCATTGACCGAAGGGGCATAAAACATTTGGGTGGGAAAGCTTAACACGAGCTGGGCAGCAATCAGAGACGCCTGGGGGACTGAGGAGACCATGCATGTCCTCCAAGAAGGATAAAAGAACAACAGCAGGAGGAAGTTGAGTCCTTCAGGGTCACACTGAGGAGAACTGGGGAAATGAACATTATAAGGCCGTGAGTTCTAATTCACACGGTAATAAAATGGAGGGCTTTGAACTACGCTTCTATTTTCTCCTTTTTAGACTCTTTATCTCTCTCTTCACATCTGTCTGCGAGCGGCTGCCAAGACCCTTCCTTAGTCACACACATCGCCTCCCAGGATTTCGACATCCCTTCTCAAGAACTGCACGCAGCTTCTCCCCTTCCTGGCAAGGTCAGACGCACCTTCTCTCTCCTTCCCTCCCTCTCTCTCATCCTCTGCGGCTCTCCCTTCTCTTCTTGTGTCGTTTGCCTCTTACCTGTAGCAAATCACCCAAGACATAGTGGCTCGGAACAACAAGGGATCGTCTCTCACAGTCTCGTGACAAGACGAGGACGAATGGGGTGGCTCCCCCTGGAGGGCGTTCATGCAATTGCAGCCAGGTGGTCTCTGGTAGGGGTTGGGTGATCCCAAGTCTGCACTGCGTTGGACATCCAAGATGGCGTCTTCATATTACGTCCGGCGGACCCCCTGAGGTGGCTGGGGATTGAGTGGACTCTCTCCTCCCTCCTCCCTCCTCCCTTCTCCTTCCATGTCCTTATACACCACACAGCCTCTCTACATGGTTACCTTGGACTTCCTTGTAGCGTAGGGGGTTCAGAGTAGTGGGACTTCTTACATGGTAGCCATCTTGCCTCAGACATGCATCCCAAGACACCTAATCAGAAGGAAAGTCAAAACTTACGAGTTAGTCTCAGGAGTCACTCCTCACCATTGTTGCTGCCTCTTGTTGGTCCAGAGAAGGTCACAGAGCCAGCCCAGGGGAGAGCAACCACCCAGGGGTGTGAATGCAGGAAGGTTTGGTTTACTGGGGGTGGCATACCTCTCCAAGGACTAACGTTTCTCATGTATTGAAATGTCTGTCCCTTTCTCTCTTCCTGACTGAAATACCTTGTCACTGCTTTGTACCTTGTTTGCATTCATAGTTTTTTCTGTTGTTTATATTAATGACTTCTTTGAGGAATTCTTAGGCATTCTCTCAAAAGAATCTTAAGAATATGCTTTCATTTCTTGATACTAAAATTTCAGCACCCAAGAAGGCCTATAGAATAGCTCTGTGACTGTTTTTTAGAAAGTCTCTTTGGGAAATCAGATTCGGTTCGCCTTTTAACCACTGATGATAACACAGCAAACTAAAAAGGCAGATCAGTTTTAGAGAAAAGTGATCCACCATGAGGTGTGGGTGTCCTTGGATGAACTCCCCAACAATGATGCTTTTCATGCTTGGCCACTAATTTAAAAACCTGTTCTCTTGTTGAGGCTAAATGGTGACTTGCTTTCCGTCTGGACCTTCTTTTTTTGTTTTTCATACTTATATTCAAACTCTTTTACACAAATGAAAGTTTACCCTTTTTTTTGAATAACTCCCTCTCCTCTTACCCTTCCAAAGGGATAAGTTGAAACTAAAAGATTTGTTGCACAGTCACATGGCAGTTTCAGAAATTCTTGAAAATCCCATACCGATGGATAGCTTAACTTTCCCTAGCTTCTGCAATGCCATTGAGGTCTCAAGCTCATATAAAGAGTTATTGGCGGCTTTTTCTTCTTTTTTTTTTTTTAAAACACTAAATCTGCAAAGCTTTTTTCTGGTGATTATGGAGAACAGCACAAGTGGTAGAAAGTGGGCCACTGGAGGTGGCAAAGAACTTTTTTTTTCCTACCCACAAGCCCTGAAGAAACTCTGCCAACAAGGATTAATTTGCTCATGAGATCTTACTGTGGTTGCCATTAAGAAAGAAAAAAACCCATCAGGAACAGCAGGGCAGAAGCATTTCTGAGCTCGGGGGAGAAGAGTTGGGTTTTGTGGTGGGAAGTGGGGTGTTGGTTTTTCTCTCCTACAGCGACGAGGCTGACAGCATTTCTCTCCCTCGGACTCTGTGTGGACATCTGAAGGCCAGCCCCGAAGGAGGATAATCAGTAGCTTGTAGTTTTCTGTAGTTTGGCTTTATTAAAAGCAGGGGAAAGATTTCATTTTAAAAAAGCCTTCAGGCAGTTCCCTGGTGACCTCATGGTTAGGATCTGGCTCTGTCACTGCAGGGGCTCAGCTCCATCCCTGGTCGGGGTATTGAGATCCAGCGAGCCACGTGGAATAGCCAGAATATGGGCAAGAAAAAACGTGTCGATTCGATCCTTTCCCAGTTTTTAAGAAAGCCTTGGACAACAGCATGTCACCCCATTGGTGGTGTGTTTGCACATTTCTGTCCTCATACTTGGGTTCCATAGACAAGTTAGGCAGACCCTGGCAGCTTCAAACTCAGAGGGTCCCTCCTCGCAGAGTTATTCAGCCCCCAGTTTCCTCCAGGAGAAGGAAGCAGTGGACTTCAATTAGAACACTGTTTTCTACGAAGCTTCACACTAAGCCCCTCAACAAAAATTTCCACCAGCCACCAGGCAAAATATGGCAGACCCTGAAAGCTTCAGACCCAGGCGGAATGCACCCCCGACTACCAGGACCCCCACCAAAGGTCAGCTCAGGGTTGCCCTGGGTCTTGTCAGCTGCTTGGTGGGGAGAGAAGGAAGCAACCCGAGGGGCCAGGGCTACTGG
>NW_011494625.1:2528995-2531029 GCF_000754665.1 Bison bison bison
AGGGCTACTGGAAGAAGAGGGGCTGGGAGGGGTGGGTGGGGGGCTAGACGGCAGAGGCAAGTCCCGGTCACTGATTCCTGAAGTCCTGCAACTTCTGGGAAGCCCCCATTCTCCCACCTGTGCAGATGACGACCCCTTAAGCGAAGCGTTTAAATAACTTGCTTTCATGCGACCTGATTAAGCTATTTAAAGTCTTTAAATAGAATCTAAGCATTGTATTTAATCCTTGAGTAAAATGAAGGATTTTTGTCTGAGCCTGGCCGCCTAGCCCATGGTTCCTTCCACCACCCCCGACCCCCTCTCAGAAGCCATGGGTAACTGGTAATCCTCTTATGAATGAAAACGGGGGACTTGCTCGAGGTGAGCCTGTGGCACTCAGCCAAGTAACAACAGCTGTCACTCTCTCTCGTTTAATCCTATAGTGGAGTACGACAAGGAGTTCTCCCCTCGCCAGCGACACCACAAAGAGTTCAAGTTCAACCTATCCCAGATTCCTGAGGGTGAGGCGGTGACGGCTGCAGAGTTCCGAATCTACAAGGACTGTGTTGTGGGCAGTTTTAAAAACCAAACTTTTCTTATCAGCATATACCAAGTCTTACAGGAGCATCAGCACAGGTATGGAGGCTCAAGGAACCCCAAAGGGTCGGGCTGGGCCCCGTTTCTCACCCCATCACCCTGTAACCCCAAGCGTGTCTGGGGAAGGTGGCTTGGAGTTCAAGGGCAGCCCACGGGCGTGACGAGGGATGTGTTCCCAGTGCTAGTTTAGCGGGCAAGAAGATACTTTTGCTTTTACGGTGAAGATTTCCCAATAGTTTTCTTTTCTGAAGCTAGCCAGTGAATAGTAATTACTAAGCACCCTTTGTGATCAGAAACAGAACCGATTGGGAACTGGTTCCCACTATTGCTTAGGCTGTCTTCTGAATGGAGGGTGAGGGTGGCTGACAGGTTCATACTTGAAAATTATATGAGGATGCTTACAAATGCTACTGAGTCAAGTGAATAGAAGGCTATGTGCTAGTGATACAATATATACATATATTTTGGTTGGCCAAAAAGGTCATTAAGATAATTGCATGAATGAACTTTTGGTCAAAAACCTGAATGAACGTTTTGGTCAACCCAATATAATGTCTTTGAGAGAGTGTGTGTGTGTGTATGAATTAATGTGTCTCAAATGTATTTTTTTATCATGTAGATGCGACAGAACAGTAGACTTTATTTTTTTCCATGTCTGTATTATTCTTTTTATTATTATTATTATTTATTTTATTTTATTTTTAAACTTTACAATATTGTATTAGTTTTGTCAAATATCGAAATGAATCCGCCACAGGTATACCCGCGTTCCCCATCCTGAACCCTCCTCCCTCCCCTACCCTCCCTCTGGGTCATCCCAGTGCACCAGCCCCAAGCATCCAGTATTGTGCATCGAACCTGGACTGGTGACTCATTTCATATATGATATTATACATGTTTCAATGCTATTCTCCCAAATCTTCCCACCCTCTCCCTCTCCCACAGAGTCCATAAGACTGATCTATACATCGGTGTCTCTTTTGCAGTCTCGTACACAGGGTTATTGTTACCATCTTTCTAAATTCCATATATATGCGTTAGTATACTGTATTGGTGTTTTTCTTTCTGGCTTACTTCACTCTGTATAATAGGTTCCAGTTTCATCCATCTCATTAGAACTGATTCTAATGTATTCTTTTTAATGGCTGAGTAATACTCCATTGTGTATATGTACCACAGCTTTCTTATCCATTCATCTGCTGATGGACATCTAGGTTGCTTCCATGTCCTGGCTATTATAAACAGTGCTGCGATGAACATTGGGGTACACGTGTCTCTTTCCCTTCTGGTTTCCTCGGTGTGTATGCCCAGCAGTGGGATTGCTGGATCATAAGGCAGTTCTATTTCCAGTTTTTTAAGGAATCTCCACACTGTTCTCCATAGTGGCTGTACTAGTTTGCATTCCCACCAACAGTGTAAGAGGGTTCCCTTTTCTCCACACCCTCTCCAGCATTTATT
>NW_011494625.1:2531509-2550619 GCF_000754665.1 Bison bison bison
GTTCTAGTTTCATTCTTTTACAAGTGGTTGACCAGTTTTCCCAGCACCACTTGTTAAAGAGATTGTCTTTAATCCATTGTATATTCTTGCCTCCTTTGTCAAAGATAAGGTGTCCATAGGTGTGTGGATTTATCTCTGGGCTTTCTATTTTGTTCCATTGATCAATATTTCTGTCTTTGTGCCAGTACCATACTGTCTTGATAACTGTGGCTTTGTAATAGAGCCTGAAGTCAGGTAGGTTGATTCCTCCAGTTCCATTCTTCTTTCTCAAGATAGCTTTGGCTATTCTAGGTTTTTTGTATTTCCATACAAATTGTGAAATTATTTGTTCTAGCTCTGTGAAGAATACCGTTGGTAGCTTGATAGGGATTGCATTGAATCTATAAATTGCTTTGGGTAGTATACTCATTTTCACTATATTGATTCTTCCAATCCATGAACATGGTATATTTCTCCATCTATTAGTGTCCTCTCTGTATTATTCTTGTTTCCTGAAATGAGGCCACACCATTTTACAAAAGAACTGTGTTCTTGGGGCTGCCTAGCAAGTAAAAGAATCCTTCCATGGGGTGATTTTTTAGAGCATTGGAGGGGCTAAGGGATGAAGTAGTACAGCATTTTATTTCAGTCCTACAGAGACAGAGAACAAGCCCATGACCTTGAAATTTTGCTTAGTCCTTAGGGCTCAGCTGAGTGGTTTGGTCAAATGGAGAGCTTGGGGCAGAGGTCAGCGCTGCCCGTGGTTCTCGTCGGGTAGCAAGTGGGAACTTGGCACGTGATAGGATTTTCTGGCAACAATATGGTAAATCTGAAGATAAAAGTAAGAGAATGCAAAGGGAAGGGAACTCCCTACCCCTTTGTTTATGGACTCTATTAGCTTGGGTTTCATAAACCAACTCCAGATTCTTGCTTTTGGTCCTGGAAGCCTGTTGACTTCCCAAGAAGGTCCAAAAGTCTCGGCCAAGAAGGTCCAAAGGAATGAGTTTCGTTTCTCCTGGACTTATGGGTCTGTCTCAATACATGCACTAAAATAATAACAAATGTGAACTTTGCCCCACACAAGAACTGTTTTGAGAGCACTGCTGACATTTGACCCTGATGCATATTCAGGTCCATTATGAGGAAAGTGGAGAAGGAAGGACGTGCCAGGCTTTGGGGACACACGCTGGTGTGGGCATACACGCTGACCGCTGTAGGTGAATCTCAGCCACATGATAATACATAATAAGTGAAATAGAGCCACTGTGGGATCTTTATTACAGACCAAAAGTTCAGATTGGAAGGGAAGTTTTCTGATGTCTGACTATCACTCCTAAATTAAAATATATCGATCAATTTAACTGTTAAGGGCCTCTGTTGAAAAGTAAATTCTTCATTGCTAGCTTTTCATCTTTCAGTATTTCAGAGAAATTCAGTATTCAGTGATTCTTTGGAATAGCTTGGTTTTGTTGTCCAGTCCCTAAGTTGTGTCCAACTCTTTGCAACTCCATGAACCGCAGTACACCAAGCTTTTCTGTCCTTCACCATCTCCCTGAGTTTGCTCAAACTCATGTCCATTGAGTCAGTGATGCCATCCATCCGTCTCATCCTCTGGCATCCCCTTCTTTTGCCCTCAGTCTTTCCCAGCATCAGGGTCTTTTCCAGTGAGTGAGCTCTTCGCATCAGGTGGCCAAAGTATTGGAGCTTCAGCTTTGGCATCAGCCCTTAATGAGTATTCAGGACTGATTTCCTTCAGGATTGACTGGTTTGATCTTGCTGTCCACGGGGCTCTCAAGAGTCTTCTCTAACACCACAGTTTGACAGCATTAGTTCTTCGGTGCTCAGCCTTCTTTATGGTCCAACTCTCACATCTGTTTATGACTAATTTAGCCATTGACTTTCAGTTTGCCTAATTATCAGTCTCATTGCCTTTCTGTGTTGGAAATAATCTGCTGGTGCCTTTTTGGCTCAGACTTCTGTTTGGAAAGCATAGTTTTCTCTGTTCTGCAGGATAAGCTTCATGGTGAAAACACTGGATTGGAGCTTTTGTGACTATGAATTTTTTTTTCAAAATTATTACTATTTTACCAAAGAGAGAGAGTACACGCTAGCAGACTATTTGTGAGGTTTACATTGAGCTTCAGCCAGAAGTGAACAGCTGCCTTGAGCTTCAGATGCTGGTGTCAGGCTTCCTCCAGGCCAGCAGTGAGCTTGGAAAACAGACTCCCCAATGGTCCCAACCTTTGATGACTCCCTGTCAAAGCTGTAATCGCTCTGCCTTCTAGGACGGGAGTATTTGGTGATGGATATATTTAACTTTTGTGCATAGGAAAGGGGAAATCCTGGGAGAATTGGGAGAATTTCGTGCTTTTGAAGAGTTCCAGGTTGGCCAGGAGGAGATTGTCTTTTCTTATCAGTGGCCTGGAGCCCAGAATGCCTGTGGCCTCCTCGTTTTCTTTCAGAGGCCTCCAGATTGAACCATGGGACCCCTTCTGGGGAAGGTCCCATCTCCCCATCTGTACCATCTTGGAGTGTCTTGGCTAAAAAGGACTCTCCCAGCTCATGAAGAAACATAGCTGTCTAATCTGTGTTTCAGTGAAATTTGTAGCATCTGATGGATCAGCTTAAGACATGTGTGTGTTGCAAAAGAGTTGGCCTCCTTGAAAAAGAAAAAAAAAAGGCAGGTTTTTCATTGCTGAGTCATACCCTCAGCTGGGGCTGAAGGAGTTCTGTGTCAGACCTCCTGCTATAAAGGGCAGCTAGGGAGTCTGACCCAGGGAGGGTCAGGAAAGATGCTTGGAAGGGAGGCTTTTGCTGTGAACTCTGCAGAAACCTCATGCCTCTGGTAAAAAAAATCACTGAACCAGGTAAGTTAAAAAACAGCGATGACTAGATGGTGTTTGTTGAAGCAGCTGATACATTATTCAAAACCTGAGAATAAGCCTAGAGATGAAATCTAAGTCCTGAAAAGAACTGGAGCAACTCGTGGAGTGGAGGGGGGTTGGCAACCCAGAAGCACACATGTGCTCTTTGTAGTCTGTTTATTTATTTTTAACTTTTTATTCTGTATTGAGGTATAGCTGAGTAATACTGTGGTAGTTTCAGGTGGACAGTGCAGGGACTCAGCCATACATATCCATGTACCCATTCTCCCCCAAACTCCCCTCCCATCCAGGCTGCCGCATCACAGGGAGCAGAGTTCCCTGTGCTCTGTAGTAAGGTCCTTGTTGTTTACCCATTTTATTTTTAAAAATAATTTATGTATTATTTTTGGTTGTGCTGGGTCTTCATTGCTAGGCGAGGGCTTTCTGTAGTTGTGGTGAGAGTTACTCTTCATTGTGGTGCACGGGCTTCTCACCGGGGTGGCTGTTCTTGTTGGATCACCAGCTCTAGGGCCCTCGGGCTCAGTAGTTATGGCCCGGGGCTTAGTTGCTCTCCAGCATCTGGAATCTTCCCGGACTAGGGATCGAACTTGTGTCCCCTGAATTGGCAGGGGGATTCTTATCCACGGTGCCACCAGGGAAGTTGCTTTGTTAGTTACCCATTTTAAATACAGCAGCGTGTACGTGTCTATCCCAGACTCCCTAACTCTCCCTTCCCCCCATTTTTAACTCTGTAGTATGGAGTGGGGTTGGTAGTTTAAGATGAGTTTGCTGTTAAAATCTGATGTTAGGAATTGTTATATGTTTATGATGACCCTGGTGGAAACTGGCAGTTATATCATGCTCAGAGTTTGGGAAAAACCTTCCCAAATCCCTTCCTTAGAGTTTAGCCATGACCACATCAGACAGCTGGGTAGGCACTTTACGCTATAGGAGGATGAAATGTGGCGTATATACATTGTGTCAAGTCCAGATTAGGCCTAAAGTGTGCTCTGCTTACTCAAAGTCACCCCCATGCTGTGGGGACAGTCCCAAGGTGAAGTGCCAGAAGGAGGGAAACGGTCCCCTTATGGCACGTCTTGCATCTTCAACTCCTCAGCTTGGATAAGAACATCTCAAGGATGCTCCTGTTTGGGTAGCACAGGAGACAGCTCTGGGTAAAAATGTGTCTGTTAGAATTCAGGCCTTTGGCTCTTGAGGACTCCTGGTGGGAAAAACCTCTGCAAACCTTCATTGATCTATTGGTCAACCATGGATGTGTTAGCAGCTTTTCCAAAGGAAAGGTGTGGAGGCGATGAAAGACTAAATCACAGGTAAGTAGTTGTACTTAGTCACGGTGTGGTGTTTTTGTCCATTTACTTTGCATTTTCTCCTGCAGCGCGTCCATGCTAAGCTGTCTTCATACTTGGAGGGTAAAGGCTGCTCTGATTAACTGTCAACCTTTTGTTATCATGTGTGGCAGCATGATGGTAGCATGTTGCTCAGTTCATAGGTACTCACGTGCCTTTATACTAATAGTGCAATTTGGGGGCCTTTAGGAATATCGTTCTCATCTGTATTTCTTATTTGGTTAAAGATATACTTTACCTCTTAATTCACTTTTGTATATCTGGAAGTCAAACAGCATCTCTTGGAAGCCAGACAGAAATGTTTTCAGTGTCTGAAAGATGGTTCTGTTTGGTCCATGGGTCGGCCCCACGTGCCTCTGCTAGCTGTGAAATTCTGTACTCTGGGCATGTATATGTCGCTTGGCAGTGATAGTCTGTCTTCTGTGTGTGTGATAACTTTCTTTTTTGTGTTTTATCATGGTGCAGTCTTTTGTAAGACATTTAAGCGAGAATTAATTACCAGATCGAAAAGTCAGTTCCTCCTGGTATAAGCAACAGCACAACTTACTCCTCTGTTTGCAAACAGAGGGAGTGGGAGGCAAACAAACAGAGGCAAAGTGGGAGTTTTTTTGTATAGATATAGTTTTCTCAGTTTGGATCATATGCTTCATCCTAATTTTAGCATCGTTTTTAGCACTGGAAGATGTGCAACTGTGAATCAAGGAAGCAGGGCAATTCTGTGGTGGAGTTGGTTTTTAAAACCGAGAAAGATTTCCTTAGGCTGCCCAGAGGCTATGCTGGTGGGGTCCCCAGGAAGAAGGCCAGACTGAATTATTGTTTATGTGACTAAGTTCATCAATTCTGACCTGTTTTTAAGATAGAATATAGTTGTCCCAGGAGAGAAAATAACTGTCGAAAGGCAAAAGCAGTTTTCCAGAATTTTAAATTTGACACACTTCTCTGAACCATTCACGGAGATCGGAAACAGAGGAATCAGTCAGGAGGGTCTTGGAGAAGAGTCCAGGTTGGGACAGGTCTGAGTCATGATTAGATGCTGAGAGCCTGTGAGATATGGAAGTATTTAGACCAGCAGAATGAGCTCTACTCTATAGTTCTGGGTATTTGAGAACGATGGACGTAGATTAGAGAGTTTAGATATAAGAATAAAAAAACCTAGTTGACCCGGGACCGCTTATTGAAAATACTGTCCTTTTTCCATTCACATCAGTGGCATCTTTGTCATAAATCATGTGACCACTTAAGTGTGGGTCTGTGTCTAAGATCTTTGTTCTGCTCTGTTGGTTGATTTTTCTCTTCTTGTACCAATATTATGCTCTTGAGTCTTTTAGTTTTAAGGGAAGTCTTGATATCTGGCATGTAAGTTCTCCAAATTTGTTCAAGCTTTTCTTGGCTGTTGATGGTCCTTTGTAGTTCCATGTATACTATAAAATCAGCATTTCAGTTTCCACAAAGAAGCTCTGTGCTGAAATTCTGAATCTACTTGGAATTTTGTCAGATTTAGAGCTCAATTTGGGATGAATTGACTCTCGCTAATTGTGAGTGGTCCAGTCCAAGAATGTTTATTTAGGTTTGCTTTTAACTTCTCTCAGTAACCTTTTACAGTTTGTGGGGGTCTTGAATGTTTTTATTAGAATTATTCCAAGTATTGAAGTTTCCATCCTATTGTGAGTGGTATTGTTATCTTTTAAAAATTTCAGTGTCTGATTATTTTTTGCTGTACCCATAGAAATAACAATTGATTTTTAGATATTGATCTTATATCCAGCAACCTTGCAAATGTACATAGTCTAATAATGTTTCTCTGCACTATTTTAGAATTTCCATGAATATAATCATGTCATCTATAAATATTTTTAATTTTTCATCATAGTTCTTATATTTTTGCTTCTGTTATTGTGCTTGCTGGACATCCAGTGTAATACTGAATTCCATTCAGGTTTCTGGTAGGTTTCTAATCTGACATTGGAAATCTGTCAGATTTCTGATCTAAGGGAGGAAGCATTTAATCTGTACCATTAAGGACAATGTTTGTTATAAATGTTTTTGTAGATACTCTGAATAGACTTAGGAAATTCTCCTCTATTCTTACTTTGCTATGAGTTTTTTAAAATTAGAAATTATGTGGATTTTTTTCTGAATTTTGGGGCATGATTGTAGTTAGTCCTTCATATATCCATGGGTTCTACATCTGTGGAGTCAACCAACTACGCATCAAAATATTTTTTAAAGATTTCAGGAAGTTCCAAAAAATTTGAATTGCTATGTGCTTGCAACTATTTACACGGCACTTACATTGTATTAGGTACTATAAGTAATCTAGAGATTTAAAATATACAGGAGGACATGCATGGGTTATATGCAGATATACTACATGGTTTTATGTAATGGACTTGAGCATACATGGATTTTGGTGTCTAGCTATTTTTTGGTATCCAGAATTGGGTCCTGGAACCAGTCCCCCAAGGATACTGAGGGATGTCTATAACCAATGTCACATTCCTGAAACAAACTGAACTTGGGATTTATCCTTTTAATATAACACTAGATTTTAAGATCATATCTGAAAATTCTATTATTTGAATCACCTGTGGGTCTATTTTCATGATCTGTTTGCTCCCTTGATTTTTCTTCATTTGGTCTTATTTCCTAGCATGCCAAATCATTTTTTGAAATTATATTCTGGACTTTATTTATGAAAAACAGTTCTAGATACTGGTGTCTCCTTCCAGACTGGATTTCACTTTCTTCTGGAAGGCAGGCAGGTCAGCTTGTTCGGTTTTAATTGAAGCCAGGTTTCTGGATATGTTGAGGCATCTGTTTCTTGTTTTCCCTTTCTCCTGCAGTTTAGCTCGTTAGGGGTCTCGGCTGAAGGTCTAGGTTGTTTACCAGAAGTTCTCTTCCATGGTGGGCTCTGAACTCTTAATTTTAAACTCCCCAGCATTGAGAGACTGCCAAAAACTCTGCTGTGCTTTTGTTTAGCCTCTAAGCAGTTTCTTCCTGCTTGTTTTCTCAGCTTCTTCCTCCACGCAAACACAGCCTAACATTTGGCAAATGTCTCAAATGGAAATACTGGAGTTCACGGCAGTCAGGCCTTGAAGAGCCAAGATCCTAGAGGAAGGGACCCCTAACTTCTATGAAATCACATTGATGAGCTCACTTCTGTGCAGTCCTCTGGGACCTTAGCCCTCCAAGTCATAACTCCCTGAAGCTCCAGTTTGCATTGCCAGCCAATGATACTGCTCCAGGCTCTGGGCTGCTACCCCATTCTGTTTGACATCTTTGCGGTATGCCAGGAATTAACCAAGGCCCGGAGATGAAAAAGCAGTGGCGGATACAGGCTCAGCCTTGATGCACTTCTCTTCTCTCTGACCTCTTGCCGCATCAAGTGTTTGCCTTTCTTGGTGGCTCTAAGGTAGCTTCAAACAGGTTTGTGATTTTCGCTGTTCTTAGTAAGAGTGCTCGTTTGATGCACCATACCCCAAAGCACCCATCTCTGAAGTGTCATATTTTTATTTGGAAATCTTTATAATGAATCCCCACAGATGTTGATGTTGGAACCAAACAGTTTGATTCTGGAAACCAGACTTGAACCCAGTCGTTGGGCCAGCATCTAGGAGATTCATGTTCTTAGGAAAGCATTTCTCACAGACTGATGCTCATAGAGTGATTGCTGTATGAATTCCGTTGGATGTTCAGTGATGCCTCCCGAAATGAAGGAACATGAACTCTTATCTCCACTGACCTGAAAGTGAGATATCTGGGACTGTTCTTTTATGAAGAGAAGGGCAAATTTGAGAAAGGCGGGATGGGAGAAGTCGATTGTTGTTTGGGCAGAGGAAAATCAAAGGCTTCTTATCGCTGTGCCCAGCCACGCCTGTTTCTGAATCTGGCTGTCACAGGTTCCCTCCCTAGGGACGACTGAAATCTTCCTGCTGGCTTGGTAATCTCTGGCACACTCAGCCTGGGCCCCAGACGAGCACTGAACTTTGTAGTGTTTGTTCCTTTGCTCCTGAGAAAGGGACAACGTGCCCGACCCACACCTGTGGTTATGTAACCAGTTACTTTCATCTTCTTAGTCAAGAGCATCTTCCTTAGACTTAGAAAGACCCCCATGAAGTCAAAGGGGAAAACAAGAGTCAAGAAGCTACCAAGCCTTCTTCCCCTTGCCTGTCTATGTTCTGTTCCTTGGAAGGGTAGCTGAGAAGGTTAGAGAAGAATTAAAAGAACAAGGACAAATTTTGGAGAGGGCGACGTCAGGGTGTGGGGAACAGGAAGAACTTTTGTTTGGGAATTGTTTACCCACTTGGTAAATGTGGCAGAGAAAAGAAAAGAGGTTTGTGTCTGGAAATGATGCTGCCTTCTCTATTATTCACACCCAGGTGTTTTAGTTGCCAGCATCTCCGCACCAGGATGTCCAGCTTTTTGGGAGGCAGGCCATGGTTGTATAGTCAAGATTTTTTTTTTTGCTATTTGTTTTAAAATCACCAATTAGCAGCACTTTTATTGCCTTAGTTCCCCAAGTTGGGCAGGGATGTGGATGTGGGCATGGGTGATAAGAACCAAAACATAAAATTTGCCTGTGACATGTTTAAAAGGTGGCAGAAACTGAGAGGTTGTTGCTGACCCACGAAAGGATGCTGGGATTCTTGGCCTCCGAAAGAGAAGAATTCAATCGGGGGCCAGAGACAATCAAAAGACTGTCTCAAGCTTGTGAAAATTTTACCAGACCCACTCCCATGCCAACAATTTACATTTTAGGATAACAAGATTAGAATTTAACAATAGAAAGATCCTACCAGACCCACTCCCATAATATACATTCTAAAATATCAGGATTAGTCAGAAGGTTTTCAAGAAGGAGAAACTGTACTCAAGCAGGACACGTCATTGTATAATTTTTAGTACAGAGTTTAAACTTAGTTGTTTAAACTGACTTGTTTGTTGTATAATCATCACTACCAGGCTTAAAGATAAAAATGTTTTATGTGACTAGGACTAAGCAATGTAGAGGAAAAGAAAACGTTTGTCCTTTCCTCCTCCTTGAGAATTCCAGACCCCTCTCTCCTTGGGGACCCCCGGACTTCTTATCAACCTACCTAGAAATTGACTCTCTCAAAACCTCCCCAATCACTGGGGTGTGGTGGGATATATACCCCAGTGTGATGTTATTGTTCAGTTGCTAAGTCGTGTCTGACTCTTTGTGACCCCATGGACTGCAGCGCACCAGGCTTCCCTGTCCTCCTCTACCTCTCAGAGTTTGCTCAAGTTCATGTCCATTGAGTTGGTGATGCCATCTGACCATCTTGTCCTCTGCCGCCCTCTTACCCCAGTGTATGGGAACATTATTGCATCTATGTGGTCACCAAGCACAGGTTAGGTAGCCTTGAACTTGAACAAAGTAGCCTTCCATCTTCCCCTGCTCCCTGTCTTGGACACACAGAAGCAAGCCTTCTGATAATCCTGCTACTTTGGATTTAATCTCACCCGTAACTCTGATTGTTAGTCTCACTTGATAAATCCCCAAGGGTAAGGCCAGTCCCCAAGACCATCAAGCATTTACGCATGAAGTCTACATGACTTGATACTATTTTAGAGAGAGAGGTAAGGTATTTTGAGAGCTGACAGCTTGAAACCTGAAGTCTAAACAGCAGGCCAAGGTCATTCTCCTCGTACTTTAGAGAAAGGCAGAGTGCTCAACGACAGTGGCCCTGAGCGTGGTCCCCAGACCAGTGGCAGCAACATCACCTGGGAATCTGATGGGGATGCAAGCTCACAGGCCCTGCCGCCAAAACTCTGAGAGTCTGTGTGTGAGCACAGCCTCCAGGGGAGTCTGGTGCCCACCGGCCTTGGGAACCTCCGTGGTGATGGCTCAGGGCCAGGTTGCCTGGGTCCACATCCCCGCTCTGCTCGTGCCGGCGGAGTGCCTGTGAGCAAGCCGCGTGACCACGTGCGCCTCCGTTCCCCGCTGTGTTCGCCTGTGATGGTGTGAATACTCTTGGGCAGTTGTGAGGAGCTAACACATTTAAGAGCTGTCCCGTGGTGAACAGCGTGTAAGGGCAGAGCTGTGTTACTATCCGGATTCAAAGGGATTTGTGTTGGTTTGTCGAAGATGAAATATACCTTACCGAATTTTGGTGCCTTTGATGTTTGAAACTTCTCTTTATGCCATGCTCATCCTAGAAGTGAAAACTGGGTAATTTCAACTGCCATAAAGTCAGTGGGAGCCTGGCTGATTATATAACATAGTATATGCTATGTTCAGTTGCTCGGTCGTGTCCAACTCTCTGCGACCCCATGGACTGTAGCCCGCCAGGCTTCTCTGTCCATGGGGATTCTCCAGACAAGAATATTGGAGTGGGTTGCTATGCCTTCCTCCAGGGAAATCTTCCCAACCCAGGGATCGAACCCAGGTCTCCCTCATTGCACGTGGATTCTTTACCATCTGAGTCACCAGGGAAGCCTAAAAATACTGGAGTGGGTTGCCATTCCCTTCTCCAGGGGATCTTCTTGACCCAGGAATCAAACCGGGGTCTCCTGCATTGCAGGCAGATTCTTTACCAGCTGAGCTGCCAGAGAAGCCCAATATATACAATATAGTACATATAACATAGTATGAGGGCTTCCCTGGTGGCTCAGACAGTAAAGAGTCTGGTTCAGTCCCTGGGTTGGGAAGATCCCCTGTAGAGGGGAATGGCAACCCACTCCAGTACTCTTGCCTGGAGAATTCCATGGACAGAGGAGCGTGGTGGGCTATAGTCCACATGACTGCAGAGAGTTGGACACGACTGTGTGACTGTCACTAGTACAGTATGTAGTGTATATAATATTGCATACATAGTATGAAAGAAAGTGTGAGTTGCTCAGTCGTGTCTGATTCTTTGTGACCCCATGGACTGTAGCCCACCAGGCTCCTCTGTCCATGGGATTTCTCAAGCAAGAATCCTGGAGTGGGGTGCCATTCCCTTCTCCAGAGCATCTTTCTGACCCAGGGATTGAACTCAGGTCTCCTGCATTGCAGGCAGATTCTTTATTGTCTGGGAATAATAATACTAGGGAACTCCTGCAATACATAATGTGTATAATTCAAGTAACAGGTGAATGAACATTATTATATATGTGATATATAATGTATACAATATTATGTAATATATAGTGTATACAGTAATGTCCATTCAGCCTTGTTACTTGAATCAGTGTGTAGCAGTTTACTCTGATTTCTAGTACTCTGTTTTCAAATATTCTGTTTCTTTTCTACCTTTTTAGTTGGTAAAAGTTTAGATGTGATCCTGTATGTACAATACATCACATAAGAAAAAAGTAAAAACCCTTGCCTTACTCTCTCATTTTCTCAAATGATTTTTGGCTCCCATTCTGTTTGAAAATTGCACTTTATGCTCTTCTTGCATAAAGAAGGCCTCGACGCCCCTGGAGTGGTTTACAGGGGCAGCCCTGCTGCTCACGTCACAGAACCGGGTGCGTCTTGTGTGAGGCGACCCTTTGACAGAGTCCGTAGACTGAGAAGGTCACGTGTCATTGAAGAAAGGTAAACAGCTGTGGGCAGACCAGGGCCATTTTGGTGACTTGCCACAAATAGTGTCTCTTACCCACCTGAGTCACGAGCAGCGTTGACCCAGCAGGGTCCCCCCTCAGAGGCTCATTCTTGTGAAAGGCCCTCTGCCTCCCTGGACGTGTGTCAGTGATGGCTGTATCTAGACGGAGGGTGTTGTGCTCGGAAGGGGAGAGGGGAGAAGCCAGGGAGGCTGCTGGCATCCCAGCCGTGGGTGTGAGGCATCTCGACCTTCCTCCTCCTGCCCTGACATGCGGAGTCACCCCTGACTGCTCTCCTCTGCCAGCCCCAAGCATCTGAAACCTGACTTCTGTATCCAGCCTCCACTGGCACTGATGGGCAGTGGGTTTGGATCTCTGACTTTATTCCAAGCCCTTGCTGGGTGTTTACTTACCTCTGCTCTATGCACTAGAAAAAAATCTTTGTATTAAAGTAGAGTTGATTTATAATATTGTGTTAGTTTCAGGTGTATGGCAAAGTGATTCATATATTTTTATATATATATTCTTTTTCAGATTCTTTTCCACGATAGTTTATTTATTACATGATAGGTGAATATAGTTCCCCATGCTGTACAGTAGGTCCTTGTTTATTTTATGTACAGTCGTGTGTATCTGTTAATCCCCAATTCCCAATGCACCCCTCCCCTGCTTGCCCCTCCAGTAACCATAAGATTGTTCTCTGTGAGTCTGTTTCTAGTTTTGTAATTAAGTTCATTTGTATCATCTTTTTTTTTTTTTTTTTCAAGATTCCACAGATAAGTGACATCACACGTCATCTGTCCTATGCTTTTCTTGACTCCGCTTTTTGGATGTGTGGTGGCTGAGAGCCGGGGCTCCAGCTTCAAGCTCTGGTCACCCCCCTGAACCCCGTGTGGCCATCACACACACCCCCTCTGCGGGCTGCGCGCCGCCAGCTCCGGAAGGGAGCCATGATGGGACCGGCCTCCCCATCCTCTTCGGGTCGGCGGGAGCGCTCGGCCGGCGCCTGAGTGCTGGGAGCCCGGGAGGTATTTGCTGCTCCACCAGGCCGATAGCCCAGTTATTATTATTATTATTTTTTTATGTGGACCAGTTTGTAAAGTCTTTATTGAATCTGTTTTGGTTTTATGTTTTGGTTTTTGGCCACGAGGCCTGTGGGATCCCAGCTCCCCGACCAGGGTTTGAACCCACACCCCCTGTACTGGAAGCTGAAGTCTTAACCCCTGGACCGCTGGGGAGGCCCTGAGCCCGGTTACTTTAAGTCCCTGTGCTCCATCACCCCTGCTCCCAGGGACCTGAGCACCCTCGTTTGAGTGGCTGTCTTTGATTTGGCCTCCGTGCCCTGAGCCCCGGAGCTCAGCTGCAGCCCACGTGTGTGTGGACCCCCTGGTCTTCTAATCGGCGAGGACCAGCCTTGTCTTCACCGGACAGTCAGCGAGGCGCGGCCCTGAAGCCCTGCCAGGTCCTGGGGGGGGTACGTGGGGGGCCCCTGGGTGACCTGGAGCAGCGTCAGGTTGCAACACAGGCTCCCGTGTCCACCAAGCCCCACCCACCTGTGGACTCCATTTCTTCCCTGTCATGGTTTCGTGTGCCTCCTCTGCCCTCCTTAAACCACACCCCACTCTTCTTCCTGTCCTCTGCTGTCTCTGCCCCATTTTTGGATGATGGCCTTCTGTCCCATCTCCCACTTTCTCAGCTGACAGACTCCCCCATTCCTTTGTCCTGAGCCCTACTTTTGAAATATAAAAGCTCATTCTAGCTCAACCTAGATAGCTTATTAAAAAGCAGAGACATTACTTTCCCAACAAAGGTCCATCTAGTCAAAGCTATGGTTTTCCCAATAGTCATGTATGGATGTTAGAGTTGGACCATAAAGAAAGCTGAGTGCCAAAGAATTGATGCTTTTGAACTGTGGTGTTGGAGAAGACTCTTGAGAGTCCCTGGGACTGCAAGGAGATCCAACCAGTCCATCCTAAAGGAAATCAGTCCTGACTGTTCATTGGAAGGACTGAAGCTGAAACTCCAATCCTTTGGCCACCTGATGTGAAGAACTGACTCATTAGAAAAGACCCTGATGTTGGAAAAGATTGAAGGCAGGAGGAGAAGGGGATGACAGAGGATGAGATGGTTGGATGGCATCACTAACCCAATGGACATGAGTTTGAGCAAGCTCTGGGAGTTGGTGATGGACAGGGAGGCCTGGCGTGCTGCAGTCCATGGGGTCGCAAAGAGTCGGACACGACTGAGCCACTGTACTGAACTGAGCTCTTTCTACCAGCCGTGTCACACTCGTATCTTGGGCTGTATTTCTCTGCATCCTTGTTACAAGTCCTAACAACATGAGCCAGTTGCCCCATTGACGCCCTAGTGACCAGTGCCCCTCAGCCATGGCACCCTGTGGGTGCTGACATCCCCACCACATCCTCATTCTAGAACTGCTCCTCTGATAAGAACGTGTCTGGTGCTTCTTTCAGGACCAGACTATCCCCACATTGCTGTTCCTGGTTCTGTTATTTCTGGATGAGAGTCTTTTCCTACCTTCCAGAACAGAACTGATGTCTTCACATCTTCACTTCAAAGCTCTGGACTTGTGTCCCCTCTTGCTGTTTTCCATGAACACCCCCGTCTGTCCGCCCACAGTCGCCTCAGTGACGGGGGTGGGGGGTAATTTGTCAGCAGGGGCTGTGACACACGCGTTGAGGGGGGGGCTTTATAGATGGCAGGCCGGGCGTGCCCCCCGCAGACCCTGTCCACCAGCTGAGTAAACGCTGCGTAGCCACACCTACTGCTCCGAGCTCAGAAAAGATGACAATAGTGTTGCCTTCCAGCTCTGAGCCGGGTAAACAGGAAAAATTGTTTCTCCTCTGAGAAGTCTAAGACTTTTCACTCAGAGGTTTCGCTGGCCTCCAGACCATTGGATGGACTAGAGATACATTTTGTTGCTTTGTCGCGGGTTGTCTTTCATCATGATCTCAAAAGGCGGGAAGGCCCTTGTGGAAATCTCGGGATCCACTGGCTTCTGGCCTCGACCGTGACGTGTCTGTGAACTCATGTCTGAGTCGCAGTGTCCTCAGCTGTAAAATGGGGGTAATGATCCTCTGCCTGCTTTGCAGGATGGCCCAAGCCGAGCAGATGCAGGCACTTTGTAATGGATTTAAATGTATGCTGTTCGTATTATGATGCTCATTTTAAGTTTAGTACTGAATTCTAGTCATGTTTCTGTCCTGTAAGCTCTTCACGCAGAATGTTTCCAGCACCAGGGGGTCTGCGTCTTTCCAGGGAGGGTGGAAACCTCTCCCCCCCCCGTCACAGGGATTCCAGGCCACTCTCTGCCCGTGACCCCGGGGCGTCAACTCAGATGGGTGTCCCTGTGATACCCCGAGGTGACCGTCCCTCACGCCGCCTTGTCACAGCATATGGGTCCTTCACCCTGTCAGTCCATGATCCCCTGGGTTGTGTTAGCTGGAAACTGTAAAAAAGAAAAGACAAGAAATGTGTATGTAAATATAAGAACAGCCCTGTGGAGTCCAGTGGAAGGAATGGGCTCATTGAGTTTGCCTCACAGGAGCCCAGGCGGCTCACGGTGGGGCCGACGCCGACTCCATTCTGCAGTCCACACAAGCAAGGACTCGGCTCTTAACCGCAGGCCGTGTGCAAAGGTGTTGATTAAAAGAAAAGTATTGATGCTCAGAAATAGCATGTGAACCCCGGTTTCCCCTTCCACAGGAACTAAGAACATGTGAGGATTGTTGGGCCCTCATTAAAAAAAAAAAATCAAAGCTTAGTAAATGCTCATCTTTACTAATCCTGATTTTAGTATTTTTTCATCGTTTTCTTCTCGGCCCCCCACCCCTCCGTTTTCTTTTTAGAGTTCATTAGCCATAAAGTGAACAACCACAGGCCCGTTTACTTATTTATTTTTTCTTAAATCTAAAAACCTCTGGCACGAGCAGTTGTGAGGCTCCCGCGGACGTAGAGGGCCCTCCCGTGTCAGGAGGAAGCCGGTGTGGCACCCCAGCTCATGTGCACTCCCCTTGATGGCGCCGGGCACGGGCCACCGTCCTGCCTGCATTCTGACGCCTGGCAGGACCGCGGGCTGAGCCGGGGCCCTGTGCCCTCACCCTCTGTCTCCTCTCTCTTCCAGAGACTCGGACCTGTTTCTGCTGGGCACGCGTGCTGTGTGGGCCTCAGAGGCGGGCTGGCTGGAGTTCGACATCACGGCCACCAGCAACCTGTGGGTCCTGACTCCGCAGCACAACATGGGGCTGCAGCTGAGCGTGGTCACGCGTGATGGTGAGTTCAGGGACTCGGGCCTTTGCCTCCTTGGCGGCAGGTGTGGGCAGCCGTGGTCCCCAGGCGGGCCCCCCGTTTCCCGACCTCCTGGAGCCTTGGTGGACAAGCAGAGTCCTGCCCCAGGGCCTCCTGGCAAGGACTCAGGGACAGTTAGATGGTCCGGGAGCCTCAGAGAGGGGTAGGAGCTGGGTGCTGAGTTAAAGAGGAAGGCCGGGGTGAGCTCTAGGTGCTGACGTTGAGTAGGTTTGTGGGGGCCCTTCCTGCACCCGCTCCTGCAGTGTCAGAGCTTGGCAGGTCCCAGTCCCCTCGGGCCGGACCCAGTCAGCCCATGAAGTCACCTTCCTGGGTGGGAGACGTTAGATGGGGAAGATGGGTGTGAACAGAAGATAGCAGCAGGAACGGGGGAACTGGGGGCCCCACCACCCCTTGCCCTGCCTCCTGGGACCTCGGCAGGAGGAGGGGGGAGGGCTCAGGGTGCCCCGTGTCTACCCGCACGTGGGCTCCTCCTCTCTGAGGGCACCCGGGAAGCTTGGGCGTGCCCTGCAGGTGGACACCAGGCTCGGTGCCACATCTCAGAGGTGCGCTTCCGTATTTGCCTACAGGGCTCAGCATCAGCCCTGGGGCCGCGGGCCTGGTGGGCAGGGACGGCCCCTACGACAAGCAGCCCTTCATGGTGGCCTTCTTCAAGGCCAGTGAGGTCCACGTGCGCAGTGCCCGGTCGGCCCCCGGGCGGCGCCGGCAGCAGGCCCGGAACCGCTCCACCCCGGCCCAGGACGTGTCGCGGGCCTCCAGCGCTTCAGGTGGGTCAGGGACGCCTGTGGGCCCCGGGGTGTCTGTGAGGACACAGGACCTGCCGAGGCTTGCAGGCGCTGCCCAGCTCTGCAGGCCCACGTGCAGCTGTAGGTGCCCTGGATTATCTGGACGGACGCCTAGGCCGTCAGAGGGGAGCCTTTGTGACCCCAAGATCGTCTGCAGGTTGAGACAGCCTCAGTGTCTGCTGTCCCAGAAAAGCATCCTTCTGTCTGATCAGATTTCTCCCAGCTCTTCTTCATTCCCATAAAGATCCAGGGAATGACTGCATTTTCTCCAAATTGCATTATGCCCGGGAAGTGGTGACAGACAGACTTCATGCCTTTGTAGAAGGCGGGCTCCTGTCGGTCAGTGCTCTCGGCTGGGAGTGATGGCAAGTCAGTTCCGGCACCCCTCTCTGATGGGTTTCATTGGTTTTCATTCAACTGGGCAGTTTGGTGTTCTGCCTTGAGATGTGGTGAGACCCACGGGCTCAGCAGATAGTAGGAATCCCCTTTCCTTTTTCCTTTGTTGGTGGTGGTCTCAGAAAGCCTAGCTCGACATGTGCTGAGAAAGGCAACCTCAGCTTCAGGATGAGAGCGCCTCTTCTGCAGTAGCTTCAGCAGAGCCTGGAGCTAGGGGGTGGGGTGAGGCCCCGCCCCCACCCCCCACCGCCTGCCCTGAATGGGCAGGTTCAAAGGGCAAGAGAGAGGAAACAGCCCTCTCTGCCAGAGTGTCAGTTCAGCAGTCCTGCAGACAGGCTCCCTCCCATGCAGAGCCAGTCTTCAGAACAGGAGGCAGGGCATGCAGGCGCTGATAGGCAGCACAGAGCTGGTCAGTGTTGAATTCAAAACAAGGTGCATCTTGCTGGGTGCTTACAGGTTCCAGGCTTCCTTTCCCTTTAACTAGCCCGGAAATCAGGCACCAAGTTGAGGGTTCACTTTGGGATTTGTAGTCAGAGATCTTGCTTTCCTCATCAGCGCTCTGTAACTTAGCGTGTGTGCATGTGCCAAGTCATGTCCGACTCTTTCCAACCGTGTGGACTGTAGCCTGCCAGGCTCCGCTGTCCATGGGATTCTCCAGGCAAGAATATGGGAGTGTGTTGCCGTGCCAGGGGAATCTCCCTGACCCAGGGACTGAACCCGCATCTCTCTTGTTCCCTGCATCGGCAGGCACCGGTGCTTTCACACTGCCACCCTGGGAAGCCCTGCTTTGTGACTCAGGACGAACCTGATCCAGTTTGGCTTCGGTTTACCCAGCGGTTGGTGGGCACGCTTGATGCTCAGTGGCTTTGCTGGGATTGAATGAGGAGCATCGCTCTGGCTCAAAGATGAGGTGCCTCCAGCCATAGGAAGTTCTTAGCAGGTATGTCAGGCTCCTTAGAAGGGATGTAAAATACGTCAGGCAGATGCATTAACTCTTCCAGGTGGCTTTAAAACAATGTCATCTTCTGCGGCTGGAAAGAGTTCGTGGAACTTTCCAAAGCACCCAGTTTTCCTGTGGGAAGCAGTGTCTTCACTCTGGATTCCGACTCAGCCGTTTCAGTTCTCAGTAACTTGGATGTGGAACCAGAAGGGGCGCCACCCAGCGTGATGTGACATTTTGCCGCTTGTCCTCTTGCTGTTTCTTGGAAGCGTCGCCCAGCATGGGTGTTCCTGTGTTTACTGCTAGAAACAGTCAGGGCTAGGGTTTAAAGAAAAAGAAGAAGTGATGACTTTCCTGTATGCGCGGTGGAGGAAGCCTTCGGAACAGCAATCATCCCGGGCTTCTCCTCGGGGCATGGTGGCGCAGCCCGCCAATGGCGGCCGTTCATTAAGAGCTGCGGTCAGTTTGGTGCTGGGACCTCAGACATGAAGGCAGCTCTGGGATGCTGATTGCTTTTGTTAAATGAAAATTTCACTTGATTTATTCCACCTCCCCTCCCCCCACCAGTACACACATAAAATTTCTTTTCTAATTGAGAAAACATGTCATCTCTGATTTGGATTTCCGTGGCATCACTGAATTATTCTCTTCCAAGTCCCTTTCAGCATTTTGTTTCCAGTTTGATGAGTTTGAATTAAATATGAGTATTAAAGGTGGACTGCTTTGTAAGAAGAGGCAAGTGTATCTGCCTTTTTCAGGGGTAGGAAAGCAGAGTTCCTAACAAACGCCTCTGCCCTCGCAAAAGGGGGTTTAAACCCCTTACTCTGGAGAGTCCTCCCCCCGACCCCCCACTATCTTCAAAGACTCTCTCAAGATGGTCCAATTAATGATCCGGTTAGACCCAC
>NW_011494625.1:2550719-2554747 GCF_000754665.1 Bison bison bison
TTTATTTTTGGCTGAGTCAGGTCTTAGTTGCAGCATGCAGGATCTTCGTTGTGGTTCACGGGCTTAGTTGTCCATCCAGGGATCAAACCTGCGTCCCCTACATTGCAAAGAGGGTTCTTAACCACTGGACCGCCAAGAAGTCCCCTGCTCTCTCTCTCTGGTTCTTTCCTCCTTACTTATTCTTGCCATTAATGGGGATGGATGTGCAGAGGCACTTGCTCTTGGAGAAAGGATTTCCAGAAAGATAACAATCTCCTGCCCAGGGGCACAGACCAGCCGGTTCATGTTTATTTCTGGGCTGTTGTGGGGCCAAGCGCTTCTGGGTCTTTATGCACTTTGTAGATGCTGCTGAGACAGACCACTGTGGTTGCGTGTGACTGTGTGAGTCCAGGCAGGACTTCTCCTTGTGAGTCTTTCCGGAGGTTGAAGGAAGAGAGTGTTGCCCCCTGCTGCCCCCGTCTTCCACGATGTGCTCCTAGGGAATTAACATTTCTCCACTCAAACGACCAGCAGGGTAGCCCACCAGACACCGTCCTGCTGCTGGGCAGAGGAGTGAGCACATCAGTCCTCCAGCTGCCTGTCCTCCAGCTGAAACGTGGCAGGGAAATATGCGTCTGTGTTTAAAGCTGAGCTGCCAAATCTGGAGACGGCAGGACCAATCCTCAACGAGGAAGGGCCGCGAGCCTGTCTGCCTCTCCCCGTCCTCCCCCAAATCTGCTCTCACATCTCTCCTTGGCCTTCTAGTGGACTTTCCAAACACATGCACCAGAACAGTGGGTTTGGACCCAAGTCTCCCTGGATGGGTTTCACTTACCCCGGTTTGCACTTCTCCAGTGGGCTTGCGTATCGTCTGGACCATATCATTCATCGTTCTGACACGTGGTGCAAGCCCACTGGGGATTCTAGTGACTCAGCCACTGATCCTGTGGTGCCCACCCTGTCCACGGTTCCCAGAACTCTCATTAGATGGTCTCATTCTACCTGCTTCTTCCACAGTATCTTTCTCTCCGGTTCCATGATTTTGTCTCCAGGGGGACTGACACCTGACCGACCCATTACAAGAGTTGTGAACAAATGGCCTTGAGGGTTGGTTCTGTGTGGCGATTCTAGATTCTGTTCTAGCTCATTTTTCAAGATCTTTCCTAGACATCTTTGGGGCAGGAGTAGTTAATGCGATTTCAGTTCAGCTGGTGAGTCTGAGATTTTCTGCCATGTCTAGCAGCTGGCTGCCAACACCACGGGTGAGACTTGCTCCATGTTTTGGCAGATGGTTTTAAAACATTTTCTGCCACTTGGAACAATTATGTCAAATCGGATTAGCTAACTTTGGGTCCCCTTCATCCTTCATGTTCGTGGTGCCGTCACTCAGCCCTGCTGACTGTCATGAACCAGTAACTTCACAAGACTCTCTCTCTCTCCAAAATGAGCTCTTCATTGATTCAGATGCTATCTGTGAGCATCTCTTAAATTCTCCTTCTGTCTTTTTCCAGCCCACCCAAACGTGTATCTTTAGGGATCCTGGGAGGAGAGGTGGCTCTGGTACATGTAAATATACTGCTGACCTTCTTGTTGCTAGTTCATATCTTCTACCTCTTGAACTTTCCAGTTGGGACCATTCAGTATGCTTCCAGCTTAAGAAAAGTAAGTAGAACTCATCACTTGCAAAGCAGCGATGCGGGTACTTTATTATAATTATCACATCTTTTGCTGTAGATTTCAGGGAACTTCAGCCCACAAACTAGGGGCTCTCCTCCTCACAGATCAGTGTTTGCTCAGCCTTTTAGTTCTTGGCAGGTGTCCCCTCTAGTTCCTTATTTGCTTCCATGGGTGGATGTGCCAGAGGTGAGTGGGCTCATCCACTATGGACACGATGCTTGGGTAGAATGGACATGGGTCAGGGCTGTGACGTAGCTGTTTATAGTTCTTCAAAGGTATTGAGCTACCCTGGTGGCTCAGACAGTAGAGAACCTGCCTGCCAATGCAGGAGGCATGGGTTCGATATCTGGGTCAGGAAGATTTCCCTGGAGAAGGGCATGGCAACCCATTCCAGTATTCTTGCCTGGAAAATTCCATGGACAGAGGAGCCTGGCGGGCTACAGTCCACAGGGCGGCCTAGATGAGAAGGGCAGGGCCCTCCTCACGCCCAGGCGGGGCTGGGCAGCCCCGGGAGGCGGCGGCATCTGAGTCTGGGCGGCCCCGGCCCAGCCCAAGCCCTGGGGTCAGCGGCAACCCTGCTGCCTTTCCAGCCCCAAGAGGAAGAGAGAGAAGAAACACAGAGGAGGGAAAAGACAGGCAGGGCGCCTCAGAAACCAGGGCCCAGGGGAGGAGCCAGGGCTTCTGCCGCACCCCCACCCGGGGCTGTCGGGGGCTGGTCGTGCCCCTCCCCCACCCCAGGCCACGCCAGCTGCTGGCCCCACGCTCGGCCAGGAAAACACTGGAACAGCAGGCACACAGAGCATGCTGTCCACACGGCCCAGGTTCTCCGAGCTCAGGGTAGTCCTCCCAGAGGAAACTTGTTTTTTAGAGGCAACAGTTCCCTGGTCTCATCTCCCTTCCAGCCTAGAATGACAAGGTCAGGGACAAAGAGCAGCTGTTCCCCGGGCACCTCCGTCTGCACCGGTCTGACCACTCTTGTCCCACCTCGGCCGGATCCGCCGGCTTCTCCCAGAGGCGGCTCTGGCTCCCATGTACCCCATGATCCACAGGGCTTCCGAGGCTTGCCAGGGGAAGCCCAGACCTGTGCCATGACGCTGCAGGATTTCTGGTGTCGATAATCTCATAAAGTGTTTGGGGAGGTGAGGGGCAGGCGGGGAGAGGGCAGCTTGATTTTCAGTGTCTCGATTTTGTTTACGGCGAGATGGTTAGCAGGAGAGGCAGCGGTGAAGGCCCATCCCACTCGTTTGTGGCTGCAGGATTTCAAGGTCTCACACAGCTCCATTTAATCGGGGCTCTGATCTCTTCTCAGCCTTTATCTTGATGAATAAGAGAATAGGGAGCTAAGGATCTTGACGACAGAGATACCCCTTAAAGGTTGAGCCCTGAGACTCTCTGCTCCATGTTCCTCTGTCCCCAGTCCCTAGCTAGAGGCCCCCGGCCCCCAGTGCTCTCCTGGGAGATGGCAGTACTCGATGGATTATTTGAGTGTCTGGCAGCATCTGTTTATGCCTCTGATTATTCAGCCTACTGGCCAATAGCACATTCATAAGGGGTGAACCCTAGGGATGGAGGAGAAGGTCAAGTTCTAGTCAGCTTCATTCCTTGGCAACTTTTACCCTAAAGGGGCTTAATGGCAAAAGCGAGTCAAGTATTATGAATATGGAGTTTGGAACAATTCAACTTTCCAATCACTCATGCCACACTTGTCTGCCACAGCTGTGGAGAATTAAGTTCTGGTTTCATTTAAAAAACCCTGGACAAGCCTCTACCTCTTGACCGAGACATCTGGGAGCCAAGCTACTGGCCCTAAAATTTGAATTTAAGGTCAAAATGACAAAATCCCCAATGCCTTTTAAAAGGTTAGTTGCTTAGCTGTGTCCATCTCTTTGCAACCCCCGCTCTCCTGAGCATCTCCCAGCCTTTGGCCCCAGGGAAGAAAGAGCCAGAACGGGGGTGGGACCGTGGGTCAGCCAGAGTGGAGTGTCGGCGGGAGCCCTCGCCCACGTCATCTCGGTCCCCGCCGGCAAGACGAGAAACTCCCCCGCCTGCATCCTGACACCAGCCAGGGGTCCTCCAGTCCCGTTCCGTCCTGACCTCCCTGCCTGGGGTGGGCACAGGTGCCACGAGGTCAGGGGCTCTGCTCGCTTCTGATGCCCCCCGCTGGTCTGTCTACTGGAGGGATTCAGGGCTTCCTGCAGCGCCCCCTCCCCTGTCTGATGATACTCTGGAGCAACTCCTGGGCCTTGGGGGGGTGCTGCACTCAGGATTCCAGTTGGATTATAAGGGACACAGGGGAGGAGCAGCCCCTCGCTCCCCCTCTGAGAAGAGCAGCCTGGGACACGGGGCTCCCCCCGCCCCCCCGCAGGGCGCCG
>NW_011494625.1:2554902-2564120 GCF_000754665.1 Bison bison bison
GGGATCCGGCAGGTCGCGCTCCACACGCGGACGTGCCTGCCCACCTGCGGGCTCCCCCAAGCCCCATGTCCAGAGCCATCACGCGGGTCTCAGGACTTGGCCTCCATCTCCAATCCCCCGTCCCCAGAGGTCAGGCTGGCCTGAGTTCTTTCTGGGGAGCAGACCCCATCCTGGGCTCTCTGGGGACCCATGAGGAGCTGGAGTGATCGCACAGGAGATTCCACGGTTTGGGTCACTCTTCACGCGTCCTCACACTCGTTCCATGACTGCTCTCTCCCCTGGAGCTGGAGTGATCGCACAGGAGAGTCCACGGTTTGGGTCACTCTTCACGCGTCCTCACACTCGTTCCATGACTGCTGTCTCCCCTGGAGCTGGAGTGATCGCACAGGAGAGTCCACGGTTTGGGTCACTCTTCACGCGTCCTCACACTCGTTCCATGACTGCTCTCTCCCCTTCTGCCTCGTAACTGTGCCTTCTCTGACCTCCCGAGGGGGTTTCTCTCCAGCAGCCCCGTGCACAGCATCCAGATTCTGTCTTGTGCTGGAGTGAGCTGGGCACATCACGCATCACCCCTGCCGCTCCCCGAGCTGCTGGAGGACAGAAGCCTCGTCTGATGGGGCCCCTCGTTTCTTGGGAAGGGCATGCCACACAGAAGCGGCTCTGTCAGCCCTGATGAGCGGGGGTCGGGTGAGAAACCAGACTAGCAGGGCCTGACTCCAGAGAGGTGTGCACGCTTCTGCTGATGTGCCGGGCGCTGCTCTCCTAGGGTGGCTTAGTGGGGACTGGGGGACACTGACCCGGTCAAGGGACTGGACAGCAGTGTCCCCCCACTCCTGGCCTCCTGGCTCCAGGGCGCCCCCTTCAGGAGGCCCTTCCTGACCCCCCAAGCCATCCTCACAGGCTCCAAGCAGCCTTAGGATGGTCCCCGTTAGAACCGGACCCTGCCAGTGTGTTTGTCTTGAACGTGAATCGTGTCCTCTGAGTTAGCGCTCTGGGGCCTCTTGGTCCAACAGGGGATCACGACATGCCCCTGTTGCTGAAAGGTCCACTTGGGTCAGTGCGGGCGTGTCGAGATGGGAGCCGGTGTGCCCGACCCTGGGGTAGAGGGGAAACAGCGTGTCAGACGCCCGAGCGGCTGGCAGCCTGCGGAGCTCTGGGTGCCCCAGGCTGCGGCCAGTGGGGGCTCGCCCGCGGCCAAGGGTCCGGGTGAGGCTGTGAAGGAGGGAATGAGGGAGTTATGGGTGCGCCTTCTGATCCCCAGCAGACTACAACAGCAGCGAGCTGAAGACGGCCTGCCGGAAGCATGAGCTCTACGTGAGCTTCCAGGACCTGGGGTGGCAGGTGAGTCCTCCTGACCGTCTCAGGGCCTCCTCTCGTCCTGAAGGCAGCAGCTGCCATCATCGGAGACCTTGCACTTCAGGGTCGGGAAGGTTCCTCCTGGGAAGGTACTTAGGAGCCTTTCAGTTGCCTAGGTCTTGGAGAGGAGGGGAGACAGCCTGCCCACTTGTGCTTGAAGCCCCCTGCCCCTGCACCTCTCCAGGGACCCCCAGGTGCACGGCCTCCAAGTCCCTGCAGATCCGCAGCCAGCCCAGAGTTCTCCCCTCGTTCTCTCTCAGTCCCCAGGGCCTGCGTTGCTTTGGGCATTTCAACAGTGTGCACTGCGTTTCGAGAAAGGGCTGGAAAAACTGATCTGACAGTTATCAGCTCACCCAGACTGGAAGGGCACCCGTGTGCTGCCTCCTTCCTGAAGTCGCTGCTCAGGCAAATTCTAGGTGCCACGTGACTGGAGATGGTTCTCGTGTGCAGGTGGCCTTATGGGGACAGGGAACCCTGGACTCCAGGAGGCACCTCTGGTCCACGTTCCTGGAGCCGACCACCCGCAGGCCTGCAGGCAGGCCGGGGCAGGTGGGCCCAGCTGTGGGAACCAGGGCTCCAGAGTCAGACTGAGCAGGTCTGCACCTCACTCTGCCCCTCACGCGTCCTTGACCCCGTGTCTGTCTCCTTAGCTGCCCCACGTGAGCGAGGCCTTCTCATGGGGTTCCTCAGCACCCAGGGGGTGTGGGGCCCGTGTGCTGACCCCTTGTCGCTTCCTTTTGTGTTCAATTAAGGACTGGATCATTGCCCCCAAGGGCTACGCTGCCAACTACTGTGACGGAGAATGTTCGTTCCCTCTCAACGCACACATGAACGCTACCAACCATGCCATCGTGCAGACCCTGGTGAGCGCTGGCCGGCTTCACGCCACGGGGGGCGGGGGGTCAGCCAGGACTGAGGGCCATCCCTAATGCCGCCCCCTCCTCTCGTCTCTGGAACAGGTTCACCTCATGAACCCCGAGTATGTCCCCAAACCGTGCTGCGCGCCCACGAAACTGAACGCCATCTCGGTGCTCTACTTCGACGACAACTCCAATGTCATCCTGAAGAAGTACCGGAACATGGTCGTACGAGCGTGTGGGTGCCACTGACTCGGGGTGAGTGGCTGGGGACGCTGTGCACACACTGCCTGGACTCCTGGATCACGTCCGCCTTAAGCCCACAGAGGCCCCTGGGACGCAGGAGGAGACCCCGAGGCCACCTTCGGCTGGCGTTGGCCTTTCCGCCCGATGCAGACCCGAAGGGACCCCGTCCGCCCCTTGCTCACACCGTGAGCGTTGTGAGTAGCCATCGGGCTCTAGGAAGCAGCACTCGAGCGTCTGAAGTCTGGGGACTGCAGAAATGTAACTTGGAGGGGTTCCCCTCTGCACCCTCCCCAAACCCACCAAAATCAGTTACTGCTTTAGATCCTTGTGGTTTTAGAGAGTAAATAGGGAAAATAATCTTGAAGTAAAAGTCTTCTTTGGCTCAAATATCAGCGGGTTCAGTAGCTTCTCAGAGTTTGCAGATCACGGAAGGGTCGGATACACCTCTGTTCCGATCTTGCCCTGGGAACGTGGGTCTCAGCTGGGCGGCCTGCAAGTAAGTGCCTTTTGTCTCAGTCTTGCTGTCATGTGGGCATTTTGTTGGTGAGAGAAGATACACTTATTTTAGTTAAACTACATCCTTTACCCCTCTCCTCGCCCCAGCATTTGCTGTTTTCTGTGCTAGGACCAAAAGCAGACAGTGAGTGACCCTCTCTTTGAGGGGGAGGCTCCACAGAAGAGAAGCCTTTTTAAAGCCATCGTTTACCCGAGCGACTCGTCTGCACCCCTTCCCGTGGGGGATGGCTCTCTGAAAAGCTCACTTACATTAGGACCGCCACTTCTCCTGTGTTGGTAACGCAGTTCTTTGATGGGATAGCGTTCTGCATCAAGGGTTTAGACCAGTAGAAGCGATGGGCTGAGGACTTCCTAAGTCATCTAGACTGAGGAAGGGGTTAGGACAGGCGTGTGGGTTGGGAACCGAAATCATGGTTTTCTCCTGTTGAAAATGAGACTCAGATCAAAGATGAGGATGTTCTTAAGATGTCTTGTTCACGATCATGTACTAGGAAACCAATTCATACTAAACTGATTAAATAATACATTTATGATCTATATCTGCACTCACAGCTTTTTTGTAAATAGAAACTATAATTTATTGTCTATTTTATATCTGTTTTGCTGTAACATTTAAGGGAACACCAGACTTTTTTTTTTAAAAAGAGTTTATTTAGAAAGTATCATAGTGTAAACAAATTGTACCACTTTGATTTTCTTTTAAAACAAGACTCAATGCAAAGCCGAAGCCACTCATGAAGATTGTGCTTCTCTAGAAAGTTGGGTTTTTTTTTTTTAAAGAACATCTGTGAACCATACATGATTAATAAAGATCTCCTTTAAGGCAGAGGCTGGCCAGGATCCTGCTGTTTCATCTGCTGCCGACAGTGGACGGGGTCTCGTTTCTCACTAAGCAGCCACGTTGCCTGAGCAAGGGCGGTGGGGCGAAGGGTGTTATCACGAGGGCTAACTGATGCGGAAGGATGTACAGGTTACATACCTTACGGGAGCCTAGGCCTACGGCGGCTGATTTCCAAGGGCGTCGGTAAAAGGGCTTTATACCCAGGATGGCGTGAATCAGGACTCCAGGGACGTGGCCGACTGCAACCCTGCCTGCCTTGGTCTGGAGGTCGAGTCAATCCCCTCTGCACACAGGAGATGGGCGGCCTCCTGGAAGGCGGACCGAACACAGGGCATCTGCCGCCACCTGCTGCGGGGCCGTGGGGTGTTCCCGGTCCCTGACACCCGACCTGGGAGAGTTCGTGCAGCCCTCCTGCCCCCTCCTGGGAGGCAGAGACGATCACAACCTTCCTAGGAGTTCTTAGAAGGGTCACGACGAGCTGTGCGGCACTTCCCACGTCCACAGTTTCCACGAGAGACATTGAATCCTGACGTTCACAGGGACTCTGGCTTCACATTCCCAAATGAAATCTTGCAGGAGCGACAGAAGTATTCCTTGAACAGTAATAAGCAATCGGTCAAGTGTCAACACCCACACAAGGCCATGGCAGCGGCACTATCTTACTCAGGCACGTGTCAGGTACCACGGCTTTCACGGCGGCTCACCACCCTCCGTGAGAGGCACCCGCAGAGACAGGAGGTCCAGAGGGGCTGGACAAGTGGCTCTTCCACAGGCATCGGGGGTTTGTGTGTGAAATCTGCTCCAAGCTATGGACCAGCCACGTATGAACAAGTCATGTGATCAAAGCAACTCAACAGGGCCACAAGGCAAGGCCACCTGGCTAGGACTCGTGGGCCCTTTGAAAACAATGCTTTGGATGACGCTGTCACCAGAATCACTCGGGAGCCAAAAGTAGTCTGGCAGTTGGGTTTTCCTCGACTCTGTTTTAGTCTCAAAGGAAACCATTTCGATTTCACCAAGAGCAAGTTAAAGGGGGGAATGGATGGTAGGTCGCCACCGAAAATATTTAGTTTGCAAAGGGATCGTGAGTTACACATTTACTTAGAGAAACTTAAGAATCTGTAGGGTGTGTTGGCTTAAAAACACACACGGAGAAGACAGCACGAGTTTAGTACATTCGGATCTCTTGAGTCACCGCTGCGGGGAAGCAGGGAGTGGCCGAGGGACGGCGCCCCGCCGGGCTCACAGCTCGTCCTTTGCCTGACGCAGGACGAAGCGGTGCAAGGAATCCAGGTCGCGGCTCCCGCTGTGCTCGCCAACCTTTTCTCCTCCACGGAAAAGCAGCAGTGTGGGATAGCCTCGTACCTTAAAAAAAGAAAAGAAAAGCTTAAAAAAGAGCCTGATTCATGCACAGAGTAAAATCAGAAAAGACCCTTGAGCCCAAGGAAGTCTACAGCTAGATTTTCAGAGCGCACAGACCCTCAGCAAACTACCCAAGGCTGCAGAAAGCAGAGCCTTGGGGCTCTATTTCACTTTTCAAACCCAAACGAAACACTTTCAAGATCAGCACTGAGGAGGCACTTCACCCTGAAGTGCGTCTCGGACTTTCACACCAGCCCTGGGGAGCTGGTGCGGGCCTGAGAGGCTGCACTCCTACAAGCTCCCGGGTGACATGCAGGTGCTCCGAGGCCACACTAAGGAGAAGCGAGAACCTCGTGGACACACGCCTGTCCGCTACGGCTCACCGCTTTTCTCTTGAAAACACAGACACGCCGTCTTCTAGTAAGCAGATGACGTTTGTGGTATTATCTCTTCTGATAAACTCCAGAGGCCTCAGAAGTGTTTTAAGAGAACAACACAAGTTGAAAAACAGAAACTGCAAGTGTTCTAGGCTATTCAGTGGTGCTAATAGCTTGGAAAGAAGGCAACAGCTGCATGAAGAAGCCAAGCCACGTGCCTAGGCTGCTGGTGCAGCCCTCCCAGCGGGGAAGTGTAGGATCAAACACTTCCTCTGTGGAGCGCCGCCTCGTGTCTGAAAAGCAAGCTCCTCAGGCGTTTACAAGGAAGGCCACGCGCCAGCTCTTCGGCCAACAAGATTGGTCCTGCAGGTGGGGTCCTGCCCTCCAGCTCTGAGTCTCAGCTACCGCCAGCCTCCCGCCAGGTGGGGAAGCCTCACTCCCCGCCCACCACCACGGAATCATGTGCACTCACAGAGAAAAGCCTTATCTTTTGGGAGAGCAGCTCTTTTTGCTTTTCAAATGAGAAAGGAAAAAAACCTCAAGACGCTCAAAAGGACACGAACACTTTGTTGAGAGGAGGAGGGCAGCGTGAGTGACCTCGGATGAGGCCACCCCATCACAGTCCCCCTGGGAACCCCCCCACCCCCGTTCTGTCCCCAGGAGGCTCCGGCCATGCGGACCCACCGAGTACTTGCTGCAGAGGTTCCGTTCAGCAGTGCAGTCCACCTCGGCGATGGTGACCTCCGCCAAGCCGGGGAATTCCTTCTTGGAGAGGTCCTCCCAGGTCGGGGCCAGGTCCTTGCAGTGCCCGCACCTGGGGACAGAGCATGACGGAGCCGCTGAGGCGTTGGATCCGCTCACCCATGCGCCGCTGCCCAGACGGCCTCCTGGGCCTGAGTTTATAAATGTCAGCCTGCCTCCTCCCCACCCCCGTCCCTGAATCCACATGTTCAGGTAACTGGACAGAGGCAACACGGTCTGAGAGCGATACTGAGCTGGGAAGCCTTCTCTGCGGTAAACTGCGGGCTCCCTTGTTTATAAGTGTACCGTGAGCAGGAGGTGAACAGGAAACAGGCTTCCAGGGTCACAGGTGCGAGGCACAGCCCGGAACCCACTGTGTTCCTGCCGCCTCCAGTGCCTTGGTCTGGAGCAGCCCCCACCTCTGCTCCGGTCCCCAAAGGCCACGGGACGGGCAGGGCAGCTGACTGACATGCTGCATGGCTCCAGCGGCAACCCGAGCTCCAGTCAATTCCCCTAACATCCCGAGACGGACTGGCAAAGCTCCATCAGGAAGTTCACGGTGCTGAACCCAAACGGCCATCCGTGTGGAAGCGCACCCAGACCCCACACGACTTCAACATGACGCTGGCCGTGGGGCCAGTCTTGTTCCAGTGTTTTCTCCAAAGCAGGCTGAGCGTGAACCTCCTCCTCCTCCAAACTTCCGCCTACCTGAACGCAGGAGCTGAGCGGTAACCCTTCTTTTCCCCGAGAGCACGACTGTGTGTGAGCGTGGTATGTGCCCAACACTGAGTCTCGAGGCTCGGCACGCGAGTGGGGAATCAGGGTGTACCTTGAGGGCATGACGACAGAGCAGCTTCTGATCCAACAGCCACTTACCACGGAGCATAAAACTTGATGAAGGTTACGCCTTCTGCGATGGCGTCATCGAAGTTCCTCTCTGTCAATGCCAACACGGTGCCCTGAGGGGAGGGAAAAGCCACGACTCAAACACAGCAGATACGACCGTGTGGGTCAAGTTTTGGGATCCTGGAAATGCCCGTCAGACATCTTTAAAATGCTGCAACGTGTGCTCCAAGGCTACATACACATACCCACACGACTCGCTTTTCACAAAACATCAGCAACTAATCACAGGTCCCACGGTCCGGAGCCCAGGAGATGCCGTGCGGACGGGCGGGCCACACCCAGGTCTGCACCGTGTGGGCCTGGAGCCCCAAACACTGACCCAAGTCCAAACCGCCAGCCTCCCTGAAGTCTGCATGCACACTGCTGTTCTCGCTGGTTCTACTGCTCTCATCTGTGGACTCGTAAAGAGATTTTCTTCTCTAAGGACCCTAGAAAAGCATAGGCACTGATGTGTTTTACAAATAAACAGGCTGCTTTCCATCTTAAAATTCAAAGTCAATGTGAAAACTGTTCAATCTGAACTCTGGAGAATTCAGGGCAAAGGGGCAGCAAGCCAGTCCGCTCTAAGCGCTTCCATCGGGATGGTTCTTTACAGAATTGTATCTACTCCTCCAAAAGTGGACGTGCCATCCTCACGTGGGAGCAAGGGCACGGCGCTGTGTCACATGACTGCGTGCCACGGCCGCCCCCGCGAGTCCGGGGCCGAGTCCTGGTGTCAGTGCCCGGGAGGCCGTCCGGACCCTGCCACCTTTCTGTCCGGAGAGGTGACCACACTCCCCAAAAGATCCACTTAACGGTGGAAAAGGTGAGTATAAATAGAAACCGTCTGGGCTTGATGAAAACATCCCAGTATATAATTAGACTGGATCTGGGATGACCTTTACAACCACTGCAACATGCTCCCCTACACGGGGTCCGTAACTACAAAATCATTTCTTTACTTCTGAAAACAAAACGTCAATGTTTAACCAACATCCACGCAGTCCCCAGGCGCCGAGGTTCCCGCTGTGGGCAGGGGAGGCCCACCGCAGCCCCACGTGGGGTGGAGGGGGTAGGTGGCCACTGGCTTTTCCAAGCATGGATGCCTGGCCTCGGGGCGTGGTGGCTCCAGCCAGTCACGACCACCCTGTGAGCACTGAGGCTAGAGGGTCACTGTGGGGCAGGGAGGGCATCCCTGCCAGGACCAAGGCACCCCGTCCTGGGGAAGAACTCCACAGACCATGTGAACTGAATCAGCAACACGAGGATTCCACTTAGGAACTAAACTGACCACCACGCCTTATGGTTCCTAGCTGAGCAAACACAATTCTATTCCCCGAGTAGTCTCGTTCCCACCCCCGGCACCCGACTCATCTGGGGAGACAGACATCGGCTGCAGCTTCAGACGCACACACTGACCTGTCGCCACGTCCACACCCCCCGCCCAGCCCTGAAAACCGCTTCCCTCCTCCTCCCACCCTGAGCTCGGTGCACCGTCCCCTGGACACCCCAGTGCCCACCCAGCGTCCCTGGCCAAGCTCCCCACCACCCCAACGCGCTGGTGGAGCTGGACTCCCCTCAGCTGTGGGGGCCCACACCGCCCATCTCAATACAACCCTTTCCCATCTCTTGCACACGGGCTGTAGCCGGGCAGCTTTCGTCAAGTCCCCATCTGTTCCAAGCCCGCCACTGGCTTCCTACAGACCTAAGACCCTTGGCGGGCTGACAAGACCTTCCTCGGCGCAGTGGCCACCTCCCCTCCACCCCACACGGCGCCCTTGTCCTCCTCGCCCTGCCCCCCTGCCGGCACAGCCCCTCCAGCAAATACCCACTCGCCCCTCAGCTGTTTGCTGACACAAGGGCAGCGATGACTAACCCAAGGGAAGAACGCTCCAGAAACATGGACACATACTTTCAGGATCCTTGTCTCACACCTGCTTCAAGGTGTTTAAAGAGAAACCCCTATAAGCACATAAAAGCAGGTGATGAGGTCGTGTTGAAACGTGGCGTGCGGGCCGTTCCCACACCGTTCCTGGT
>NW_011494625.1:2564220-2570926 GCF_000754665.1 Bison bison bison
GCTCGGCGGCCAGCGCCGGGGCCTCCGAGGGCTGGGTGGGCTCTGGGGTGGCACGCCCCGCGCTCTGCAGCTGCGACTGCACATATTCCCTCAGCGAGTCCAGATCCCGCTTTCCCTTGTACTGGTCCACCTGTCGGGGCACAGGCACACATCAGCGCTGTGGGCCCTCCCCTGCCCGCCCGGGGCCCCTGCCTTCCGGCGGCTCCCTCTGGGGGTCCTGGCCAGTGGCGTCCCTGCTCCCATGTCAAGGCGAAGCATAAATGATCTGCTCTAAGCAGAGTCTGACAGGGCCTTTCTTCTGGGGAACCAAGGGTCACCAGGTCTGGGCGCGGTCCATCGGCCAGGGATGGAGCGGACGCTGACTCCCTCAAAGGTCAGGGCCAGAGCAGTGGAACAGGACCGTGGATCCAGCTTGTTCTAAAGATAACCTGAGCCTGCAACGCTGTGTGTCAACAGCTGACGGTTCCTCTCAACCACCAGATCTCACCAGGGAAGACCAAGAACCTCTCGTCCCGTGACATGTGTTCCTTTAAATCAGAGCCCAAACCACTTGTGCTGGCAGCTGTGCTGAGCTCAGTCACTCAGTCATGTCCGACTCTTTGCGGCTGCATGGACTGCAGCCCACCAGGCTCCTCGGTCCGTGGGGATTCTCCAGGCTAGAACACTGGGGTGGGTTGCTGTGCCCTGTTAACCCACTTGACAGCTCAGCTGGGGCACAGACACACCTCCTATCTCCACACGGAGACCCAAAGACGCACCTTTTTGCCATCTCGGAACCAGAGGAGCGTAGGATAACCTCGGACCTGGTTTCCTGAGCAGAGTTCATAGTGCTGCGTGCAGTCCACCTGGAGAGAGAGACCGCACACCCAGTCAGTTTCTCTGAGGGGCCTTCCTGACCAACTACCAACTGTCTGTCGGACACTCAGCACTTTTTTCAGAAAGAAAACTACTCAAGTCCCCCATGGGCAGAGTCTCTGCAGTGTCTGCAGATTCTGGAGAGACCTTTCCCAAGAACTGCTCAGCTGCCCCTGAGTGGAGGGGGCAGGGGAACAAGATGTACTTCAGAGATGTGATTTATTTTCACTCATTTAAAAACACCAGCTTTTAGGAAGTGATCATTTACCCTGAGCAGGTTAACAGGTGGAAAAAGGGACCCTACCCTGACAGCTGGAGAGGAGATGGCCTGCTGCTAGGGACAGAGACCCCCCCCCCCACCCCCCCAGCCAGTCACAAGGTGAGCTGAGAAACGTCTTCTCAGGTCTACAGCCAGACCACCCTCAACACGCTCTATCTCATCTGATCTCGAAAGCTAAGCAGGGTAGGGCCAGGTTAGTACTCGGATGGGAAAAATGTCTTCTCAGGTTCAAGCTTACAGAGTTTTAAGATAAAGTGGAAAAAAGTCATCAGTTTTAAATAGGAGTATTTGGACTATAATAAAAAGACAAAACTGAAAAACAAACAAACAAACAAACAAAAACTCTAAGTCTTTAACAGGCAACAGTGAAAAATTCCTTTAACGACACTCTAACTTCCGAGGCCTTTGCTCCGAGCCCAGGTCTGCGCTCAGCGCTTCACTGCCACCCACTTCAGTCAGATCTCGTCCTGGTTTTGCAGAGCGGGAGACGGGGGTGCAGAACTGCTTGAGGTGGCTGGCCACGTCTGTCTGAACCCCAGGCTTGTGCTTTTGGCATCTCCCTGTGCTGGGCAGAGCCTCTTATTAACTACTGGACACACGGCGCTGAGTCTGTATACGAATCAGTCCCCGGCAAAGCAGAGGAGGAGGCTTTGATAAAAAGCGATGCAGGCAGGGGTGTCTGGTGGGTGATGGGGGACGGATGAGATTACAAAGTGCTTGAAGATCCAGAAGCTACCCTAGATATTTCTAGAAAACCCAGTGGTTAGGCACCACTTCTGGCTTCCCCACGTGAAGTAGGAAAGGATTCCAGGCAGCAGGGTGAGCAGGTGGGGCTCACTTCGGGTGGGTCTTTTGTACCCTGTGTGGGCATGAAGCCGAGGTCCTTTAGGAACCAGCTCCTGGCTGAGACCCAGTGTGGCTGGTCTCTGAGGGCATCCAGTGAATGTTCTCTACGGCTCTGTCCCAGGTCTTGGCAGAAAGGCCTCTTAACAGGCCATGGCTTCAAAATCAACCAAGGAGCCAAAGCCCTAATTTTAATCTCTAGAATGTGGAAAAGTCAGCACTCTCGAAACCAGGTTGCCATCTGTGAAGGTGAAATGAATTATCAAGTGGCACATTAAATGGAATTAATAAATCAAGTTTGCGACTACACGCACAGAATTAATAATGGGCTACTGGGCTAATTAATCCAGCCAAAGATGGTCTATTTCCAGTTCAACAGGGTGCTCACTCACCTTGCCAATCTTGACAGTTTCGGAATGTTCAAGGCCCAGAGCCAGCTGCTCCCAGGTCGGAGCCAGAGCTTTGCAGTGACCACACCACGGGGCGAAGAACTTGATGAAGTGGTCTCCTTCGGGGGGAGAAGGCAGGGAGGGGGACAGAGTGATTCACAGCCACCCACACGGACAGAATGGGCGCATCTCAGCTCCGTCTTCCTGCAAAGCTCAGCTCAGGATGAACCCTTCAGCCGGTAAGAAGTGACTCCCCATCAAATATGTCTCTATCCCTGAATTCGTGGCAATCCTTAGAAAGGAATTTGTCACCTTTGAAGGACACCAGGGAACCAACTCATTATTTGGAAAACTGGCAAAAAAGGGGAAGAAGCGGGCACTTTACAGCCTGTCTTTCCTGAGATGAACTGCACTCTGGATAACGGAGTGATAAACAAGGGCCAGTTACCTCTTGCTGAAAAAAAATGAAGAAGGGACGCTGTCATTTCAGCAGTGGTGCTGGCTGGCATCTCTGGTGAATTACGGATTCTGCGCAGTGATGGGCGAGGCTGCTGACATCAGAGAGAGACTGCCCAGCCATGCAGCCATGCTCACACCCCTCAAAACATCAAACACGGAGCGAAAACAGCCCTAGAGCCAACTGCCAGCTCACATGGAATAGAGACATGAGGGCCCAGGGACAGAGAGGCTGTATTCCACACCCTGGGAACACGACGAGTCCCCACTGCGGGAAATGTGCAGGTCTGTGTGCTTGGCAAACAGAAGCAAGGGAGAAAGAGATGCTGAGGGAACAGAGAGACTGAAAGAGACTTAGGAGAGAGAGATTTAAAAAAGGAGAGAGACCAGCCTCAACTACTGTGCCGGAGGGCACACTCGAGTGACGAACCGGACAGGAAAGTAAGCGGTGGTTTCCGCCCGGTCAGGCAGGGCTCTTCGGGGGACAGAAGGAAGCGGGTGGGAGAGGAGCGGGGACGTGAGCTGGACAGTGGCTACAGGGTGAGTGCTTTACGACCATTCACTGCCCCTACACTGCTTTCTGTATCCAGCTTTTATTTCACGATAAAATAGAAGATTAAAAAAAAAAACCCAAAAACTCGAGTATCACTCTCTTGGCTAGGAAGTAAACCACATCATGACTGAGACACTGAAGACTTTTATCTCGGCTCTTCGACCTCGACCAGCCTAGGGCAAAGAAAGGCGTCAGGCTGCAGGCAGGGAGAGAAGCAACCAGCAGCCCTGACGGGGACCCAGGCTCCAAGTCAGGCTCCCGTGGCGACGCCCAGGGGGCACCTGGTCAGCACAGCAGTGAGGCGTCGGAGGGACCTGGGGGGAACTTGCTTCGACAGTCAATGTTTCGTATCAACTATACCTCAGTTCTTTAAAGTAAAACAAAAACAAATATATACATATATATATACATATATATGTTAGCAGCTGGTCTGCAAGGCTGGAACCATGTCTCCCCAGACAGGCCCGTCACCGCCCCGAGCTGTGAGGTGGAGACAGCGGGTCCAGGACTTCCTGGCGCCTCAAGGGGAGCGGGGTCAGGGTGGGTGGGGCACCGCTTTCCCAGCAGACCTGCGGACTCGGCCCCTCGGCAGGTGACCCGCTCAGGGGGTAGGGCTGGGCTTTGGGTGGTTTTGGTAACACGTCCTGCGGGGAGTCCCAGCACGCCTCAAAGTGACTCCCGGAGAACAGAAACCCTGAAGGTCCACTCCCAGAGCATCGGTACCAATAATGACCTTTAATTAAAAATCGAACATGGCTGCAGGCATCACAAGTGATTCCAGCCTTGGAGGGGGTGGGTTTTCACTCCCAGCAGGCAGGACCCACAAGGCCAGACACAATTTTAAGCCCTTTTTCAGAACGGTCCTGCCTCAGTCACACGGAGGATCTCTCTCCAGGGCAGCATCTGAGAGCAGAGGTCAGCCTGGTGGCTGGATTCACTTTCAAGCCCTTCACTGTTGAGCCCACGCTTCTGAGCTTGTGAAGGGAGGTCTTACATACGTTATTAAGAAACTGTACTTGGGTCACTCTGACATTTAGGAGACTAAGAAAGTGAAAGTGAAAGTGAAGTCGCTCAGTCGTGTCCAACTCTTTGTGACCCCATAGACTGTAGCCTACCAGGCTCCTCAGTCCATGGAATTTTCCTGGCAAAAATACTGGAGTGGGTTGCCATTTCCTTCTCCAGGAGATCTTCCCGACCCAGGGATTGAACCCAGGCCTCTCGCATTGTACGCAGACGCTTTACCGTCTGAGCCACCAGGGAAGTCCCAGGAGACTAAGATGTGGTATCAAAAAAGTAGTTTATGGGTGAAGAACACGTATCCTGATTTGTGTTATAACGGTCCCAACTAAATTCTGCTTTAAACAGTTACGAGAAACCTTTGCTTCTGCCTCAGGTCAGTAAGCACGTGATTAAGGCTAACTAAAGAAACATCACATCATCCAGGGGTGCGAGTCCAGCCCGTGCACAAGTTAGGTGAGAGCGCCCAGTCCTGACGCATGTGCTCCGCACACCCGAGGCTTCAGCCTGGCACCAGAACCGGCCTCTCCATCGGATGGAGAGGTGTCATCTCCAAGAGAAACAGCGCTAGACACAGGTGTCGGCGGGGCTGCACGAGAGAAGCCCTGGACAAACGCCACCCATGCAGTGGCCCCGAGCCCTCAAGCTGGGAGAGAAGCCCTGGCCACCTGGGAGGTAGGACCCCAGGCACGCCCCGCCCCCAGGGTTGCGGCCCGCCCGCCTACCTTGCGCCACGTGCAGCTCGAAGTTGCCAGCAGAGAGCTCGTACAGGCCTTGCTTGAGCTCCGGAGTGCGGGGCGGCTCTACCGCGGGCTCTGGAGTCTGATGGGGGAGACGGAACAAGAGTCACCACGGATGTGTGTCGAGGCACCATGGAGCCCATCACGGCTTCTGCCTGGAACCTTCTGCCACTCCCCCCTCCGGGGGATGCTGCTGTGTCGAGGGGCAAGAGGCCCCTTGGCAAGTGGTGTAGGACTGATGCTCCAGGGCAACCAGGTGACAACCAGCCCCCCCTCCCAAACCTGTCCTCTGCTGCCCTCAAACCCAACCCAACAGAGCAAACTGAAGGATGGGCCGCCCCAAACCAGCACCCTGTTGGGTTCGTGGAGAGGAGACCCGAGATGGCTGGCAGAACACAGCAGCGAGTGGCACCGAGGCACACAGGGGACAAAGCAGACAGCAGGCGGCCCGGCCACCCTTTATGCACAGCAGCAGTAAGGCAATCTGGGAAGGAAGGTGAAACTCTGAAGAGCTTAAAAAAGAAAAAAAGTGACAAGAGGGAAATCTGGACGGATCAAAGTCCTCAGAGGAAAACCACAGGGCAAACGTGGGCTGCGCCTTTAAGAACGTAATTCACAGGACTGCGTTTGGGACAGAAACGGTGAAGGGACAAGCTGCTGCTGCTGCTAAGTCGCTTCAGTCGTGTCCGACTCTGTGCGACCCCATAGACAGCAGCCCACTAGGCTCCTCTGTCCCTGGGATTCTCCAGGCAAGAACACTGGAGTGGGTTGCCATTTCCTTCTCCAATGCATGAAAGTGAAAAGTGAAAGTGAAGTCGCTCAGTCGTGCCCCACCGACTCTTTGCGACCCCATGGACTTCAGCCCACCAGGCTTCTCTGTCCATGGGATTTTCCAGGCAAGAGTACTGGAGTGGGGTGCCACTGCAGTGGCTTTTAAAAAGGCGCTTCTCCAGTACCTGAGCAGACACCAGTATATAGCTAATTACTAACCACCAAACCACACCATTCCAGATATCTCATTTTCTTTTAGGCCAGCACATTTGTGGTCTCCAGCCAAAGCAAGCAGAGGTAAAGACATGATCACTGAGACATTACGGTCCTACAGACACGTGGGTATCTATTATTCAGTTCTTATCTAGGGGTTCGTATTTCTATTAAAATGAATATCCAAGTCAAGTCATTAGAAGCTTTCAAAATGCTGAGAGCTCAAAGCTGGGCAGGGTTGTAACTGTAAAGCAGCATGAAGTTTCTACTTCTGCTTCACTGACAATGCTAAAGCCTCTGACTGTGTAGATCACAATGAACTTCTTAAAGAGATAGGAATACCAGACCACCTTACCGCCTCCTGAGAAATCTGTATGCAGATCAAGAAGCAACAGTTAGAACCGGAAGTGGAACAACGGACTGGTTCCAAATTGGGAAAGGAATACATCAAGGCTGTATATTGTCACCCTGCTTATTTAACTCACATGCAGAACACACCAGGAGAAATGCTGGGCTGGATGAAGCACAAGCTGGAATCAAGGTTGCCAGGAGAAATATCAATAACCTCAGATATGCAAATGACAACACC
>NW_011494625.1:2571034-2577657 GCF_000754665.1 Bison bison bison
GACAGACTATTTTCTTGGGCTCCAAAATCACTGCAAATGACAACTGCAGCCAGGAAATTAAAAGACGCTTGCACTTTGGAAGCAAAGCTTTGACAAACCTAGACAGCATATTAAAAAGCAGAGACATTACTTTGCTGACAAAAATCTGTATAGTCAAAACTATGGTTTTTCCAGTAGTCATGTATGGATGTGAGAGTAGGACCATGAAAAAGGCTGAGCACCGAAGAATTGATGCTTCTGAACTGTGGTGTTGGAGAAGACTCTCGAGAGTCCCTTGGAGTGCAAGGAGATCAAACCAGTCAATCCTAAAAGAAATCAGTCCTGAACATTCATTTGAAGGACTGATGCTGAAGCTCCAATAGTTTGGCCACCTGATGGGAAGAGCTGACTCATTAGAAAAGACCCTGATGTTGGGAAAGATTGAAGGAAGGAGGAGAAAAGGACAACAGAGAATGAGATGGTTGGATGGCATCACTGACTCAATGGACATGAGTTTGAGCAGGCTCTGGGAGCTGGTGAAGGACAGGGAAGCCTGGCGTGCTGCTGTTCACTGGGTCACAAAGAATCAGACACAACTGAGCGACTGAACAGCAGCAACGTGAAGCTTTCTGCTGCTGGCCTGACTTCCATGCTACGTTTGTGTTAAGTGCTAAGGACCCACAGAGAAGGGTGTCTGAGAGAGACGGCTAAGGCACAGGCAGCGAGTCCAACACAGTGAAAGAGGGGGCTGGGTGTCGCTGTGTGTGCTCAGAGGGCCTGCGGTGGTGAAACGCCCACTTGTGGCACCAAAGGAGCACGTCTTTGGTCCTTGTTCCATGGCAGGTAAAGATAGATGATCGTTACAGGAACTTCACAGTGTATCACAGAATGGGTCCCGTCCCCAAGCTGGGGACAACGTGGGCTTAAGAGTCTTAAGAAAGCAACCTGGGGCTTCCCTGGAAGTCCAGTGGTCAAGAATCCGCCTGCCAATGCAGGAAACACGGGTTTGATCTCTGGTCTGGGAAGATCCCACATGCACAGAAGCAACTAAGCCCGTGAGCCACAACTACTGAGCGTGTGCTCCAGAGCCACGCTCCGCAACCAGAGATGCCCCACAGGGAGACAGCTCCTGAGCGTGTGCTCCAGAGGCAGGCTCCCCAGAGACGCCCTGCAGGGAGACAGCTACTGAGCGTGTGCTCCAGAGCCTGCTCCCCAGAGACGCCCCGCAGGGAGACAGCTCCTGAGCGTGTGCTCCAGAGCCTGCTCCCCAGAGACGCCCTGCAGGGAGACAGCTACTGAGCGTGTGCTCCAGAGCCACGCTCCGCAACCAGAGAAACCCCGCAGGGAGACAGCTACTGAGCGTGTGCTCCAGAGCCTGCTTCCCAGAGATGCCCCGCAGGGAGACAGCTCCTGAGCGTGTGCTCCAGAGCCTGCTCCCCAGAGACGCCCCGCAGGGAGACAGCTCCTGAGCGTGTGCTCCAGAGCCACACTCCGCAACCAGAAACGCCCCGCAGGGAGAAGCCTGTGCCCCAAAACTAGAGCGAACTCCTGCGCCTCAACCAGAGAAGAGGCCGCGCAGCAGTGAAGACCCAGCACGGCCAAGAATAAAGACCTTTTTAAAAAATGAAAGCAGCTCGGCACTACTCAACAGGAGCTCTAAAAGTGGTCTGGCTTTTTTATTTTTTGCCTTGCAATGTTATGTTTGGATATTCTAAAAAGTCACTCCAAAGTAGGGAAAAAAGTCCTTTACAAAGATAGCGTTTCTGATGAGAGAAAAATTATCTCAACAACCTAAATATCCAATGACAGAAAAAAGGTTAATTCTGGCATATCCAGAAGATAAAACATGATCACTGTAAAGATGTTCAACTATATAAAAAGATCATTAGTGAAATGAACCATGTCTATGTGATGATGACTACTTAAGGAAAAAATACAGAAGGAAACATGGAAATATAAAAATTGGAGTAGAAGGTAAGAAATGGCAGATTTTCCTTGACTTTAATATATTACTATAAAAATAGGAGGGAAACCCCTAAATTTATCCTGTTTAAATAGGAAAACGTATATATTAAGTTATTTTTAGTTATAAATACAGAAGGGCTTCCTGGTGGTTCAGATGGCAAAGAATCTGCCTGCAATGCAGGAGACGCAGGTTCAAACCCTGGGTCGGGAAGATCGCCCGGAAAGGAAATGGCAACCCACTCCAGTATTCTCGCCTGGGGAATTCCAGGGACAGGGGTGGGCTACAGTCCCTGGAGTTGTAACGAGTTAGACACGACTGAGAGACCAACACTTTCATAGAAGTTTTTAAAAAAAGCTTTCACTTAAAATATAAAGCAAAATTCATATGGAGAAGAATTTTGGTTTGTAATATGAAGTCTGAATACTTGAATTTTTCTGTAATAAGCCACCCTATCATCATTTCCAGCAATTACCTGAGATGCCCACGGCTCTGAGACGCCAAGATATGGCAGGGGGGTGACTGAGGTCTGGGTTGGGATCCATGTGGCTATGCCCCCAGGACAGGCCCTGAGGTGGGCAATGCTGAGCCTCGGCCTGGCCACACCGTCCCCAGCCTGTGCTCTGGGCTCCACCCCGAAAGGGATGTCGGCTGGGGAGATGACGGCTTTCTGCCATCCTGACCCTGGCTGATGGCTTCCTGAATACAGTCATCGCAGAAGACTGGCTTTTTGGTGAAAAACTTACTTTAAATGTTTTTGGAGACTATGAACTCTCCTTTAAAACTGGCTTCCTCCCCGCTCCAGAGAACACCAAAAAAACAATCAAAAAAAAAAAAAAAAACAACTTTAAGTTTAAATCTATGTGAAAGTTACACCTGCTGGTCCAGCTTTCTTGTCGTGACAAAGATGCAAATTTACTCTGAGGGGTTTGTGGTTTCCCTGTTACCTAAAATTAGACACAGCTCTGGTCAACACTTACTCAACACTGTACGCCAGCGGTCTTCAGCACGCAGTTCTGGGTGGTGGCACTCAGTCGTGTCCGACTCTGCAACCTCGTGGACTGTAGCCTGCCAGGCTCCTCTGTCCATGGGATTTCCCAGGCAAGACTACTGGGGTGGGGTGGGTTGCCATTTCCTTCTCCAGGGGATCTTCCCGACCCAGAGATCAAACCTGTGTCTCTTAGGTTGGGAGGTGGGTTCTTTACCACTGAGCCACAGGGAAGCCTCGAGACTTTTTAAAATGTGAGATAAAAGCAGCACTTGGGAAGTAGCTGGGGTTCTGATCGGCTCTGAGCTCTACACAGAATGTAGGGGAGAGCTGAAGGACCACACAGACACCCTGGAAGGGGACAGCAGAAGGCCCCTGCAACTGCCCAGACCAGCTCCAGGCCAGGGGACACTCGCCTGATGCGAGACCACAGACTGAGTCAAGTGCTGACACGGAAGCCACGTGCAGAGACCTCAGACGCACTCAGGCCTCATCAGAAACGTGAAGCAGGCGCACTGGCCACCTCTGCTCCCGTCAGGCCCAGCTCGGCCTCTGCGGCCTGGGCCCTCAGCACTCACCAGAAGGCAGCGTGCATGGAGGGACACTGCGTGGAGGGCTCACGGTCATCGTGATTTATGACAAGACGGAGACGCCTATCGTCCACTGGGGGACTGAGGACTACAGGTTTTTCTCAGGAATGCTACACGTAACCATGTCTTTAAAAAGCATCTCAGTAACACAACACTGTAAGTCACTACACTTCAATTAAAAAAAAACAGGCCTCAGAAATCAGAGTCTCCACAGTTACATCCTCAGAGCAGGGAGTAGTGGCCATTAAGACACAGGGAGTTCAGGGTATTAAGTTTTGTCATCAGCAACGCCACCAGGGCTGTGGGGCTGAGCAGCAAAGGAGAGTCACACTGGGGGTACGGCCCAAGGCAGTGGGCTGTGGAGGTGGGGAGGGCTGAGCTGGACTGGGCGCCCCGGCAGAGGCCTGGCCCCCGGGAGGCCGCGAGTCCATCTCTGGCCCTGAGGAATTAGCGTGATTTGAATGACGCGTGAGACAGGAGTGGAGGGTACGTTAAAAAGGAGTAAGTCGCCTCTGTGGGCTGCATTCTGAAATGGTTACCGACGGCCCTGACCGCATCCAAACAAGGGGTGGGAAGGCCGGAGACCAAACTGCCAGCACTGCTGGGGCCGGAGGTGGACACGCAGGACCACCCCCACTGCGCGCTGCCCGCCACTCACCACTCTTCTCCCTACTTCTGTGCGTGTTTGAACATCTCCAAATAAAAAGCTTCTAAAACTTCATCTTTTCCCAGTAAGGTACTTAGAGAGTACTCAAATTCATAGAGACAGAATATAGGGTGACGAGTGCCAGGGGCTGGGGAGTTAGTGTTTAATAGGAACAAGGTTTCTGCTTATTGTCCATTTGCTCAGTCCTGTCTGACTCTTTTGCAGCCCCAGGGACTGTAGCCCACCAGGCTCCTCTGTCCATGGGATTCTCCAGGCAAGAATACTGGAGTGGGTTGCCATTTCCTCCTCCAGGGGATTTTTCTCAACCCAGGGATCAAACCCATGTCTCCTGCTTGGCAGGCGGGTTCTTTACCACTAAGCCATCTGGGAAGCCCGGGTTTCCACTTGGGAAGATGGAAAATTTCTGTGGGTGGATGGTTGCACCGCATTATGAATGTATTTAATACCACTGACTTGTACACTGGAAAATAGTTAAGAGGGTAAATTTTATACTGTATTTTATCAGAATTTTTAAAAATCGCAACACCAATAACAAAAAAGTGAATCTTTACCTATGATATCACTGAGTTCTAAAAAGTTGCTTTAAGATGGTAGCTAATCTGGCCTCTTTACTACCCCGCAAATGCAGGAAGAAAGAGGGGTGGCCGTGTGTGCACTCACAGGGGGCTCCTCGTTCAGTGTCTGCAGCATCCATTTTTCCAGGGCCTGGAAATCCCGGGGACCCTGGTACTTCACAGCTTCTTGGCCAGGCTTGAAGAACTTCAAGCTGAAAAGAGTAACAGAGGATTAGACGGAGTACATTTTAAAGCACTTCAAACTGCTCCGAGCAAAGAATAAACTCATTTAGCGAAGCAATCATAAAAACGGGGTGTTGGCGGGCTGCAGCCAGCTCACCCCTGCCCCTCTCTGATAACGCTTGGGAAAAAAAAGAAAAGCAATGTTCGAGGAGGTGGCATATTCACTTAATCCTCACTTAATCCTCAATCCACACCCCCAGTGTGACTCTCCTTTGCTGCTCAGCCCCACAGCCCTGGTGGCGTTGCTGATGACAAAACTTAATACCCTGAACTCCCTGTGTCTTAATGGCCACTACTCCCTGCTTCTCGTGTTATTCTTGAAAAACAAAACCAAGGTGAACATATCAGGCTGAACCCCACATATCCAAGGATTCAGGAGTAAGAATTCCCCAGGTTCCCCTGCCTGGTATTCGTTGTCCTTTCCCGGCTTCAGTCGTTTTTATGTTCTGCATTTTGAAGAACAATCTAGAACTGTCGTGGAAACTGCACTGTTCTGCAGTAAATTTATTTCCAGGCTATTTCTTGTCAGCTATTCAATTTTCACAAGGCGTGACTATCCAGCTACAATGGGAGCTCAAGTTTCCAACTTTAAGCACAACCCTGACTTTGGTTGATAACGGCCTGTTCACTTGTCCCCAGAGAAGGACTCTTTTCTATTTTCCACACATACGAGCCTCTGAAGGTATCTGCAGATGGAGCAAGAGTTCTGCCCTTGGAGGGGAGCGGGGACATCACCTGGCTCTGTGGCAAAGAAATCGAGTGCCAATTCAAGAGATGCAGGTCCAATCCCTGGGTGGGGAAGATCCCCTGGAGAAGGAAATGGCAACCCCCTCCAGCATTCTTGCCTGGGAAATCTCGTGGACAGAGGAGCCTGGTGGGCTACGGTCCACGGGGTCGCAAAAAGGCATGACTAAGCGACTAAACAACAACAAAAGGCATCATCAGAGCCTGAGACGAACAGGTCCAAAGCCGGGCCGCTGCCTGGGCGACGAGACAACGTGCTCCCGACAGAACATAACAGGAGGTGTCAAGGGGCACAGGGAGGGGAGGGAATAGTTCTCTGATTGACAGAATAGAAGGCGTCAAGGATGGAAGGGGAAGCATGGCTACTAAAATATAGCTACTGAAAACAGAGCAACACAGACTAGCATTTTGGGGCAAGCCTACCCATCTAAACTCCCCCTAATGCTTCCTGGCGTGTATGTGGATTTTGCTGGAGATGCCCAACGTGCAGCATCAGAATATACGAAGTTAAGATATGCAGAAATCACAACTGTGCGTTTGGATGGCTGACCTCACAAAGATCTTAAAATGAAGCTTCACACCAAACAAGAAAACCAACACATTGGCTGCAGAAGGCATTCAAGTGAGAATGGGCTTACCAACCTCACCCAGAAGCTCAGATTCTGTGATAGGCTAGGGGACACCTCGATGTGACTCCAATGCAGTGTATCTCTCCCCTTCCCTGGCAGCTTATGCTTTTATAACCACGACAAAAACCATGAAATTTAACATTTCAAGCAACTCAACCTGACCTCACGCCTGTGACCACCGGTGCCCGCCCCCTTGAGATGCTCTGGAGACGTGCGCCGCGCCCACTGAGGACTGGGGTGACCCGTCCTCCACACCTCCCTCTCGG
>NW_011494625.1:2577757-2579531 GCF_000754665.1 Bison bison bison
TCCTCGGAGTGTTAGAAGGAAACCAAGCATTGCTGACCTCGCCTCTCGTTTCTTTGCTAAGGTTAAAAGCAGGAGAGCCTCATCTGTTCATTTTTCCTCATTCGGTATACACTGATTGAAACGAAACTGATTTTTAAAAATCTCCTTCTGTTATTGGATTAAAAACCTTTCTAAGCTGCACAAGTCTGAGATTCTGGAGACATTCACAGACCCTGGGGAGAGACAAGCTTCCCTGACGGGGCACCTAACTTCGTTTTCACCATGGATGGAGAGGCAGGCGGTAGTGGAGAGCAGGCCATCGGGTTCAAGCGCCAAGGACAGCCCCAAACCTTTCTGCTGCTGCCGAACCTCCGCCGTGGGCACCTGTTTTCCTGGTGAACTGTCTCTCTCTCAAGGAGACTGCAGGGGAGACAATCCCACTGACGGGTCTCTCTGGAAAACAGCAAAACGAAGTCCTACCACCATAGATAGGATGGTGTTATGAGGTGACTAACAGATCTGCCGGAAGTCCTGACCCATGCTACCACAGACTGTGACCTGAATTAGAAACAGGATTTGCATGGAAGCAATCAAGTTAAAATGCGGTCAGTAGGGTGGGCCCTAAGCCAATATGGTGTTTCCCTGACGGCTCAGCTGGTAAAGAATCTGCCTATATTGCAGGAGACCCTGGTTTGATTCCTGAGTCAGGAAGATCCCTTGGAGAAGGGATAGGCTACCCACTCAGTATTCCTGGGCTTCCCTTGTGGCTCAGCTGATAAAGAATCTGCCTGCAATGCAGGAGACCTGAGTTTGATTCCTGGGTTGGGAAGATCCCCTGGAGAAGGGAAAGGCTTCCCACTCCAGTATTCTGGCCTAGAGAATTCCATGGGCTGTATAGTCCATGAGGTCGCCAAGAGTTGAACACAACTAAGCAAATTTCACTTTCTTTCTAAGCCAATATGACTGGTGACTGTATAAAAAGGGAAATTTAGACAGAGAGACGGCACACAGGAGAAGGCTGTGTTGAGGAGGAGGACTGGGGTGGTGCTTCTCCAAGTCAAAGAACATCAAAGATTGCCAGAGCCAGGAAGAGGCAAAGGAGGATCTCCGAGGGCTTTCAGAGCCGTATTTCTGGCTTCCGGCCCCTGGGACCATGAGTTTGCCTCTCTGCTCTTTTTGGGGCGCTCTGCATGGCAGCCCTGGAGACTTCCTTCAGCTCTGCCCCTGATAACATTTTCCCAGATGATAAAGATGCTTTAATGGCTCAACAGGAAGATCTCCAAACAGCTTCCTGAGCACAGGCAGCCTTCTCTAGGGACCTAGGAACCCAAGCTCCCCCCCTCTCCGACCCTTTACTCCCGTTAAAGGTGCCCGGAAGGGATGACACAAGCATTAATGTGCTGACCCCCCCATCCCCCCAACGCCCAGCATTTACAGCATCATCTGATCCAGGCCTCGAAACGCCTCTAGAAGCCCGCACAGGTCAACGTGTGAAGGCCCTAGGCCCCTACATTTTATGCAGCACGCCCCCACCTTCTGCATTCTGTGAAAAGAATCTGGTGTTGGTTGTGATGGTCACAGGGCTCCTTTGCAAACCATGCAGTGGGAGCTGGTAATTCTCTTTAACGACCCTAAAGCAGGGTCTGGTTTTCTTGGAGAGATCACATCTTCTAAAAACCAAATCAGGATGCCTGCTCCAACGTGGATCTTTTGATATCTGTGAACAGCGTCTGTGGGGTCACTGATGGTGCACCCAGAGAGCTGAGACGAGCAGGCCTGGGTGGGGTGGGACCCC
>NW_011494625.1:2579648-2584683 GCF_000754665.1 Bison bison bison
CTCCTCCCCGCCCCCGACACCCCCAACACACGCCTGCTCAGCCCTGTCACTGGTTTACGGTGCATACGGCCACACACAGCCAGACTCAAGAGTGGACACCAACCACCTGCAGCTCCTGCCCCCGAAGTCACAAGCCCTCAACAGGGAACTGGCCCCACAGTGCACTGGCTGCTTCTCTGGGATGCTCTTCATCCAAAGCGGAGTTTACTTTAAAGGCAATGCAGTGAAGCACAGGACAATGATACCAACAGGCAGGTACGTACGGCAGGAAATTGTGTCTCTAGTGCTCTGATCTGACACAGACTTGAGTTTCCGTACCCAGATCAGCAAGCAGTCACCAAAGATCAAGAGTCCCAGAGCCCTTTATGGAAATGCCAAGTCTCCGAATGCTGGGGGAAACCTTAGCGTGCATTGGGTGCGTTCAGACTGGTGCCTGCACACACCAGTGTGGGGGGTGGGGGTGCCAGCATCCGACTTCACACTCAGAGGCTGAGGACCACAGCCAGAGCTGCAGGATAAGTGAACGGCAGAGGCAGGGTCCAAAGCGCGGCATCCAGGTTCCAGCTCAGAGCGCCCGCCACTTTCCACGTGGCCCCTCGGGTTTGAAGATCAGCTCCAGTCTCATACAGGATTGACTTCATTCATCAGTTTGAACAAACGTTGGGACCTGCAGTACCCGACCCCTCCCCCCCAAGCCTTTTGAAAATGGCATCTTCTCCTTTTTGAAGATGTGACCTTCACCCCAACATCGAATGCAGAGTCTGTCTTCCAACAAGATCCTGCCTCTCTGGCCACAAGGTCTGTTTCTGGAATGAATACTCCATCCAAGGTGGGCCAATCAGCGATGGGCCTAAGCCCACCATGGCAACAGAGCGATGCAGAGCTGGCAAGTTGAGTCACCTTGAGTGGGGCGCAGAGAAACAGGCCTCCAGACCCGTGGAGCAGCACCTCGGTGCTCCCACAGCCTGCAGACTAAGCCAGCTTCATCAAGCCCCTCTTTTGTTCAATTAGCCAGTTTCAACTTCTGTTCTTAAAAACTATTTTAACTGCCAAGGAAATAGAGTCTCACTTATTGGAATGACTGCCCTTTCTTTCCAACAAAAACGGCCCTTGTGCTGGTCACGTGGGGAATAACTGCAGAAAAGAGACTGAAGAATTAACAGCGTGACGGGGATTCCCTGATGCTCTAGGGGTAAAGACTCTGCCTTGCAATAATGCAAGGCGCCAGTTCGATCCCCAGTCCAGGAGGATCCCACATGCCTTGGCGCAGATAAGCTGGTGTGCCACAACTACTGAGCCTGGACTCTAGTCTAGAGCTGCACCACTGAAGCCCGTACGTGGAGAGCCTGTGCTCCGCAAAGAGAAGCCACCTCAGTGAGAGGCCTGGGCCCACAAGCGGAGAGTAGCCTCTGCTCGCCGCAACTAGAGAAAAGCCTGTGCACGGCCACAAAGACCCAGAGTAGTCAAAAACACACAAATCTTACAAAAAAGAAAAAAAACCAGAGTGACCAAAAATTCAGACAAAAATTCCTGACAGTCGGTGTTCATTGGAACATCAGATGTGGTAAGACCTCATGGAGAAAAATACCATTTTTGTCTGGCAAACACGTTCATAATTACATAAAAAGGAAAACTCAGCTAATTGAAGCCTTTTTCCAAACAAAGTACAAAAAAGCATCTAACACAGCGCGCAAATAACCCTCCCTAACAATAGGGACTGCCGGCTCCAAGCTGGCATTGCCTCACTTCTCAGAACTACAAACTTGCCAAAAACGCAACTTGCACTTCGTTTGGCCTGAGGCGGTTGGTGAAAAACCAAGACGTGGAGGGCGCAGGGCGCACCCGTCACTCACGTGGGGTCCCCGCGCGCGCCCGTCACTCACGTGGGGTACCCGCGCACGCCCTGGGCGGAGCACACCTCCGGGTCGGCCGTGCAGTCCACCTTGGCCACGTACACCTTGGCGTCCTCCAGGCTGTTGTACTTGTCTCCCAGGTCGTTCCAGGTTGGCTGCAGCCGCTGGCAGTGTCCACACCTGTAACAAGGGGGCGCTAAGAAGCGTGCTAAGCGCGGGGGCGGAGGGGGCCCAGCCCAGCTCCTCAGCCAGCCATCTCCTAGCCTAGCGGGGCGCTCTGATCCCACCCTTGTTCACACCGGTATCCACTCTCTTCTCTCTCTGGTCGGGAGAGCCCCCTCGCTCCTTCTCGGTGGCAGCAACTCCGCCCTTCTCGCTGCCATGGTCCCTTTAGGGTCAGGTCTCCTCCCCCATGTAACCCACTCTCTCCAAATATGTCAGTCTCAGAATGAAATCCGTTCTGCATTCTCACCAGTGAGAAGATTAAAAAAAACAACACGCTTGTGGCCACTCAAAACTTCTAAATGTGACACACTCAAATGGACACTTAAAATATTCACTGTAAGAATTTAATGACATAAGTATTTTAAAATCATCTATCATTTAAAATAATATGCTAACTTAAAATGATTGCTTCTACTTGTCCCATTTCTTGACAGCATCAGTCTCTTCCCCATCGCTAAATCTTTTTGAGTCATATGGCTGATCATTGTCTTTAACTGTCAGCTGTTCACAGGGCCATACTTTTGATACTGAAAACTGAATCTCAGACCCCAGGAACGCTCTCAAAGCATTAGAGCACATGGTCTGCTCCCCCTTCTCCTGGTGAGTGTGAATTCCTGATCTCTGCCATGGAACTCCTCGCTGTAGTGCTTTTTAGAGTGCTGTCAGAACACCCAGCACTTCTAAGTTCCTCCTCAAAGCAGTTTCTCCACAAAATCAGTGTTAAGTCCCCTTGCCTCTTTTCTGACAGATGACCTCACCAGGAAGCATCTAGAGGCAGCACTAGAAGAGCTTGCTTTAAGCAAACTTTCCCTAAGCAACACCTTCTAGGCCAGAGGAGAGAATCCTGCTTTATAAGAGACTCAAATATAATATGAACTCTCTTTTCTGGAAGATAACTTTGAGGGGAAACCACCTTCAGATTTAAGTAGATGTGGTGCAAGTGCCAAGACGACAAGCATCTTCCTTTCTACAACTGGATGCCCGAGACGTGTACGAAGTGCTCAGCAACTTCCTCGTGATGGTTCCATGGGTGCCTCACAGTCAGCACTCTGGTTTTGGACCCTTGGGGCTACAGCACAAAAACTGAGACTGCAGCTGCATTGAGGCAGTTTGTGGTCAGTAACAGAGCAAAGCCACCTGGTCCTTTCGAGACGGCGGCCCCAACCTTGACCTCGTTGTCACCAGATTCAATGTGACCTGAAAACTGGCCATACAGAAGCTATGATCTGACGCTGGCACACCATTTACCGCAGTAGGACAGCCCTGCCTCTGCTAGGTTCAGAGCAAACACACAGGATCAATGCTATCATTGGCTCCTGCCCCCGAATCCTGCATGGGTGCGCAACATTTCAGAGACTGAAATTGCAAAGAGACCAGGGGCAGCCCAGTGTATACTAGCTGATACTCCAATTTGCTCATAAAGTCTGTTAAATGCTGTCACAGAAACCCACACATCTGTTTAAATATTTCCTAGTAGACTATGAGAAAGCAAACAAAAACTTTAAAAGTTACTTTTTCTGGGAGCATCCACCTAAAACTCTGTAAGCCGCACACAATGAAACAGGAATGTACTAGTCCTCTCCCTCACTCAGGCCAGGACTAAATGGTGAGCATCACAGAGACTCCAAATCCAAAACTCCATTGGCACTGCGGGGACCTACGATGTCTACATGTCAGGTGTCTTTAAAAAAATAAACCAACCAACCCAGGGGCAGATTTATTCCACAGAAGCAGACTTCAGTTCAGTAGTGTATTTAACTGCAACAGCTACTCTGAGAACACCCTCCACAAAGAAACTATCCACAACCATTACTTTACATTTCTATACCACTGGGTTCTAAAAATTCAGCTCCTTTGGTTCTTGAAACACAAGCTATCCCATAAATACAGTTAGGAAATGACAAGTCTGAGCTCGACTGAAAGTGTTGATGTCACTCCAAAGGAACTGAAATGTAGTAATAACCTGAATATGGGGGGAAAGTTTCCTCCAACTTATGCCGGCACATTTTCTCAACAGGCGGCTTTTCTTGGGCATCTTCTTCCTAATCCTTTTTGCATCCCTTTCCCACATCTCAAGGAGTCTCTTGGCTCTGGGCAAGAATGCCAAATTCTGCAGTGAAGCCTGCAAAGGCCTGGGCCCTAGACCGACTGGCTGCGCCGCCCACAGAGGACCCCCCTCAGCGGGCATCTAGGCCCTGGGAGAAGGCACTCGGTCCCTCTGCTCGTGTCAAGGGTCTCTTGGACGACTAGCAGGGCAAGGGTCTCTGGGGTCGGCACCGAGGCTCACAGCAAAGCCCCCCATCCTGGAACCACGGCGGGGGCGGGGGAGTCTGTCCAACGCTGTGCCTTTTCCCACCTCACACTTCCCAGATGGCCAGGCCCCAAGAAAGCGGAGGGGACCACGCGCCCGAGGACAGCCTTGGGTCGGGGGTCAATAGCTCCTGTCACCTGGAGCACAGCTCGCCACGCCCCCGGAGCTGCGGAGGGGCCCCCAGCCTCCAAAAGGCACCCCGATTCCTGGGAGAAGAGTGGGAACCCTCTAATGTCCGGACCACCCCCTCCCACCTCGCGAACGCAGAGCCTGGGAGTCCCTGAGTTTCAATTAAACCCCCAGGCCGGGGTCCGCCCTGCAGCGAGCGCACGGGACAGGAAGTCCACGTGTACACGCCGGACCCCGGGTGTCCGCGCGGCCGCACGTGGCCTCCGGGTACCGGCCGAGCCGCAGGCCGCTGCCTCCGACCAGCGCATTAGTTTGGGGCTGGGGAACTGGGGGCGGCCAGGTTCCGGGCTCCCAGCGGCCCCGATGGACAATGACCCCTGCCCCGACCCCCCGGTGCCGGGACCGGGGGGCCGGGCGAAGGAGCCGGAGCGTCGGCCTTTTCCGGTTCGGCCCTCGGGGACCGCCCCCTCTCGCTTGGTCCCGGCCCCTGCGCCACGTCAGCGGCGAGCGCCCGGCC
>NW_011494625.1:2585348-2586231 GCF_000754665.1 Bison bison bison
CCTCAACTACACAAAGGCGAAAGAAAGAGCGAGCTGCCGTCAGCAGAATTCACGAAACTGAGCAGAAGTGGGCGAGGTTTACACCTGAATGAATCAAATTCTCGGACCTCAACTGTGATTCTGGGTCCGAGCCCAGGGGTGTGATGAAAACCCGTTTTCCAAGCGAAAGCTTGGGGGCGCGCCCTGCCCCGCCCTACCCCGGGTTGAGAGGAAAGCCTGCCTACAGCGTCTTCCCGGACACAAACCCCTTAGGGTCCTCCTCCACCGGCGCCCGCCTGGCGTCCCAGGGCGCCCGCGCCCCCAGGTGCATCTGGACACGCCTGCTCTGGCCCCGTGGGCTGCGAGGCGAACCCAGGCGCGACGCGTGTGAATCGGGCACCTCAATTCACACCTGCGCACATACCCGACGGCACGCCATAATTGAGGGTTAGGCCTCGCCCTGGGGATCTGAAGCTGAATCTGGAGACTCAGGTTGCCTCCTGTGGTCCGCAGTCTGGGGAACCCGAGGCAGTGACTGCGGGCACGGCAAGGGGAGCGCCCCATGACTCACCTGTCATCAACACGGCTCTGGCCACTGCTCAACCTAAGACCGTGGTTTGCCAAATACCAAGCCATCAATTTCCCCTCCAAACCAACCAGTTAACACTCAACAACATGGGAGCCTTCTCCCCAGCACTCCCTCCTCTCCCTTATCTCCTGTAATTAGAGCCCACCGCATTTCTTGACAAATCCCTTCTTTCCACCATTCGCGGTGTTCGTACCTTGATCAGCCCTTACTCCTGGACCATGCAGTGGCTTTCTAAGGGCCTCTGTCACTCATCAGGCTGGAAAGTTAACTTTCCCTAAGCCTGCCTTTGACCATGATAGTTCGCTGTGAACACCC
>NW_011494625.1:2586425-2588285 GCF_000754665.1 Bison bison bison
CCAAAAGTTCTGTGTCCTGTGAAACTCACTCACCACTAGAAGCACAGGGATGCTCTCCAAAAGTCCCATATTTGCTGAACTCCCACTTCCCTGTGCCTTGAACCTCAGGCCTCCCAAACTTTTCCACTAAAGCATCAGCACACATTCTTAGAGCCTCGCTACTTGACTTATCTGAATGGAAACATGGGAGCCCTCTCAAGTGTTAGCTACTTGTCTTTCACACCTTGGCTACCTACCTCCAAGTCGGGAAGAAAACCCAGGCCTCCTTGCTTGCATGATTCCGCTCATAGCACTTCTCCTCCTTCCTCCAGCAAACCACCAGCTCCCTTTCCGTGGAAGCTGCTGAGCGTGGCCCCCACTGCTCTTCCGGTTCCGGTCACCCGGGTACTTCTAGTACCAGTCTTCTTCCGGGTAGCTCCCCCTTCCCTGTTCACTGAAGATTGTGGCTCGGGCCACGTCTTCCCTGTTTTCATTTCCAGCACCTTCAGCATCCAGGTTGATGACCTGTCTCTCTGTCCCCCAGTGACTCCCTCCCCAAGGGAAACCCCAGAGCTTGTCATAACTGGACATCACAGTGTCTCCAAAATCTGCATTAAGGGCACCCCACTCTGCCCGTCCTTCCGGTACTTAAAGTTTGCTGGCTCAGTGTCTCCTCCTCAACACCCCTGAGGGTTCACCCCTGAAGCCTCAACACCCTATTCTGCTCACAGTCTCCTCGCAAGCCGCCCGGCTACGATGTTTCCCTCACCTCCCGGTTAAATCCCGTGGATTCTCATCCTATACTTACCGCCTGGCCAGGCCGAGACGTTGTTGAGTTCCCCACTCTGTGCGCTGCTTCCAGACTTCAACCCCTCCCCTACCCTCCCCGCCCTCCTGCAGTTACCATCCTTCTCGGCTGTCAATACTTCCTGCAGAAAGTTGAAGCCAAAAGCAGAAACTCCCTCATCTTTCTGCCACCAAATCTACAAAGCCCCGCACGAGTCCCTTTCCCTCCAGTTATACAAAGTAAAAAAGTCTCCCTGCTCCAAGCCAAGGCGGGTCCTCCACAGCACTCCAGAGCCCGTCCATGTCAGCTAAGGGTTACCTTATGGGACAAAAGAGACTTTGCAGGTCAGTTTAGTTGCTCAGTTGTGTCCGACTCTTTGCAACCCCATGAATCGCAGCACGCCAGGCCTCCCTGTCCATCACCATCTCCTGGACTTCACTCAAACTCATGTGCATTGAGTCAGTGATGCCATCCAGCCATCTCATCCTCTGTCATCCCCTTCTCCTCCTGCCCCCAATCCCTCCCAGCATCAGAGTCTTTTCCAAAGAGTCAACTCTTAGCACGAGGTGGCCAAAGTACTGGAGTTTCAGCTTTAGCATCAGTCCTTCCAATGAACACCCAGGACTGGACTGGTTGGATCTCCTTGCAGTCCAAGGGACTCTCAAGAGTCTTCTCCAACACCACAGTTCAAAAGCATCAATTCTTTGGCGCTCAGCTTTCTTCACAGTCCAACTCTCACATCCATATATCACTACTGGAAAAACCATAGCCTTGACTAGATGGACCTTCGTTGGCAAACTAATGTCTCTGATTTTTAATATGCTGTCTAGGTTGGTCATAACTTTCCTTCCAAGGGGTAAGCGTCTTTTAATTTCATGGCTGCAATCACCATCTGCAGTGACTTTGGAGCCCCCAAAAATAAAGTCTGACACTGTTTCCACTGTTTCCCCATCTATTTCCCATGACGTGATGGGACCAGATGCCATGATCTTAGTTTTCTGAACGTTGAGCTTTAAGCCAACTTTTTCACTCTCCTCTTTCACTTTCATCAAGAGGCTTTGTAGTTCCTCTTCACTTTCTGCCAGAAGGGTGGC
>NW_011494625.1:2588385-2590376 GCF_000754665.1 Bison bison bison
CGTTGAGCTTTAAGCCAACTTTTTCACTCTCCTCTTTCACTTTCATCAAGAGGCTTTGTAGTTCCTCTTCACTTTCTGCCAGAAGGGTGGTGTCATCTGCATATCTGAGGTTATTGATATTTCTCCCGGCAATCTTGATTCCATCTTGTGCTTCTTCCAGCCCAGCGTTTCTCATACATTAAGGATCTTTGGTGGGGGGAGGAGGGTAATTCTGGACTGTCTCGGTTGGCTCTAGATGTCCTCACAGGAGAGGAGCAGGGGGGAATGTGGGCATGGTAGATGGTGTGACTAGAGCAGAGATAAATGTGAAGATGTTCAACACCCTAGCCATCTCTGAAGATGGAGGGAGCGACAAAGAACAAAAAAGCAGCTCTAGAAGCAGCTCTGGAAGCCGGAAAAGGCAAGAGACAGATGGTTCCCTGGCCCCTCCAGAGGGACCTTTGGCCATACTGTCGATCTGACTTTATTGGTCCAGCGACACGGATCCGGACTTCTGCCCTCCAGGCTGTAAAAGGAGAAGCATGTGTTGTTTTCATGACACCAGGTTTGGGGTAGTTTGTTCGAGCAGCCCAGGAAGACCCGTAAGCCGGCTGCCCCTGCCCCCACCGCAGGCCTCCTCCCGGCCTGGCTCCTGCTGCAACCGCTCTCTCTCCTGCACGAATTCCCAACCGCTTCCCCTCTGCTGGATCATTCCCACCCACGGACAAACCTTCCTATTTCCTAACTTTAGAAAACATCCCTTGACCGCAGGAGCCCCCGGCTACTACCCCAATTCCTTAGTTTTCCTTCATAGCAAAATCCTTCCAGCACTATCCACAAGTCCCTGTCCGTTCATTCTTCGTGCCCCTCTGGCTCCCGCACCCAGTGGACACCAAAGTCACCGACGATATCACACCAGCAAATGGGAGGAACACTACACTCTCTATGTCACTGGGCTTCCTGGCAGCTTTGAGACAAACAAAACTGGCCATGTTTTGATCAGTTATTCACCGCGATGCCTCCCACGCGTACATCCTCTTCGGTGCCCTCTGCCCGGCCCTGAGATCGAAGCTTCTTGGCCTCCAAATGGCTCCTCTTGCCCTCTCTCTGAGCTCATGCACGGCCCTAGTGGACACACTGTCTGTGTGCTGATGATGCTGACCTTCTGTTAACCAACCGAGACCTTTCTCCGTGCGCTCACTGCCTATTGATCTCCGCATCTGCCTGTCTCGCAGGCAGAGCCCAGCCTCACACACAGGATTCCCCGCAATTTGCTTGGCCTTCTGTTTCTCCACCTCGGAAAATGGTCCTTCCTTGTGGTTGGCTCAAACCGGAAACCCTGCTCGCTCGTCAGGGCCAGAACCCCTGGCCCTCCTCCCTGTCAGCCCCAGGAAGGACGCTCTCTCCAGTGAGCCCACCACTCTCTCCCTGGAACCCAGAGCCCATGTCCTCCCCGTCTCTCTCCCAGGCTCCACTAAGACTAGATACTGGGAGGTGTCAAGCTGCTCCCCGTGCCTGCACTGCCACTCCCCTTCTCTGGGCCAGTCATGGCCCTGCCTTCCCTGCATGGCCCCCGTCACCACTGGCCCAGAGCTCTTGGCTTCCCTGGCCGGCTCTGCCAGGTTCCTCCTCTCAGCTCCCAGGGCCCACTTGGAACGAACACGTCGCCCCAGTGGGAAGCAGCCAGGAGCGGCCTGCTTAGATTCCCAATTCTGGGCGGCCTGCCTTCCAGCTCAACGAAGTCTAAAAGTGGGGAGACTGCATATTTGTAACAATGAAGTGAACACGATTCTCTCCAGGGAGACTCTCCTGATCCCCAGCAGGGGCTAGCCCCCAGCCCCACGGTGCTCTCCTAACATCTGTCCTTTCTCTCTGGACCCTCGAACAGAACAGTGACTGTGGGTTTATGTAGCGTCAGCTTTCCCCTCTAGTCTCTGTAGGTTGATGGGCGTGAACACGACGTCTGGTGCAGGCACTTAATACACATTTGTTGAATGAATGAACGAAAGCGT
>NW_011494625.1:2590476-2606811 GCF_000754665.1 Bison bison bison
GAACGAAAGCGTATTTGGTTTTCCCTCACATGATGGCTTCCTTGAGAAACCATCAAGGCCTCTTCCCAAACAAACAACAGGCACAGGGGTGTTACCACCACTGATGAATAGAGCTGCTACAGTGGCTCCTTCCCAGCCCTGTACCCGGGTCCCCACTGCAGCCGGGAGGTGCGGGAGAAGCTGTCCTGCGCGGGGGTTAGGGGGGAGAACGCCAGTGGGAGAAATCCCTGCTGGTGGAGGGGGGTGGGGATCTACCGCGTTTATTTCCCACCTGCTGAGAGTGAAATGAACCCCCAGTGTGTTGCCACTTTGGGAAGAGGACCGCAGAGAACATTCTCTAAATGTGGAAACCGAAACGCCACCATTTGAACTCAACAGGTGCGTTCTGAGTTATAATTGGGCTACAAATGCTACTTTTAGGCAGGTACTGAAAGCACTGACATCCTGTTGTTCTATAGGTCAGAACATTCTGGAAGGTGTATCTGAAGAAGAAGAGAAACCAGTTTCCTCAAGGAGCTTTTGTGATGGTTCAGATGTGATTGCTGAAAAAGACAGCAGAGCTGAACGATTGCTCTCAACAGAGCAAGTCCAAAGAAAAGACCAAAGCAATTTCCCAGTTGGTGATGATCACAGAAATGGGGCTATTTTTAGTGCTTTACAATAGTTAATGGGGGACTTTGCTGGCAGTCCTGTGGTTAAGACACCGCACTCCCAATGCAGGTGGCGTGGGTTTGATCCCTGGTTGAGGAACTAAGATTTCGCATGCTGCAGAATGAGGCAAAAAAAAAAAACCATAAAAACAAAAACGAAAATGGTTAATGGAAACTCATCTACAAAACAGAAATAAGAGTTACAGGTGTAGATTTATGGTTACCAGGTAGTAAGGGGTGAGGATAAATTAGGATTGACATTCACATACTATATATAAACTAGATAACTAATAAGGACCAACTGTATAGCACAGAGAAGTCTACTCAATATTCTGTAATAACCTATATGGGAAAATAATCTTAAAAAGAGTGGATGTGTGTCTATGTATAACTGGTTTAAAACTCAACATTCAAAAAACTAGGATCATGGCATCTGGTCCCATCACTTCATGGCAAATAGATGGGGAAAATGTGGAAAAAGCATCAGATTTCATTTTCTTGGGCTCCAAAATCAATACAGACGATGAGTGCAGCCATGAAATTAAAAGACGCTTGCTCCTTGGAAGAATAGCTATGTCAAACCTAGACAGTGTTTTAAAAAGCAGAGACATCACTTTGCCAACAAAGGTCTGTCTAGTCAAAGCTATGGTCTTTCCAGTAGTCATGTATGGATGGGAGAGTTGGACTATAAGGAAGGCTGAGCACCAAAGCATTGACGCTTTTGAACTATGGTACCGGAAAAGACTCTCGAGAGTCCCCTGGAAAGCAAGGAGATCAAACCAGTCAATCCTAAAGGAAATCAGTGCCGAATATTCATCGGAAGGACTGATGCTGAAGCTGAAACTCCAATTATTTGGCTACCTGATGCGAAGAGCTCACTGAAAAAGACCCTGTTGCTGAGCAAAATTGATGGCAAGAGAAGGGGGTGACAGAGGATGAGATGGCTGGATGGCATCACTGACTCAGTGGACATGAGTTTGAGTAAGCTCAGGCAGACAGTGATGGACAGAGAAGCCTGGCGTGCTACAGTTCACGGGGTCGCAGAGTCAGACGTGACTCAGCAACTGAACAGCAACACTAACTGACTCACTTTGCTGTACACCTGCAAGTAACACAACATTGTAAATGAAGTAAACTACAATAAATTGTTTTTTTTTAATAACATAAAATGGTTAATGGAGAGTTGGTATTTACTCACCATCCACATAACCTCCTTGGTTAACACTGCCCATCTCCTCCTAAATGATTAATAGGTGCAGGAAGAGACATTCTAACATAAGAGATTTAGTTGTCTGGGAGATAAATCTTTCCAAATTCATGTGGGATGCACGCTGGTGGTCGGGGTGGGGGGTTGGGGGGGGGAAGAGTTCCCACGTTGAATGATGAAGCTGAAAGAACCGTGCTATCTCTCCATGTCTGGGGACATCCGGCTGCAGCCTTCGGCGCTTTCCCGCCCTGCCGTCTTCCCAGCTCCTCCTTTGCTGGCTGCTATCATGGCAGCTCGTCTTCCACACATTCCTTGGGTGCAAGGCCAACAGGCTGATGCAAAGCTTGCCCATCAGTACTCGGGCTGGGGCACAGTCTTCCCACCAAGGAAGAAGGCCACTTCCTCAGCAGCTCCTTTCTCGTCTTGGCCGTGCTGGCTGTGCAGATGGCCTTGGCCATGGTCTGCAATGTTCTCTGTGAGCACGTGGACACATCTCTCTCACGGTGCTCAGAGGCCGTCTCCTAACAGCTGCCTGAATCCCAGAGCATTATTCCAAACTCAGACTCCAGGGGAATGGTGGACCCAACCCAGTGGGTCTCATGGCTGTAGTCAGCTGTGTTCTGAGCACAGGGCTGACGTCCCAGCCCCGCTCCAGCGTGGAAAAGCACTGGGCCCCGGTGAGGCACAGTCAGGGTCTCTGCCCTCAGTGCCCAGGAGAGGGGTGCTGCAGGGCCCTTTGAGCACAGATGTCTAGCTGTCCTCTTCTGGTTGCTTCCATTTTGTCCTAAAATGGGAGCCAGTATCATGAACCGAGACCAAAGCAGTCCTGGAGTCTGGAGAGGGAAGAGGAAGTCTGAGGTCCAGAAAAGCATGGGAGAGTGATGGACCAGGGTGGTCTGGCATGACTGATTGGTGGCTGTGGGGACCCACCAGAATTCAACGGGACACACCTGGGCTTCCTCCAGGTACGTTCTGTTGTGCAGAACAGACAAGGAGCTGGGTTTAGCCAGCTCTGTGTTTTAGTCAAGGCAGGGAGCAAAGAAGGAGACAGGGAACACAGTGACAGCAGAGGCAGGAAAGAAATGATAGTACTTGAACTGAAGCCGGTCAATTAATCAAACAATTCTCTGAAGCGGTTGTGATACTTAGCCATGTCTACATACAGTGCATGAGTTCATGACAGCTTTGCTAAGTAAGTTCCAGCAGGTCACTTGGCAATTAGTTTATTGGGAAGTCATACGTATGCTCCCTTCTCTGGTTCTGCTTGCACTGTTCGGCTCAGCCCAGCACCACTTGCTGCCTGGGTGGTCTTTCTAGTCTCCTGGCTCTTAGGACGAGTTCTGTGTACTCTTGTCCAAACCATGTGCAGCTGCTTTTACCGAGATCATCTTGAGATAACAGGTCTAGTGTGTCACTGCTCAGTCTCCAGTAAAGAATAGCTCTATATTTCTTACAGGGCTTCCCTGGTAGCTCAGCAGTTAAAAAAAAAAAAAAATCTGCCTGCAGTGCAGGAGATGCAGGAGACCTGGGTTCAATTCCTAGGTCGGGAAGATCCCCTGGAGGAGGAAATGGTAACCCACTCCAGTATTCTCACCTGGGAAATCCCATGGACAGAGGAGCCTGGCAGGCTACAGTCCAGGGGTCACAAAGAGTTGGACACGGCTGAGTAAGCGAGCTGTATGTCATCTTATACCACATCACAAATCCTCTGCGTGGCTTTTGTGGCTCCCTCTACTTCTGCAATCTTGTCTCTTATACTGTGTAACTGTTCCAGAAGGCTGGTTTCCTTACTGCCTGTAGTAGGGTACATACTGCACTGTGATAGCACTGGGTACAGGAGAGGAATGGGATTGGAGTAGGACTGGAGTGAGCTCTGTGTGTGTGTGCGTGTGTGTGTGCATCTTTCATCTGAGTATTTTTGCAATAAGCATGTCTTCATATCACTTTTGTAATTCTGTAATTGAAAAAAATTTAAATTTAATGGACATGATTGTTGCAATTTGACAATACAGGTTATTTAAATTTAAATAAGCACATGCATACCCTTGAGGCAGCAATAGGTTAAGCACCTCATCTTTCGGAGATAACTTCACAGGTTCATTGCAACATTGTTTAAAATAGCAAACCTTTGGAAACAACCCAATATCCCTTAAGAGAGGACTGAGTTAAAAATATATATGGTATATTCAGACCATTTACAATATGAACAGCAGTGCATTTTAGTGGTTAATAATGGTGCAGTCTCTGCATCAGACTGCTGAAGTTTGAATTCCAGCTCTTGTCCAGCTGTGTGGTTTTGGATAATTTAAATGTTCTGTGCTTACGTTTCTTCATCTGTTCAATGGGGACTCTAATAACACCCACTTTATAGATTTGTTGTAAGAAATTATTACAACATGATGAGTTATTACATACAAAGTGCTTCAAACCATGCCTGGTTCCATCTGTTGTTGTTGAGTTGCTGATTTAGAAATATTATAATACTTACTATATACATATACACACACACACACACACACATATATATATGTATCAATTCAGAGTGAATTAGCACTCATCTGCGAAAAAAATGACAGAACTTCTCAGTGCTGATACGTTCAAGTGTCTAAAGAATTAACATCATTTTATTCCTCTTTACTTCAAAGAATGATGCCTCATTCAATATTTCTATTTCATTTAATAAGCAGGTCCAACTTTCCTTTGTTTGACTCAAAATTCCTGGCACTTAAGACAATGAACTTAAAGTTTATAAACAGAGACCCTATGGAAAACTTTGAGAAATGTTAATATATATATATATGTACACATATATACACACGAGTACATTTTCATCTACTTCTTTTTAGATTGAGTAAAATTGTATCTCCATAGAAATAAAAGTCTCCTTTTAAAGAATTTTAGTCCAAATTTAACATCTTCTGGATATATCATTACCTTTTTTTTTAAATTCTTCCTTAAAAAAAAATCCATGTGTATAAAGAAAACTAAAGTTTAAGACATTTTAATAACTGATTCCATTAAGGCAACAAAATCAGGTCTTCAGTCTACATGCATACAAATAATGGGACGACCATGAACCTTTGACCAGCACCAAAAACTAGGTCTTGAACATCTAGCATTTAGTCACTTGTGCCTTCTTGCTCCATGTTTCACTAAACGTGAAGAATCTTCAGTCCCACACAGGCAGCTGAGACGTCATATAAACTAAACCGAATGCATTTCATGATGGGCAAGCCCTAGTGATGTAACTATAACTTTCCTGCTCCATTAAAACTCCCTTTGCATTTTTCAGCAACACGGTGGTGTTATTCCCATTCTTCCAGCCAAATCCCAAAGCCCGCAGCGACCTCCTCCCTTGGCTATCAGGGAAGACACCCCAGGCATCCTGGGGGTGTAGTCTCACCACGTGCAGGCGGGCAGCTCCGGTTGCCAGGGCAGCTGCTCACATCTGTCCTGGGGATGCAGGAGCATGGAATTTCTGAGTTACGGGGCTGTGTCTGCCAAGACTTCCTGGCAAAGTGTTGTGTCTGCAAAATAGACACAGTAACAAGGACCTCCGTATGGATCTTTAAGACATGCCCTACACCCTACAAGGGCTTCCCTGGTGGCTCAGTTGGTAAGGAATCTGCCTGTGGTGCAGGAGATCCAGGTTCAATCCCTGAGTCACGAAGATCCCCTGGACAAGGAAATGGTAACCCACTCCAGTATTCTTGCCTAGAGAATCCCAGGGACAGAGGAGCCTGGTGGGTTACAGCCCCTGGGGTCGCAAAGAGTCAGACACGACTGAGCAACTAAACCACCCCAGTGGGAAAAAAAAAAGAAAAAAAAGGCCTAGTGACAGGACTTAACACCAGAGCTCTCAAGTCAAGGCCAAGTGGGGTGGACTCTGAGGTCCTCGAGGGGTCCTTCCTACTTATAGCACTGCCAGTCCGTCCAGTCTGACCAGTAAGACTGCCTGGTCTTTTAGGGTTCACCAAAACTCTTTTAGGGTTTTAGGGTGAACTCTTTTAGGGTTCACCTGGCTGGAGACAGGTGCTGTTTGTTATCTAGGGGGATGAAGGGTGCTCCCCACCCCACTTCATATATTATAGTCTGAACCCTCAGTACCTTGGAATGAGACCGTATTTAAGTTAATAAGAACTTTAAAGAGGTAATTAAGTTAAATGAGGTCATATGGGTGGGTTGTGATCTCATATAATTGGCGTCCTTAGAAGAAGAAGAGACTAGAACGCACACAGATGGAAAGACCACAGGAGGACACGGGAGAAGAAAGTCGTCCGCAAGCCTCAGAAGACACCCGCCCTGCTGGCACCGTGACCTTGGACTCCTAGCCTCTGGAACTATGAGAAAAAATACTTCTGTTGTTTAAGCGCCCCCCATCCGTGGTCCTCTGTTGTGGAGGCCCAGGCAAAGTCAAACCCCATCCAAGTCTTCCCTTCGCTGGGTGAGACTGAGCCTCAGGAAGTCCTTCTGTTTTGGAGGGGGACCTGTGCCCGGGAATAGCCACCCAGGGGGCTTCTACCCTGGAATTCAGCTCAGGGAAGGAGGCACCTCTTCTCTGATATCACAGTGAACTCCCTTTTCTCATTTTCCTCTCCGTGCTTTTTAACACAACAAAATACAAGACCAGTGAGAGGCAAACCAAGCCAAGTTGCTAAGGAAGGTCCAGCCACGGTCCCCGTTGTCCAGGAAAGGGGACAGCCTGCAGTCCCCTGCAGCTCACAGTCCACACCATCTGTGACTATACGGGCGGGTCCCTGACTTCTCAGTAGGGGCCCTTTTCACACGAAGAATTGACAGGGAAGAACAAATCTGACTCCATGTTGGATCTGTTCCTTTTCCTTGGACCTTTGTATTCTATTGCTTCTGCTACAAGTTAATCACTAAAATGATATTGTGTGCGACTCCTTCACCTCCTTCACGACCCAGGGACTATATAGCCCACCAGGCTCCTCTGTCCATGGAATTCTCCAGGCAAGAATACTGGAATGGGTTGCCATTTCCTTCTCCGGGGGATCTTCCCCACCCAGGGATCGAACCGGCATCTCTTGTGCCTCCTGCATTGGCAGGCGGGTTCTTTGTCACTGCACCCGCCACCTGGAAAGCCCAAAATGATGTCGCCTATAACTTAGAATATACATAAAGGCCCATCTACGGAAACCCTGCCTCCCAAGCCTAAACATTAGGTTAGAATACCTTTGTTCAGTTCACAGGAAACAGTCTGACCAGGCCCACCTGTGAGTGGCTGCAGGAAGGAAGACATTGATACATTCCCCTCTGGAGTCTGGCCAGAGTCAGGAAATAACTGCAACAACTTATCACCTTTTTACTTTACAGTGTCCTCCCCCCCAACTCCTTCTATAAAAGAAACTATTAATAGCATCAAACCTGGGCAAGAAGGTTCTTTGGGACACCAGTCTGCTGTCCTGCCAGTCTGCTGGCTTTCCAGATAAAGTTGCTTTTCCTGCCTTAACAGCTGTCCCGATTTATTGCCCGGTCATGCAGCGAGGAAGGAGATCCAACCAGTCCATTCTAAAGGAAATCAACCCTGAATATTCACTGGAAGGGCTGATGATGAAGCCACTTGACTTGCAGAGCCGACTCACTGGAAAAGACCCTGATGCTGGGAAAGATTGAGAGCAAGAGGAGAAGGGGGTGACAGAGGGTGAGATGGCTGGATGGCATCACCTACTCAATGGACGTTGAGTTTGAGCAAACTCAGGGAGATGGTGATGGACAGGGAGGCCTGGTCTGCTGCAGTCCACGGGGTCACAAAGAGCTGGACACGACTGAGCGACTGAACATAGGCAGTGAGCAATACCAGTTTGGACCTTTAACAGTCTGGGCGAAGCCTGGCTGGTAAGCATGGAGTAGGCATTGTCGGTGAGTTAGACAGTTTTTGCCATTTATGGAATAAAAGACGTGAACGTTCCTTTGCTTCTCATGTCAATTCACTCTCGGCCATTTCCGATCCTCTCCCTTCCATCACTATAACATCTTTTCGGCCGAAGCTTGTTTCCGACACCAGGAACGGCTTTTGCTTTTGCATTGCTAGGTGACAATATCCAACCACTGCACGCTCGTCCTATTTACTTGTTCCTACTGGGCTGTTCAGGATCGCTTCCCCCTAACTCACAGAGGAACCCTCGCTCCCAGGCAGGAACCAGACCCACGATGGAAACACCACCCGCTGGGTCCAGCCACGGCACCCGGGTCTGTTCTGTGCTCCCGAGTCCTGCTCTTGACTCACCCGCCGCAGCCACGTCTCTCACGTTACGTTTTCGATACGACTTTAAAAAGGCAAATGAATTAATGTGTGCCTTGAGGATTTAAGCAAGCTGCCAGTAAAATCTGTTTTGTTTTCACAGCTGTGCTTGCACGCTGAGATGATGCTGTTTCAAGAGAGATAGCCTGATGTAATGCTGTGACCGCGCGATTGTCATCGGGCTGAAGAGGAGAGCATTGTGATCGCAATGGAAAAGAGAAGTGAGGTCTGCATCCGCGGGCTCAGATCCCACTCACTGCAATAATCTCAACCTTTGAGCAAGGCTAGGAGGGGAAATTACTGCAAGCTGCTGAATACACATGACATCATCTCGCCACCCACAAATCTTAGGAGCTTGACAGCCCAGAAGATGGCATACGAGCAAAGGAAGACAACTCCAACCGAGCTGACAGGCTCTGTGGGTTTGAGAGGAAACACTGTCGCAACAGTAATTCTCTGCCCCGTGTTCTTTTTCCGTTTGGCACCTGTGGGCACCGTGAAGTCAGGACCATGACAACAAGCCATTAGCTTCCCCCAGAGCCACGTCAAAGCGCCCTCTGTGAGGCGTTTTGTGAGCTTCAGAGCCCCTTTCCATTAGCACTTTCACAGCCTGGGGCTTGGGAAGCTGGGGTCTGAACACGAACGGGTGCAATTGTGTGGTCAGTCCTTAAGCTACCTTTCCTGCTCTCACCACAGAGTTCCTACGTGCCATGTACAGATCCAAGTTGTCAAAGGTCACAAAGAGGCTGCTTCCTGCCTGCTGACTCTGCAGGTGCTCCCCTGTGTTGGCGGGAATGCGGGACACATTTTTTGTGTATGTGTTCAAATTCTCTTCCATTAAAGGACACACAACTTCTTGACATGTGATTTTGGAAATTCTACTATATCCATATCAGGGAACTGTGAGATGAAATATTTCCTGCCATATTGGCGGGCAATAAATGTCACAGCCATCAGCGATTTCGGGCCTCCAAAAACATGACGAGGGCTCCCAAAAGGGAATACAATGCCTGCTATTCAGCAGATGCTTATAATTAGGTTTTAATCAAAGTTATTCTAAAAATTGTTTGGGAAGCTCTTTGGATTTCAGAACAACGAAGGATTATGGAGCTATACCCAAAGAGAACAACAAGTAAGTTACTTCTTTTACATTAAATTTCCTTAACTGATAAAATACTCTTTTAGGAAGACACACCCCACAGAGATTGCTCCAGGGGAGCGAGCAGCTCGGGGGAAGTAAGCAGCAGCGCTTCGCCACTTCCTCCTGAGTGAACAGGAATTAAGGATGCAGACAGCTCGGGAAACAGGATCTGGCCCGACAGCCAGCGTGCTTATAAAAGGAATGAATTCAGTGAGCTTGAGAAGAGCGCCAGGTTCCTTAGCCTGATACCTGGTTTTCCTTGCTAAGTTGCTTCAGTCGTGTCCAACTCTTTGCGACCCCATAGATGGCAGCCCACCAGGCTCCCCCGTCCCTGGGATTCTCCAGGCAAGAACACTGGAGTGGGTTGCCATTGAGGCTTGAGAAGAGCGCCAGATTCCTTAGCCGGATACCTGGTTTTCCTTACTTAATAATAATCTTTGATGTTTAGGCTGCCCTCCCTCTTTGCTGCAAACCTGACTCCCACTTGCGCTTCGCAGGGCTATGGAGATGCTGTCTCCTGGGCTCAGAGTCCTTAACCTTCCCACCAAATAAAATAACTCTCTACTTTCAGGCTGTGACTACTTTTCTAGTCGACAGAACTGTATATGCTATAATCATCAAAGTGGGAATAAATCAGAAAGGTACAGTTCAGAAGGAACAAACAGCGCCAGAACCACGAGGCACCTGGACACAAGGCTTTGGGGGAAGAAAAATTCCTACATCTCCATTTACTCACTTTCAGGGCTTGGTCTAGCACATTTAGGATTTCCCGGGAAAGCTGCTTATAATTAGGTTTTAATCAAACTTATTCTAAAAATTGTTTTGAAAGCTCTTTGGATTTCAGAACAATGAAGGATTATGGAGCTATACTCAAAGAGAGGAACAAATAAGTTACTTCTTTTACATTAAATTTCCTTAACTGACAAACTATTCCTTTAAGAAGACACAGTTCTATTTCTGTAGTCTTTCAGTTTTTAACATTTTATAAATAACCTATTAATACTTACTGTTGGAAAAATGTTAAAAACTCCATCAGTAGACTTAAGGCAAAATCTTCCCAGATGACTTCCCTTCTAGAAGCTCCACAGATGCAGCTCAAGGCAGGGCAACACCTTGTCTGCACAAAGTCCTCGTGTGAGGTCCCTCACCTCCCCCTTCCTCCCTGACCCAGCCTTACCTTGATGGTTAGAGACAGGAACAGCAGGGTTAAGGACACCCAGATTTTTGCCAGCTGTGGTAGCCAGCCGAGTGGCAGAGACGGGATGAGCACTCACACGCTCTGCATCTCAACAGCCTGTGTGGTTTCTGCCGACACAACGGTTTCCGTCATGGGGATTATTCTTAATACCTTGTCAACGGTCAGGGGTCATTGGTGGGTAGACATCGTTCACCCAAACCAAGGTAGACCGGGTCTCCCAGGTTGGTGGGGCCCAACCTACCCTCCCCTGGCTCCTGTCCCGGTTTAGCCTGGGAGTTTGGGAGCACTTTGCCAGATTTGGATAATGTCCCATCCTATCCCCCAGCAGCTCGTCAAGTGGCCGTTTCATTTGCTCTAAATTTACCATCATGTTCTTACAAATGTGTGTGATTTATCAATAGTGATCTGTCCCTCGAAAATCACAATACGATCATCCCACGATCATACTTGTATCATGACTCCCAAAAGAGAGTGCAAATAACCCCACGTATTTTCTGTCTTGAAACTGAATTCTAAGAAGCAGCACTCGGCATTCTTCTCCTTTCCTCCTCCTTCTACGGTTGGCTTCTAGGGTTTCCAGCCTGTGTCTCCCCATTCCAGAAACACATCTCTTCAGGAATCAAGAAAGCCTTTCCCATTCAAGGAAGAACATTCCCAGACATCGTCTAGAAACCTTCCCGCGTAACATTCTGGAGGGTAGTACAGAAAACTCTCAGGGACGAAGAGGTGTCAGGAGTGACGTGGGTTTGTTTGACTGATTTGGTATCCGATGGCATCCGTTCATAAAAGACCAACGCCTATGACTAGCCAGGTCCTTCCTTGAGACCCAGGCGTTGAATTCTTCTGGAAACACCCTCACACTGTGCCACTGGCAGTCAGGGAGACACTTCTCTGTTGTCAACGACTCTCTCTGAGGCGACTCACCTCCGTTTTATTTGTTGACTGTCTCCCTTCTCCCTATACCAGAAGCTCAGAGATGTCAAAAGTGGTCTTTTCTGCATCTCTGTTTTCCCAAGGCCGAACACCATTCTGGGCCCTCCAGAAAGATTTGTGAATTAATGACAAAGGTGGCGTCTCTTCCATTTCAAAGGAGAAAGCATCTTTTGCCTGAGGAGCAGAAAAGCTGCGGCTGGGTTACTGCTTCTTTTCCCCGCAGTGAGGAGCAGGGGCACACCCGCCCCATCTATCAACCCCAGGGACCGTCTGTGGGACAAGCAGCAGCTCCTGCACAAGGGCTGTAAGCCAGAGGTGGACTCAGACGAGAACCGGGTTCCCGGAGGCTGGTCTCCTCTGTCCCCATTTTAAAGTTCTGCACTTTTTCAACTGCCCGAAAGTTTCTTGGAAGTCCTTATTTTAATAAAGTCTGGTATGGGCAGCTTTTAAGGCGAGAAGCTAAAGGAAATCCATTAGAGAAGGAAGAACTGTCATGAAGAGGGATTTAGCAATAACTTGGCGTGTATTCAAAGGCATATAATTTCTCCCAGTCCAGCAACCCCAGTGGGGGGAGGGGGGAAGGGAGGAGAAAGAGCTCAGGCTTCCCTGGGGGCTCAGACGGCAAAGAATCCGCCTGTGATGCAGCAGACCCTGGTTCAATCCCTGGGTCAGGATGATCCCCTGGAGGAGGGCATGGCAACCCACTCCAGTATTCTTGCCTGGAGAATCCCATGGACAGAGGCGCCTGGAGGGCTGCAGTCCATGGGGTCGAAAAGAGTCGGACACGACTGAGCAACTGACTGACACTTTCACTTTCATGAAGGAGCTTAAGGAAAGGCAAACACACATACACAGGCAAAATACTGATGAGGGCACCACTAATAATTTGGGGAAGCTATATTAAAGCATTCCTATTGAGAAATGGAATATTTCCTGCTCTATCAAGTAAACAAAGGATGTCATGGTCACTGGTGATTATAGCCCTCCCACTTGAGCCGGTGAGCCCTGAGGACACGCAGGATGTGAACACGGGGAAACTGCTCCCAGAGAGCTGCGGGGCACACCAAAGGGCTGATTTCAGTGGGCCCAGACTCCTGTAGCTTCCCACACACAGAGAAGCACTTCATTCCTTAACTGCACGTATCTGGTGTCTTTGATTAACAGGAATCTTTTGATGTCCCAACCACTTGCCCTTTGCTGCAACACTTACATATATCTTAGCTTCCCCGGTTGCCTCCTCGGAGAAGTTTCTCAGAAACACTGTGTCCCGGGCTGCAGTCCTCATTTTGCCCCACATGAAACTTAACTCACAATTTAATGTTCTGCAGTTGTTTTCAACACTATATACCTTGAAAACCACTACCAAACCTGTCTTCAAAAATGGAAGCATCCGCAAGTAACTGAAGTAGCCGTTAAGTGCCATCGAAAAGCCGAATGCTTAAATGTCACGAAAGAGGGCACACTGGAGACTTTTTCCACAGTTACTATCACTTCTAACAAGAGCCACAAAGATTACTGTTAATGACTTGGCATATAACAGGGTTTGATACATGATTAATAAGTGTTCCTTTTGAATATAAAGAATCATATTTTCTTTTTTAAATACTGTGCCCAATTTTAAGAAGTGTGTATACACACACACATATGTACATGCCATAAGCAGCACTAATTTTAAGTTTACTGAATACAGTAAAAATACTGTTAAATACTACATATAATCATGTAAACTATAGTACATTTTAATAGGTTTCACACCAGCCAACTCATATGTCATTTATTGGGTAGAGTTCTTTTTTGAAAGTTGGTAAGAAAATATTTTATTTGATGATAAAGCATTTTGTCTAGCTGATGATAAAATTACTTTATCATCGTTAACTTTTCTTATAAAATTGAAGGTATATTCCAACATGCAATAAATATCACAGTAAAGAATACTTGGAAACAGTAACACTTCCAATGGAAAACCTGTTTGGAAAGCAACATCTTAGAACCTAATATATAATACTGAGACTTAAATGTTATACTTAACATTAAAATGGAGACTTAAAATGGAGTTATATTATTTGGGGCTTAGCTAAATCTAACAGGAGATGGAAAAGTAGCCTACTTTAAATTACATTAAATTAATTATTTTATTTCTCCCTCAAGGCAAAACATTCATATTTTAAACCACAAGCTTATCAAAGGACATTTTACTAAATGTACCATGGATGGTATAAGAAGTGTTTTTAGCCTTAAAAATACTGTAACCCAAGAAATAATTCTGGACTGACTTAAGTGCTTCTTTGAAATGTGTAGGTAGAGTATGAACTCAGGAAGCCTATTATAAATGACTCATGAGTAATATCATTTGGAACAAAACAGAACTCTCAACCAGCACCCACGGCCAACTAAAGTAAACATGTCACTGCTCCCCACCTGCTAAATTAACACGGGGGTAGACTGACTACCTCAAAGTACTGATAACCCACCCATGTGCAGGGCTGTTTAACTATTCTTTACTGTTTGAGTCCATAAAAAAAAAGGAACTATTCATATCAGTCATTTATCAGTGAATTCCTTTTCTGAAGAGCCCATCTTTTTTTTTTTTTTAGCTGCCCCATGCAGCATGCAAGATCTTAGTTCCTGGACCAGGGACTGACGCTGGGCCGTGGCAGCGAAAGCTCCGAATCCTAACCACTGGATTACCAGGGAACTCCCTTGCTTTCCTGCTCAACTGGGAAAGATTTTTGGGGGGCCACAAGTTCCTTGAGTGAAACTTTTGTTATAGCCAGCCTACAGGGTCACGTCACTATGCCACATTTGTTGGCTCCTAGCATCCTTCCGCCTGTACAGTTTTGCTCCCTGTCTCCAGGAACATACACCTAGAGGAATCAACCCGTGGAAAATTCCTGCTGCTACTGCTACTGCTGCTAAGTCGCTTCAGTCGTGTCCGACTCTGTGCGACCCCATAGATGGCACCCCGGAAGGCTCCCCCGTCCCTGGGATTCTCCAGGCAAGAATTCTGGAGTGGGTTGCCATTTCCTTCTCCGATGCATGAAAGTGAAAAGTGAAAGTGAAGTCGCTCAGTCGTATCCGACTCTTAGCGACCCCATGGACTGCAGCCCACCAGGCTCCTCCGTCCATGGGATTTTCCAGGCAAGAGTACTGGAGTGGGGTGCCACTGCCTTCTCTGATGGAAAATTCCTGGTAAGGTTCAAAAGCTCCTCTCAAAGTAGGAAATTATTAACTGCTGCATTTCCCAGGCTAATTTTACAGACTGACCATAAAAAGAAAACTCTTGATATTGACAGGTGTCCATGTTATTTTCTCACTGAAAACCCAAGTGTCTAGTAAATAATTCCAGCTACGAAGTAAAGACGAAAAGTGGCACTTTAAATTCAGATGATTCAAAAGTTTAGCTATTGCTCCTAGGAGTTAATCACTCAATGACATAGTTGCTTTCCTAAATACACGCTGACTTTTTGACATCTGGGCTGGAGCTCATACATTTATGACTACGGCTTGGTTCCTGGAGCGAGTGGAGTCAGTTACACGAGACGAGTCATCAGGCCACACCTCAGTGTGCTCACCACGAGGACGCTGAGAAAGGACTCTCAATAATGTCACAGATTCCATCTCTGCAAGGAATGCCATCAGAGGAAAAACTGTTCTTACACAGAAAACTGGCAGGGAAAGGTTGCAAAGCCTCGTATTAAACACATCAGGTTTGGTTACTCTGCGGGAACAACTTAGCACAGAGTAAATTGGGGGACAGGGCTTCCCTGGTGGCTCAGTGGTAGAGAATCCACCTGTCAATGCAGGAGACGCGGGTTCCATCTCTGGGTTGGGAAGACCCTCTGGAGAAGGAAATGGCAACACATTCCAGTATCCTGGCCTGGAAAATTCCATGGACAGAGCAGCCTGCTGGGTTGCAGTCTGTGGGGTCGCAGAGTCAGACACGCCTGAAGCGACTGAAGCGCCGCAGCACAGCACAGCAGCAAACCAGGGGACGGTGTGAGAACAGATTCATACGCGCAAACCAGGGGACGGTGTGAGGAGCAGATTCATATGCTGAAGAGCCCAACTCACAACCCAAACTTCTACAGTGTTACCTGCTCCAGTTCATTACAGCTCAACTGCCTTTCAGATCTTAAAATTTCCCACTTTAGAGACTGAAATTCTTCAGTTTCCTGTGATTTGGAGATTTCTGAGTTTCCCAGCCAAATAAAACATTAACACAATCTTAAAACCATCTCCCTGATTTTTTTTGAGTTCTAAAGACAATCATAAAATTCACTAAAATTTTAAGAGGAGCCTCCATATAACTGCATGTTCACAGAGTCAACAAACTCCTTGAGACTGAAAACATTTCTGAAAAAAAAAAAAAGTTAACCAAATTGATGAAATTCTGAATAGACCAAATATCAAGAAAGAAGTAAAGATGCTTATCAAAGAATTCTTTTAATAGGCTCTTTGTTTCTACTGGTGAATTTTATCCAATTCATACACACAAATTCTATAGTATAAAAACTGTTCCAAAATACAGAAGATAACTATTTATCTAGAAAGCAAATGTAAAACTCATGTTAAAATTACTGTTATTGAAACTAGAGAAAAATAAAACAGACCGATTTATCTATTGCTAATGGAATCAACTTCAATTTCCATGAAGTTCAGTCCAGAGTATTAGGTTACATTGTGGGTTCTATCCCAGAAGGCTGTGTTCACCCATAGAAGTTCTGGTGGTCTTGAAAGGGCAGCAGCCACTTAAGCTGATTATAAGTAGTAAGAACCAGCTCTGGGGTTCCAGCAGGTCGAGATCTGTCATCAAGCAGAGGCTCAGACCAATAAGTCCTTTTTACTCGGAAAAAAGGCACAATCCCTAGACAGTTACATATACATAACTGTATAATATATAATATTATATATAATATATATTATATAAATATATAATATACA
>NW_011494625.1:2606911-2617955 GCF_000754665.1 Bison bison bison
TGATTATATTATATATAATATATAATTATATAGTTAATATAATAATATAATATATAATATAATATGATAATATATTAACATGCTGCTGCTAAGTCGCTTCAGTCGTGTCCGACTGTGTGTGACCCCAGAGACAGCCCACCAGGCTCCCCCATCCCCGGATTCTCCAGGCAAGAACACTGGAGTGGGTTGCCATTTCCTTCTCCAATGCATGAAAGTGAAAAGTGAAAGTGAAGTCGCTCAGTCGTGTCCAACTCCTAGCGACCCCATGGACTGCAGCCCACCAGGCTCCTCTGTCCATGGGATTTGCCAGACAAGAGTACTGGAGTGGGGTGCCATTGCCTTCTCCAAATATATAACATATATAATATATAATTATATAATATTAGTATATAATAATATTAATACAATATAAACAATAATATATAAATGTAATATAATATTAACATCAATACATTTATTACATAATATATACAATTATATATTAATAGTTACAATTACAAATAATAAATATACAATATATGTAATATATATATATATACACTATATAATAATATATATGTAATATATATATATCATTTATTTACCTGGCAGCACCAGGTCTCAGTTCTGGCACACAGGGTCTTCAATCTTTGTTGCCACATGCGGGCTCTTTAGCGGCAGCGTGTGGAATCTAGTTCCCTGACCAGGATTCAAACAAGCTTCCCCTGCAGAAGCTTTGGAGTCTTAGCCACTGGATCCCCAGGCAAGTCCCTAAGATGGTTTTAGTCTCAGTATCAGAGTCTCTATTTCAGGATGTCACATTTCGAGCAATTCTAAGAATGTGACATTGCAATCCTTTGCAGACTGCTCACGTGAATGAGAAAGAAAGTCATGCAAGAACAAAAACATTCCCTGGCACTCTGTGCTTTCACTGTTGTGACCTGGGTTCAGTCCCCTAAGATCCCACAAGCAACGTCGTGCAGCCGAAAAAAAAACTAAAAACAAAAAACTAATATTCCTTCTAATGGAAGAGCAAGGAAAACTCAGGGCAAAGTGCAGAGAGGAGTCTGCACAAAACAAAAACCTAAGGTTCCGATGTCTCTCCTGGAGGCAGGGGTCGGGCACTGCAGAACATTTCAAGCAATAGGGATGAAGCAGGCCTGCGTGGGCACCTGGGCACCAGTCCTGCAGAGGTCCACTGCAGCTGGTACCTCTGAGTGGTACTCTCGTACCGCAGAGTGGCCAGGTCCTCAGATGACCTGTCAGAGCAAAGCAGAAACAGCCCCAAGTTCCTGAATCAAGATATCAGATGAAGCAAGAACACACGAGTGGGAAGTCACAGTGCCTCACTGCAGGCTGTGGAGTCTGACCCGCAGGTTAACGCCCCGCCTCCGCCGCCGCTGGCCACAGCTCCCTAAGGATGTCGTGTCACCGAGGAGGAAGGGCAGGCTCTGGGCAGGAAGGACTGGAGTCTGCTTCTACAGTCTGGCACACGGAGAAAGTCTAATAAGGCTAATTATTTTTAAACAGCAAAACACTTAGGATATATACCTTCAGTTGAAGTGCCTGTCAGCGGTATTGCATCAATCATTCTGCAAATACTTGTTAAGGATCTTCGAGGTATTTATTCATTGAAAGACAAGAAACAGTTGCTGTCCACAAGCGGAAGAGGGAGAGAAAGAATGAAAATACAACTCAGCCATAAAAAAAGAATGAAATTTTACCATGTGCAACAACATGGACAGACCTAGAGATCATCATACTACGTGAAGTAAGTCAGACGAAGACAAATACTCCACGATGTCACTTATACCTGGGCTCTAAAGAACAAAACCAAGTGAATATAACAAAAAAGAAACAGGCTCACAGATACATAGAATAAACTAGTGGTTACGAGTCTTTCTCGATTCACAAAAATTAATTTAAGATGGTTCTTTGACCAAAGTGTACAGGTTAAAAATACAAAATGCCTAAATGAAAACACAGCAGTTTTGCACAGGTCCTAATATCATCAAATCCTTGGATCTTTATTCAGGGTACAGACTCCAAACACACTTCAAGCATTTTGTCACTAGTCAGATGAGCTCTCAAAAAAAGGGCAATGCTGGGTCAGGTTTTGATGGGTGAAACCTATGAGTAGTTGCTGGATACTGACAGACCCCAGAGGTGGCTGCAGGGAGTCGCGGAGGTTGTGAAGGCGGCCTGAGTTCTGCCTCTGCCGCCCTGGCTGTGGCGCTCGGGTGGGTCAGGTAGTCTTCCTCGGCTTCACTGCTACCTGGTAAGGTGTGTGTGTGTTTGGCCGGACCTTGCAGCGTGAGGGGACTTCCCCGACCCTGGGTCGAATCCATGCCTCCTGCACGGGGAGCTCAGAGTCTCACCCACGGGACAGCCATGCAAGTCCAGCCTGGTGAGTTTCTGAGGGTTAAAGTACATGAGAAAATCCACGCAAAGCTTTTAGAATAGTAGTTGTTATCAAACAATACTTGATACAAATATGTAAGCTATTATTACTGTCACAAGACCTTTGGACAAAGATCTCCATCTCGTCCACCTTTCCCAGGCTGTACACAGACAAACATATGTGAACTACCAATAACACCAAGAATATGTACATTTCCATTCACACACAACATCAGTGTTTTCAGGAAAAAAGTGGTTGTTTTTATAGAGTAGAGCCATGAAATTGAATTTAAGAGGTGAGGGATGCCATCCATGTTTTATCGGGGAAAGATTCACAATGGGAGGGGAGAGGGTATTGAAAGGAGGGGCTGGAACACGACAGTGGGGACCTTCTCTGGAGGTCCAGTGGCTAAGACGCCAAGCTTCCACGGCAAGGGGCGCGGGTTCCAGCCCTGTTTGGGAACTAAGATCCCACAGGCTGAGCAGCAAGGCCAAGATAATAAAACAAAATGCTAAGAAAACAAGTTTAAAAAAAGAACGAGTGTAAAAGATACAGACAAATTATAAAGAATTCAGAAGGAGGAAAAGCAAGATGCTGAGGGGACTTGAAAAAACATCTTGTAAAAATTATTCCCTTAAGTCCATGTGTTTAGCCCAGAGATAAGACAGGATGGCGTTTTTAAAGAAAAATTGGGTCTTTTTTATACACCTTTCCCCCCTTCTCCCTTAGACGCAGAGCTATTTCCAGTGGGCAGAGAGGAATTTCAGTTCAACAAAGCTATCTAATAGTGAGAGCTGGCCCGTCCTGGGACACAGCTTCAGAAGCCAATGAACCCTAGAGGCTTCCGAGCTCTTGGAGGCTTAAGGCGCTGCTGACAGAGGGATCTGGGGGAATTGCTGGCTTGTTTGTTGGTGCCTGGAGCACCATTACCACTTAGGCCCTTGAATGGAACACGCTTTCCCTGGGCAACTTTTAATTTAATAATCCGTGAGCAGGGTTTTCCTGATATTTCATTCAGTTCAGTCACTCAGTCATGTCTGACTCTTTGTGACCCCATGGACTGCAGCACGCCAGGCCTCCCTGTCCATCACCAACTCCTGCAGCTTGCTCAAACTCATGTCCATTGAGTCGGTGATGCCATCCAACCATCTCATCCTCTGTCATCCCCTTCTCCTCTCGCCTTCAATCTTTCCCAGCATCAGGGTCTTTTCCAATGAGTCAGTTCTTTGCATCAGGTGGCCAAAGTACTGGAGCTTCAGCATCAGCCATCAGTCCTTCCAATGAATATTCAGGACTGATTTCCATTAGGATTGGTTTGATCTTCCTGCACTCCAAGGGACTCTTAAGAGTCTTCTCCAACACCACATTTCATTAAGTCTTTACAAAAAAGCTCTGCTCTGCTCATATCCGACTCTTTGAGACCCCATGGACTGTAGCCTGCCAGGCTCCTCTGTCCATGGAATTTTCCAGGCAAGAATACTGGAGTGGGTTGCCATTCCCTTCTCCCGGGGATCTTCTTGACCCAGGTATCGAACTTGTGTCTCCTGCTTTACAGGTGAATTCCTTACCGTCGGAGCCATCAGGGAAGCCCTCCTAGCACAGCCAGGTGTAGGCTAGTGTTCTGGTTTGCTGTTAATCCCTCTGCTGACTTTCCTTCTCAGTGGATTCACACAGGGAACAGCCATTAAATGTTCAGCAGTAACTGGAAGGGAAAACGCTCCCTGGTTTATCCCCAGGGAACAAGCACGAGAAGCTCTTCCATTGCTCAGAGGCCAGAATAACACAGAGGAAAAATCAAGAGAGATTCTCACCAGGCCATGCAGAGGGAGGGCCCAGTGTGGTGTGGGCATGGACTGGATCGAAGCAAAAAAACAGGGAGCCCGAATGAATTTCCAGGCCTTCTTGACACAAGCGGTAGACAGAAAGGTATTTTATAATCTATTACATTAATCTGGATTAAACAATGCATTGTCCTGATGAATCAGAGCAGACCACTGGAAAGGGACATACCTGTATCACAAATGAGCTACATTACAAACTACAACAAAAGTATATCTTTATGGTGGATATCATATTGACTTGAATTTTCAAACAGAACTCCGTACAAAACATTCTGAGAAAGTTGTCTTTGGTGTTGAAAGCTCCCATATCTGGTTTCAGGCCAGAAGAGACTTTTTTCCTTGCATGACTTAATGATGAGGCATTCAGTCACCCAGGGGCTACCTGCCTACGGAAAACGGACATGGGCCGCAGCGCGCCCCCACGGTCTTCACATCTGCCTGCCACTGCCTAGGACTAGGACACTGCCCCTTCCTAGGACTCCCCAGCACGATGCCCACTGAGATTCCCGACTCGGAATGCTTGGGGAGGGCCCCAAGGCTGACTGTGACCTTGTGTGCTGTGGAAGTAAGAGACTCACCACCCTAGAGAAATTGAAGGCACGGTTATTTATGGAGAGAGAGGGGCAGGGAGACAGGGAGCCATGGAATCTGAAGGAGCAGCAGCAGTGGGTTTGTGGCTGAGCCCTCCCCGGGGCAGGGAGCCAACAGAGACCCCTGGAAGTGCTTCTGGGGACAGAAAGGGGGTGATGGGGCGGCCCTGGGGGGCTCAGAGGTAGAGAACCCTCCTGTAACGCAGGAGACCCCGGTTCAATCCTGGGGTCAGGAACAGGCCCTGGAGAAGGATACAGCAACCCACTCCAGTATTCTCGCCTGAGACATCCCATGCACAGTGGAACCTGGTAGGCTACAGTCCACGGGGCCGCCAAGAGTCAGTCACGACTTAGCGACTGAACGACACCAACAAAGAAGGGATGCGGGAGGCCCGGCCTTGTCACCTTGAGCTTCCGGGAGAGAGAGCTCTCGCTCACTCAGAGCAGAGAGCTTCCCTGATGGGAACCAGGAGCCGACTCGAGCGGAACACACCGTGGCCCCACTTTGTCAGAGTTAAGGTCCAGTGGGCCTTTGTGTTCCTGAAACAGGTGCATCTGCACCCAACTCCCACGTGGCTTCCGCACACTGTAGCCCTGGAATCCCCGCGAGCACCTACCCCCACCCCCACCGTCTACCACCTCAGCCTATCTTAACACTGCTTTCACAGCACGCCTCGCACCTGAGGTTCTCCTAAATGCCGGGCTGGTCACCTGGGACCCTGGACCCGGATCTCGCAGAGGCAGGGGCTGTGTTTTGTTAGACGCTGCTCTATCCCGATGCTAGAACGGTGCCTGGTCCAGACGAAGAGCTCGAGAGATGGGGCTAAGTGGACTGGTAACCGATCGAACGAGTGAACGGATGCGCTGAAGACGTGGGGTAGGAAATGGTGGGATGTATAAAACAGAACACCAGGAAATGGGAAGAAAAAGGAAGCTGAGATTAGTTTGCTTGCAACCTGCAATCACCCACTATCTGCCAGGTCTGCCTGCCACTCCCAAGACACGCAGCCTGACCCCAGGGCTAAGCCCCAAACTTGACCTGTGAGATACCTGTGGGCCATGCGGCCAAGGGCACACAGAGGAAGTTCCCTGGGAATGTGACTGATGATCTTCGAGTCAGAAGGGCTGAGGATGACTGTGGTCACATCTGTGATTCAGCTGTAATCCAGCCCTGAAATGCTCAACCAGAGAGGACATCCCTCCTCTCTGGAGTGAAGGACAAAGTGAGGAAGAGTGTGGCATTGAACACGGTCTGAGGTCTAACAGCTTGTTCACTTAAGGAGCTTGTTTTTTTTTTTAGTATTTATTTATTTGGCTGCACCTGGTCTTTGTCGTGGCATACGGGCTCTGGTTCCCTCATTAGGGATCGAACCAGGGCCTCTTGCACCTGGAGTCTTAATCCCTGGACCACCAGGAAGTCCTGCTTCTGGATCTTTTAACACTTATCACCAGGAAGCCAAAGTTCAAAAAAGGTGTACAGTGATCTGAACAATGGGATCAGACAAGATTTATAAGATTTATAGAAAATCTTAATAACCAGAGAAAGTCAAAGATGAATCTGAAACTTGGAGCTGAATCCGAAACTTGGAGCTTCCATGCCTGGGAGGACAGGGGTTTCTATAAACCATGATGGGGATTTAGGACAAGCTAATTCAGGGGATGAAGTTAAGCATAATTTAGGATTTGTTGAGCTGCACATGGCAGCAAGAGATAACCCTCGGAGCCTGCAGTGGGCTGTGAGTAAGCCAGTGAAGAGAACCGAGCTAGAGACACAAGCTAGAGCCTTATACAAAACCTGGACTATGCCCCGGGGTACCATGGAAAATATATATCTGATCTTTGTCTCCAGTCCCTGGAAATTTCGAGACTGACTGAACTGTCTTTGTTGTGCTAACGAGATGACTCAAGTTGGGTCAACTAGAGAGCTTCAGGATGGCTGATTACCAGAAAGACCAACTGCTTGGAATTTGGGACAAGCTCAACCCCCATGGCTCCATGGTAAAGAACCCAGCCTGCCAATGCAAAAGATGTGGATTCCATCCCTGGATGGGGAAGATCCCCTGGAGAAGGAAACAGCAACCCATTCTAGTATTCTCGCCTGGGAAATCCCATGGACAGAAGAGCCTGGTGGGCGGTGCAGTCCCTGGGGTCGCAAAGAGCTGGGCACACACGCATAACGTCCAGAAAGGGGGGACTGGAGATGATTTAATCAACTGTGCCTACTTAATGAGGCCCCACCCCTCGAAAACCCTGGAGTTTTCCGGTTACTGAACACACTGATGTTCGGGAAGGGTGGCCTAGCCAGATTCCACACAGAGAGGCACAGGGCTCCGTGCCCGGGACCCTCCTAGACGGGGCCCTGGGCGTCCCTTCCATTTGCATCCCTTCTAATAAAACTATGTGATGCTTTCTTGAGTTCCGTGCGTTATTCTAGGGGAACCCTGTCCATCACAAGCGTGGGCACCTGCGACTTTGTCTGGTGTCGGGAGAGAGGGCAGGCTGGGGAGACTGAGCCTTTAACCCACGGGCTGTGACACTCATTCCAGGCGGCTGGTGCTAGGGTGCACTGCAGGACACCTGCTTGGCGTGTGGACGGAGCACACCCGAGCAAGTTGCCTCGAGTAAAATACACAACAGCTGTGAAGGAGTTCAGTGATCTTTAGAAGCATGGCTCCAGATGGAAACGTTACTGACTCTTGTATTTTCTCTCGCATCATCTGGAGCCCCGAACAGAAATTCTAAACTACGTGATGGGGGAGGATCCTGCATACACCTTATCTAAGAGATACGGAGCAGGACAGCCAGCTTTGCCCTCATACTCCTTTGAGGACAACCATGTAAGGGAAAATGTAATCTTTACACTTCAACATATATAATGACAGGCTCTGAGGAAGTATGGGAAAACTGATCTCTGCTTACTTCTTGGCATCTTTATTCCACTAATTCTAAAATGTCACTGATTTTTAAGACGAGTTTATAGCAGACTTTTGGTGGAGGTGAGGAAGGAAGGTAACACAGACACATTAAATACAGAGATCCAGTGTAAGATGCTATCTATTCCAGAAAAGTAACATGTAAAAAATAAACAAGTGTACCTTAGATTTGAGAAAACACGGTTTAACATAGCAATAATTCAGATCATCTGTGCTTCTCTTTAGCGTTCAGACGATTTGCCTTAGATGTGTTCAGTGTCATTCCTTTTTCCTTAATCCATTCTCCGTTCTAAAATATTACTGCCTTAAAGCATAACTGTTTATAAAAAAACCCAAACCATCTAGATTAGAGGTAAAGTGGCTGAGACAAGGGCCTACCTCATTCCATTATAAGCATTCTGACAATCAAAAAATACTTAAATTTGTCACATTAACTAAATTTTGGAAAACAATTCTTCCCCAATAACCTGTTAGTACCTTCTGTGCTGATAGGAACCAGCTTCGTCTCTTATGCACAGATAAGGTGCCAGCGTCCCACGGAACCGGCAGGTACCATGTCCCCCCTTCCCCCAAAGTCCTACTCTTCTACCTGGAGAAGATGACTCGGAAGACACCCTGAGGGCTTCTCCATTGCTACATCCTTTCCTACCTGCCCTCCCTTGGCTGGCCCAAGGGAGGTAGGCCCATAAAATCCAGAATTCTGTGTTTAGGGCTCTGTGCATTAAAATCCCCTCATCCCAAGGAAGTCACTGCTATGCCTTTCTGGCCTTGACATTTCTGATTTATCTATACTAAGTCAAGTGCCTCATGCAAGAAAGGGGCTGCTATTGAAATCAGATGGCTAATTACAATCTTACACAGTCCAAGAGACTAATGACAAAAACGCTTGGACCAAGATGTGTGGTCCTTACCCACACCAAAGCAATCTCTAGCTAAGCCTCATCTTCACTTGCCAAAATCTTACTGAGAATAAGGAGAGCCAGGAAACATGGCTTTCACTGGGGTAAGACTCATATTCTGAGATCCCTCTTCAGGGGATTTAAATGACCAACATATAAAAACAAACCCAGGCACACATTAAGAAGACAAGGAGTGCCCTAAGATCTGGAGGGCTATTTTTAGGTGACCTAGCATAACCCCGTAACAGATGCCTGATAAGACAACTTTTGGAGATGATGCTGATTAGTTTACAATACTGACAGCATGGGAGTGGGTGTTACGTAAGGGGAAAGAGAACACTGTATTTACACACAGTGTAATTAAGTTACTTACACTGACAAGGGAGCTTTCATGTCGGACTCTTAAATCACTCTGTAAACATCAATTATGTATCAAGATTCCAATAATGCAGCACTGACATCTGCTTTGAGTCCTTTTGTGAAGGACAAGCCCTGTAACTTTGAAACAGAACTCTGATGCCTGGCTCTCCACTGCCCTCTTTCAAATGAATCAAGCTCATTTGTACTCACGCTGCACAGGACTTGTAGTTTAACTAGTGATTTACAGTTTAGTATTGTACCACTAAAAAAAAAAAATCATCCCTTTATTGCTGTTTTAATTGTCTAAAAAGTCTTATGAGACAAAGAAGGAAATTTTCAACAGAAACTGGCAAGGGAGGTGCCACTTGATGTATCTGATGTCGGTAACTGGAACAGCCTGCAAAGCGATGTGTACCATCCCGCATTCTAAGGCAAAGTGAGGGGAGCTGAACAGTCACTACTAGTTCTGTATACCCGTCCAGTAGTTCAGAACAACCAGGTCCAGCCTGCTAGGCCACTTCAACTGCATCTCTAGGTTATCAAAGCCACCCCTGGAGAAGGAAGGATGTGTCAGGCTGTAGAAATCATTGAGAGGGTGATTTATAAGACAATCACAGCCTCATCCTGGGACTTCCCTAGCAGTCCACTGGTTAAGCCTCTGCGCTTCCACTGCAGGAGACACAGGCTCCATCCCTGATCAGGGAATTAAGCAAAACATCCCTCATCTTGTCACACAATCATGTATGTTTTAACCAAAGCAACTGAAAATAGATTCTTTTTCAGATGAGTTGCTTGTATTAATAGTTTGTGTGTGCGTGTGTGTGTGTGTGTTTTAAATTACATCTCTGGAAACTCTTCTCTGCAGCATCAAGTATTAAGTATTCTTACACGACTCGGGATCACACTCTGTCCTTCTGGCTGACTTCAGAACACTGGCTCGTGTTGGCGGCGAGGACCGGGCACCAGGAAGCCATGTGCTAACTGGCCGCTCCATCCCTCTTTCCTCTTCGGCGTCTGCCAGGTGGAGCCCCAGCACGTCTGGCTCTCGGTCGCATCCTGCCTGCTATCTCTGTCTGGCAAACAACCACGCTGGGCTTCCAGAACAGGCACCGACGATAAGTAATTCTCAGCCCGCTCTGCCAAAAGTGTTTTTGGCCGACGGACTGAGGAAGACCATTGTTGTCGCTGGCGGTTATCTCTCGCTGACTCCGCTTGGCAGATGTGCAAACCCATCTCTCTGGTGTGGGGACGAGTCAACACACCGATAAACAAGACACACAGAGGAAATGGCAACCAGTCTTGAAAACAGAAAAAAAAAAAAGAAACACGTGGAGGTTTACTGGATGTCAAGACGTTTGTCCTCCATGGCTCGCCCCTGCTTTATCTCACTTCCCAGCCTTCCTATCAAAGAAAGGGGAAGTTCAGCGTTTATCAAGTATGAATCGGCTGTGATGTTTGTGTGTAACTTACATAGCATGGAAAGTATTTTTGGGGGTTGCGGGTGCTGTTTTCTTTCATTGCGAATCTCTATCTTCATCCTTCATCTCCCCTTTGGTCAGAGCCCGTGTTCTCAGAAGCACTAAGCCTGTCAAGAAGTTGACTGTCTTCTGAACAGCGGCCACGTGTGCTCAGTGGCTCAGTTGTGTCTGACTCTTTGCGACCCCATGGCCTGTAGCCTGCCAAGCTCCTCTGTCCATGGGATTTCCCAGGCAAGAATCCTGGAGTGGATAGCCATGCCCTCCTCCAGGGGAATCTTCCCCACCCAGGGGTGGAACCTGAGTCCTGCATCTCCTGCCTTGGCAGGCAGATTCTTTACCACTGAGCCCCCAGGGAAGCCCCTCCAGAACAGATCCCCCTGTAATCAGGGAAACCATCCTGAATGTGGCCGTGGACGTGCCTGTAGAGAGAGAACACAAGCCTTCTCCTAAAGCCGGCAGGAACCTGCTGCAGACAAGGCTCTGTCCCTGAGCAGAAGCACAGGGCGGGGGCGGGGCGTGCGTCGTGTGCACCCTGCACACACGGCAAGACGCTGGGTCCAGTC
>NW_011494625.1:2618055-2630092 GCF_000754665.1 Bison bison bison
CTAAATAGCCATGGGTCACATTTGGAAGGATAATGTGGTGCTATGGAATGTGAAGTATTATTTATTATGTTTCCGGCTTGGCTAAATACTCAGTATGTAAATCTGGGATGGCTTTTGCTTCTCAGAGACTCAATTTTATCTCGGTGGTATTTTTTTAAAGGGTAACCATCGTCTACTTCTGTTGGGTTTGTTCTTGTTCAGTCGCTAAGTCATGTTTATCTCTGAAACCCAGGGGCGGGGCGTGCGTCGTGTGCACCCTGCACACACGGCAAGACGCTGGGCCAGGCATGGGCCGCAGGAACCAGCACCTCTCGCCACCTGTACGGGTCACACACAGCGGGGCCAAACACAGGCTTTGCTGATTTAGCAGGAACCCCCTGGGCGGTGCCCAAGGAAGGTGAGTGCTCAGCCCTGAAGGTGTGGGTCACAGTGAGGACAGGCAGGAGGACGAAACCTGCTCCAGTCCCAGGAACACCTTCCCTGTGGAGGTCTAGGACAGACAATTCAGCATCACGTGGGCCTGGGATCACAGGAGATGGAACTTCCCTGAGTCACTCAGGAATGTCTCATGTCGCCTTATAGCACCCGAGGGTGACCAAATTGCTCAGTGAGACTCTCAGGCATGGAGGGACCATCTGGGGCACCTGGACTCCTTTCTCCCCATATTACAGAGGTAGGAAATGACCCCAGGCAGGATAACTCATCCAAGATCACACAGCCAGCTACTGGCACGAGCAGACTTTTAGGTCAGTTATCACACTTCCCAGAGCTCCGAGTTCTTCCTTCCATAGCTCTCCAGCTTGCTGTTTGAAAGCATCTACGTTTGAGCTAGAATTTCAAGTATGCTGATACTAGGAAGGAAACGAGGTTAGAGCACTTGACCAGATAGGACATTCCAATCATTACGTATGACTTTAAAAAAAGGGCAGGCATGAGTCGATCGGGTGAAGACACTGATGGACTGCTGCGATGACGATGAAGAAAGCACACGGGCTGGGCCACAGGTGCCGCCCGGCCCACCGAGGATGCAGACGGCGAGTGCTGCTGTCTGCAAAGCGAACCAGCCTGTGCTTTTAGTTCTCAAAGCAATTTCTCACAATGGATCACAGTAATGGTAAAACGGGGCAGGAGTCATGGCAGGAAGGGACTGGGCTAGGTCACATCCTTCGGTTAAAAGCAGGTTCAGGTGAAAAGGAACGGCAGGAAGGGAGGAGGGTCGGTCATCCTACAAAATACATTCAATGAGAAGTTAAAGTCTGGTGGAAAGTGGACACTTTTTTTCTGGATTCATAGATTTTATAAATCTTGTTCAGTCGCTAAGTCGTGTCCAACTCTTTGCGACCCCATGGACTGCAGCACACCAGGCTTCCCTGTCCTTCACTATCTCCCCGAGTCTGTTCAAACTCATGTCCATTGAGTCGGTGATACCATCCAACCATCTCATCCTCTGTCGTCCCCTTCTCCTCCCACCTTCAATCTTTCCCAGCATCAGGGTCTTTTCCAGTGAGTCGGCTCTTCCCATCAGGTGGCCAGAGTATAGGGAAGCTTCAGCATCAGTCCTTCCAGTGAATGCTAAGTCACTTCAGTCGTGTCCGACTCTGTGCGACCCCATAGACGGCAGCCCACCAGGCTGCCCCGTCCCTGGGATTCTCCGGGCAAGAACACTGGAGTGGGCTGCCATTTTCCTTCTGCAATGCATGAAAGTGAAAAGTGAAAGTGAAGTTGCTCAGTCGTGTCCGACTCTTAGCGACCCCATGGATTGCAGCCTAACAGGCTCCTCCGTCCATGGGATTTTCCAGGCAAGAGTACTGGAGTGGGGTGCCATTGTCTATACAGGCTCAAATGCAGGCTACCATTTACTGTGTACAGTATTCCAATCAGTCACAGATGAGTCTGCAGTGTTTTTGTATCAGCTGTTGCCTAAGTCCAAAACATGATCATTTACATTGTGTGTATCTGTGACTTCACTTCTCTGCTAGGAAAGATACCTGCTGGGATACAGCGGTTTTAATGAGAGACTCCTGGGAGGTTAAGTTACCAGCGTCCTTTCTAAGCCATGTTCGTTTGTCCACATACTAAACCACTCATTGGAGAAGCACTTACTAAAATTTATGCTAGGAACGAAGGAAACAGATAAAAAGACAGGGTTCCTGCTGCCAAGAAGTTGCTTGGCTTACTGATGGAATTTCCCAGTACCCCATGTTGCTCTTGGCCATGCAAACATAAGATTTTTAGATTTTTGCTCGAGGTTTTTCCACTTAGAAAAAGAGGCCTCACTACTGTTCACTGAGGTTGCCATTCAGGTAGGAGGTAGGGGCTCAGGCCCCATGACAGCACCTGAGTCACAGCTGCAGGCGCTGCATGGTGACAAGACTGTACCCCTTTCCCTGAAACAATGTGAAAACCATTTCTTAGTGTTGCTCTTAAATCTCCATGGCAATGCTTTGCCCAGGAAGGGAGAAAATAGCTGCATCACTTCTGTATGTGCCTGGACACTAACGTCATGATGGGCTGGGATGTAAAGGACTGAAGCTGGGTGGCATCGATGTTTACAAGTCAGCGACAGTCAGACCCTATCAGACACCCTCGGTCACACCAGCCCACGGCTGGTGGCTGCCGTAACGGGACCGCTCACACACCCTCAGCACCGCAGAAAGTTCTACTGGACGATGCTGGAAACGGACTGGGTCTCCTAAAATGGTGGAAAAGCGGGGACTGTACGTGGTGCCCGTGGGCTTGGCTAGCAAAAAAGGCATCGTAATTAAATATAATGAGAGATCTTATTTTAAAAGCTCAGCTGGAACTTCCTAGCATGTAATTAAGCCAAACAATAATGACAGAAGCAAGTTTCTCCTGGCTCTGGGTATCTGGACGACTGACTGTCTTGGATCTTGATTGTAGGACAGACGAGATGCCACGCCCCTGTGCTCAGCCACCAGGCGGGCCAGGGATCCTAACTGTGTAGACGCCATCCAGCTGCTGGCCGATGGCAAAGGCCCCGCAAGGCAGAGCACTGAGAACAGGCAGCAAGACTCCCCTGGGGGTCGAGTGTGAAGATGCCGAGCTTCCACCACAGCGGACCTGGGTTCAACCCCTCGCCGGAGAACCAAGGTCCCCCAAGCCACTCAGCATGCACCCCCTCCCTCCTTCAAAAGAAAGAAAGGAAGCACATTGATTCTGCACATTGAACAAATTACCCCACCGGCCTGCTACTGGATTCCAAGAGGGTAGAAATTCCTTTAACAAGAGAGTCACCTTATACACGTGGCCGGACGCTTCAAAGGTTTGCCCTTGACCTGATCGCACGGCAGGGACAGAACGGAGTCCTTCTGCAGTGGACTCTGTTGCGGTGCAACTCAGCTTGCGCAGCTTGACATCATATTCTATTTTACACCTCGTTTACGTGCTCAAATTCCAGTCAACCTGATACACGTTACTCTTGGTCTTAAAACATAAGAGAGAGGTACGTGGGTGCAGTCTTTCTTGAGTCGTGTGAATGTATGAGACCCGTAAAGATGTCAAATTGGCTAACGAGGGCTTAATGAGACTGGCCGGCAGTGGTTTATGTCCTCTGTCTACCCCCTGGTGGAGGGATTCATTACTAGCTGGAGCCAAAGAAGGAAGGGGAGAGAGAGAGAGCAAGAAAAAAAAAAAAAAGTATGAATTATTTCCTGAGTATCTATTCAGTCACTCGCTCAATAATCTGGGGTGTGTTGTTTAGAGGAGCCGGCCTGCTCCACGGGAGGGGAGCTGAAGCCTGGTCTTCCCCTTCGAGCCTGTTCTTTGCCGGGAACCGCGGCAGCAGTACAGCAGCGGGAGAGCTGTCCCACCAAGAGGCCTCATTCTGAACTGAAGGAGCCATCACTCTGGGTGCAAGAAAAAAAAAAAAAAAATATATATATATATAGTGAAGAGCTTTGCTTCTGGCAGGTCTGCAATCCTTCCCTTGGCTGCGGATAATATCTAATGATTCAGAGGAAGTACTGTCCATTCTTCAAAGAGAACCCAGCCAATTGTGTAATGTTATTCTGCGGCACTGAAGAAGCCAAAAACGAAGGGAGGCTGGGGAGAGTCCTTCCTTCCCAGCGACCAGCTCACATCCTGCACCATCAGGTTTGATTACCCTTATCTCTTCCTGCATAACGACAAGTGTTACGACTGCACAAAAGTGACTAGTCTTCCAAAAAGGAGAAAAGAAATCCAGCCACAATGTTTGCCTCCAGGACTGCCTGTGGCGGTAAATTCCTTAGACTGGCCACACACTGTGTGAAAAGCTATTTCTTTTGATTTATTCCTTTACCAGCTCTTAACTCCATCAGACGCCCGCTCCCCGTGTTCTTACATTAGGGAACGAGGCAAAAAGAAAAGTCGGTTAGACTCACAGGCACAGAGGGCAGGTTTGGGGTCGCCAAGGGAGAGGGGGCTGGGGGAGGGGGTGGACTGGGGCTTTGGGGGGAGCGAAAGTGTTATGAACAGGACGGACAATCAGCAGGTCCTACTGCACAGCACAGGGAGCGACACCCAACAGCCCGCGGTAAGCGATAATGGAAAAGAATGCGTGAACTTCCATACATATACATACGTAACTGAATCACTTTGCTATATAGCAGAAATTAATACGTGTCAACCCCACTATGCATCAATAAAATAAATAAATAAGCCTGTTCATTTTGCAACATCCCTTTCATTTAGGTGGATTTCATGTAATCTAAATATTCTTTCATTTCTGTTTCTCATACTCTATACTGATTTTAAAAATTAATTTGTTTTAAAAACTAGCTTTAAAAAACTGAATACTATTAAGGACCCAGTTAGAATCATTCGGGTACCACAACACACAGAAAAAGTAAGCGTCTCCCCGCCACCAGAGGACCCGTGTCTCCCAGCCCCCACCTCCAAGCCAGTCGTCATTACCAGCTGCTGGTGTAAACTCCAGAGACAGCCAAACCCACATGTGTGTGCATTTTCTCCTTTTAAAATGCATTTTCACATTTTAGTATATTCTGGAGATCATTCCATTTGGTCATCAATAAGGCTGCTCAATCCTTTTTCACGACTGCATTATATTCTGTTGTGAAGACATGATAATTTATGTACCCAGTTCCAGGTGTTTATACTGACAGGTTTTTATGTTTCTAGTTGCTCACTCATACATGTAAGACTCTAACAAAGACCTCTGTATACATGTCTTCACACCCAACACAAGTACGTGCACTTTAAAAGCTGATAGGTATTTTCAGATTGCCCTCCAAAGAAATAACATCAATTTATACTGTCATGAACCGCTCCCACTTCCTTGCCAACACAGTCTAATAACCGTCAGTCTTCCACCAAGTGACAGCTCTACCTGAAAAAGCACACAGAGTACAGGGACCTTCAGACAAAAAATAGTTCTTAACACCGAGCCTTCTACTCTGGCTCCTGTGAAACCATGCCACAGCATAAGCCCTAAAACCGAACAGAGCAGAGCAAACAGGACGAACAAAACAGAATGGGATATACAATCAAACCAAGCAGCACTGCATGGAGGGTCCTGGTTTTGGGACCGCCAAGTCTGTGAACTACTCAGCCTGTGCTGGTAACTGTTGGTGTGTGTGCTTTCAGCAGGCGGGGGTGCGAGAAGAATCCAGGGTTTTCATCAGGTTCTCAAAGCGATCTGTGACTTATGCCAAAAAAGCTAAGAATCACTGACTTAGGATAATAAAAGAGAGATAGAAAATTAAATTTGTATAAAAATTCAAGTGCCTGGTTTAACAGCTTAACATAAACTAAATAACACTGCGAGCCTAAACTCTTAATACATAAATATTGAAATCATGCTAGAGCACTGATTCTCAAATTCTGAACTCAAAAAAATCTCTAAAACAAAGGCTGTGGCCCAATGCAGTGTTGCCGAAGTTCTATTATATCAAGTAGGGATGCTAACAAACAAAACAAAATAACCGTGTTCTGTCATCATTTCGTAAGACTATCTGAACACCAAAAAGTAGGAAAGATGTGGCCTGGGAGTAACAGGCAGGGCTTTAAATTGGATACATCTAACTCTGTCTGAGGGGCCCCTCACTATCTTACTTCACCATCAACCCAAAAGCTGAATGACAGAGAGGAAACCCTGTCATGTATCATCGTCTTCCATGGACAGGCCCTTGGAAATGACTGCTGTCAGGGACCTGCTCTTACTACATTCATGCAAGTCTTGCTTTTGGTCTGTGCTGCTGAACGAGGCAGAGGAAAAAGCTCCAGATTCTGAGTCTTGGATTTGCCATTAGTTAATTTCAGCTGAGTTACTTAAAGCCTCTTTAAACCTCAGCTCTTACATCAGATGAGAATACTAACACCTTTCTTGTCCACCTCACAGGACAGGCTCAGATAGATAAATACGTGAATATGTGAGCAAGGTTTTTTGTGTTTTTTTGTAAAATATAATTTGATACAGCATGCAAAGTTGACCCAGCTGAGGAGGAGGAGGTCAGGCCCAACCCCACCCCTCTCTGGGGATCACATAATCATTATGATACAGTCTTTCCTAACATTTACTACCACTGTTATTACACCTCTTACAAGTCTTCATCCCAGCCAGTGGCTGAACATACAAGTTATTAATAATTTGCAGGACTTGGGCTCCTTTAATATGTTAGCAACAGCTATGCCTCGAGATGAGAGCTCTTAATTAACAAAGGATTTGCTCAGGAAATACTCAGCCTGATTACTTTCTATCTTCAGATATTAACCTTTGTAGATGATCGTAAGACCTACAAGGTGGAACCACTTGGCTATATTGCTAAGGAAGAAGATTGGGCATTACTGTATTCAAACTGGACATAAACGGCAAAAACGTAAGAAACGGGGCAAGGATGTAACGTTGGAAATGTCGTCTTTGAGCAGTGCAGTCCATTTACCAGATTGTAAAGTATAGGCTGGCAGTAAAACAGCATGTGAAGCCTGCTGAAGACACAAAATCACACCCTAATGCACTCTCTGGTACACTGCACTTTCCTCATTCATTCAGTTTTGTGATTTACGTAGAATAAAACACTGTGGACTTCTGTTAATCGAGACAGAATCATCTCTAGTTAAAGTTGGCTGTGGCTTTGGTAGGCGAGGGAGGTCAGGGAAGGGAGGGAGGTCAGGGAGGCGAAGGAAGTCAGGGGTCCCTCGAGGGGGAGCCGTGGCTGGGGCATCGGCAGCGGGACAGGGTCCCCCAGCGGGGAGGGTGGCACCGGGAGCCCCCCGTGCTGCCAACCATGCACAGTGCTGACACATGCCAGATCCCCCCGTCCCCCCACGGTGCCGAGCCCACTCTCCCCGTCCTCGAGCTCCCTGGCGTTTGGGGCCCCTGTGGCCCCCAGCCTTCACCCTCTACCCGGCGGCTGACCCCCCTCAGCCTCAGCTTCCAGGAGACTTTCCCCGTTGCTCTCCCTCCCTCACCAGCCTGACCCCCGCTCAGGCAGGAGGGGCTCTGCCTCTCTTCAGCAGACATGCTGCCTGCACATATTCTGTCTGGATTTCCCATCTGCTCCCTCTGCAAGGGACAGGCTTTAGAGACGGACAAGGTGTACGTGTGAATCTCACTCCAATTCTCTCTATATGTATCTTTAAAACACGTATGTGGTGGATACCGTAGGTCAGAAACGGCTAAGTTCTTGGTCTCATTAGTTTACTCATCACACTAAATCTATGAGGTGGCTATTATTATTTCCCCCAGTTTACAGGTGAAAAAAAAAATTGAAGTTCAAAGACATTACATACAGTAAGTCGTTTACAGGACAGGGGATTCCTCTCTCTAAACAAAGAGAGACAAATTCCAAACTTCCAGGAATTCAGAGCCAATAAGCTTAACCACCATTTATTAGCAACCCTAACCTAGCTGCACGAGCTTAAGCAAACTTCGTAATCTCTCTAATCCTCAGTACTCTCATGTGTACACAGGGATATAAATGTCCACTTGGCAGGATTAATGACATTACGTGCATGAAGCTACTGTCAAAAGAGTCTGGCATTCAAAAGAGGCTCCTCGATGTTTTTCCCACTTCTCTTTTCTGGCCAGTAACGCCGCCCTCATCTTTTACATCCTGCCTCTTCCACGAAGGCTCCTTGGAAGGTGGAACGAACTATGTCAGCCACCGTGGTCTCTGCCTCATGCACAATCCAAGAGGTCTAAAATTTAGTTCTGAATTGTTTTCCAACCATTTCGTGTAAAGTAGCTTTTGTTTTTCCACCAGAAGTTTTTATAAGCAGCAGCACTGTTATACTTCACTTCCATCTCCTGTTCTTCACAAAGTATGCTGTAATAACTAAACAAATGTGGACTGGGTGAGTGATGCAGCCCTCAGATCCAGTCTAAGATAGATTTTTGCTTTAGAAAAATTTCATTCTACATTTTGAAGTAATTATTAAAGAGGTATTATGGTAAATGCAAATTCATAATCGTTCCTTTACCCAGCATGGTAACAATGAATTGAAAACAAGGAGCAAGCTGGAATTTAACTGTGATCTACATTACTGAACTGCTGTATTACCAAGGAAATCACGTTGATACTAGAAAACATTAATGGCATCCATCCTTAAATGTATATGGCAGCCATTAGGATTTAAGTGTTTCAGTGTGTTGATTATTCATAGCTGGTCGTTAGAAAGATGATGAATGTAACTGGGATTTATACAATGGCCTAACGGTTGTGTTAAGCCAGTCCTGGGAGTGAGCCAAGATAAGAGAACAGGAATGACTCCAGTGATACAAACTAGAGCCAAACGCCAGGGCAACTGACTTAAGACTCCAGACACAGTCTGTTCTCCATAAGCTCCTGAACCGTGCTGACGACCACTGGACCTGGCCCAGCAGACGCCACGGGAGGAACAGGGCGCCAAGACCTTGCCTGGCCCTCTTCCACCTGCCCGATCGACCTCAGCCAGGACCCAGAACTGCACGGCCCGCCGCCCACCAGCCACCCCATGGGGGCACGAGCCCTTGTCACTTAGCTTCATCACACTCCTCGCTAGGCATTCTGAGTGTCACCTGCTACCTGAAAGCAACTGACCCATTTCCACCTGGAATTTCTCAGTCTCTGGACTTGCACAGAGCTTTCAGGAGTCCAAAGGAGACAGGTCCACAGCATGGACACGTGGACCACTGGGAGCCAGGTGGAGGCTGCCAACAACACCGTCCAGCCAAGTGAGGTCAGGCAAAGTGGAAGGATGTTTTAAAGGAAGAAAGTCTCAGGTGAGCTATTTCCACTATTTCCAAAGAATCAACCCATTCCTGATACGGTCAGAAAAAAAAAAAAAATTTTAAATGCCGATTTCATACTGTGTCTTTAAGTTACATATTTCCTTAGAGAAAAAAGTCAAATACTTTTGACTTGACGTATCTGAAGCAAAGGGGACTTCCCTGGTTGTTCAGTGGTAAAGAACCTGCCTGCCAGTGCAGGAGATGCAGGTTCAACCCCTGGGTCGGCAAGATCCCCTGGAGAAGGAAATGGCAACCTGCTCCAGTGTTCTTGCCAGGGAAATCCCACAGAAAGAGGAGCCTGGCGGGCTGCAGTCCATGGGGTCGCAAAGAGTCGGACACGACCGAGAGACTGAACAACAACAACAATTTGAATGAAAAGATACTCAATAAACACTTAACATTCCAGGCAGGGAGAATACTTATGAAACCCAAACAGCTGGACTGAATACAGCCTACCTTTCTGTGACAAACTTCTGAAGACAGCCTCTACAACCTCCCTGAGTCATCAGTGTTCGAGTTTCTCTTCATTCTGCTGCTGCTCTGGTCATACTTGCACACACATATTACACCTTGTATTTAGTAACGAGAAATGTGTCAATACAAACATTCAGATGAAATTCAAGGCAGTTAACCCCCTGAAGTGTCCAAATACCTTTACAACTGGCATCATCCAGGATCACCATGCAAATGACTGCCCAGTTTTGTCTCAGGACATGAAGAAGAAAACCTGTGTGTGTATCCCCGATGAAATGTGTGGCAAAGGTTTCTTTCAGATGAGAATTCCAGAAGGCACGGTCTGAATATTCATCTCAATTGCTAACTTTTGCCATGAATATCATTAGGCTACCTGGGCGACGCCTTCATGGTTAAGGATCACAGAGAAGACAGCTCTTACTATGAGTATTTAACAATCAAACTGTGGTGTTGGAGAAGACTCTTGAGAGTCCCTTGGACTGCAATGAGACCAAACCAGTCAATCCTAAAGGAAATCAACCCTGACTACTCATTGGAAGGACTGATGCTGAGCTGAAGCTCCAGTATTTCGGCCATCTGATGTGAAGAGCTGACTCACTGGGAAAGACCCTGATGCTGGGAAAGATTAAAGGAGAAAGGGGCGGCAGAGGATGAGAGGGTTAGATAGCATCACTGACTCAATGGACATCAATTTGAGACAACTCCAGGAGACAGCAGAGGACAGAGGAGCCTGGCACGCTGTAGTCCCTGGGGATGCAAAGAATTGGACACGACTTAGCAACCGAACAATAACCACCACCAATCTCTATTCAAGAAAAAGGAACCAAAGGGTTGAGAAAGCTCTCACAATACTATAAATCGTATTATACTGATTCTTTCTAGAGAACATACATTTCTTATCTAGAAAGTCTGAAACAGCAGTCTCAAATTCTCTTTAGGAGCAAAAGGAAACAATGTCATTAAACAAGTGTAGTTCCAGGAACTGCAGGTCCTCTCTGGGATGGTTCCCATAAATGGACAACAAATAGTCCAAGGCCATCCTCACACAAGTACAGGGTTCCTGGAGCAAAGATAAGCAGCTCACTGGGCCAGAGCCCCTCTCAGTAACGCCAAGTGGGTAGTAATTCATTTCTGCTGGTCACTGGGCTCCCGTCAAGGAAACTGAATTGTCACACCTTCATTCACAACACCGTCTCATGGAATTATTTTTTCCGGATTCCTTGGGAAGTTAAAAGTATTTGAGAAGAATATCAGGAACTGTTGTTTCAGCCCGTTTTGTGAGTAGATAATTGCCTTCCAACTCCATTACTGCAGGAAATGATGTGTGTGGCATTGTTCCTAGCTGGGGGAGCGCTGTGTTTTAGCCAGACCAATACATGCTTATTAAACAAAACAAAACAAGAGCACGCAGCCCAAGTCGCTTCGATGAACTCAGACTTTCTGAATCTGGTCTCTAGATAAGAGGCTGGCCCCAGACAACCTACCCACATACCAGTAACATTCTTTTGAAAGGGTGTAAGCAAAACTTGTTTTGAGAAATGAAGAAATTTCACCAATATTACTAAATGTGGTAATGAGTAACTCCAGTACATTAAGTGCTATCAAAATGGGTTCGGCAGAGACCTATGTGAAAGGCTAGAGTTTTCCCCTCATCTGAGTCTAAATCAAAGACCAGCCTGGGAACTAGAAGTCAAACACGTTTCATCCCAAGAAGTACCTTTGAGTCTATGGAATATATTAGCTGGTCTTCCTGAAATGTGACATCATTTGTGGTACCAGCTGTATGGGTGTGCCATGTAAGGATTTATAAAACTAGTATTCCTTTGGCTTTAATACGTATTTTGGGATAACAGAAAGGAGTCTAATCGAGCTAAATGCTCCAAGGGGAACTGCTATGGACTTCACTTGAGGAAGCTTAAATCACTTATGATCTTGACCGATCAACCTTTTTACGGGTGGATTACAAAGAGTAATCTCCTAGTGGACACCTAGAACTGATGGTGATGATACAAAACTTATAAAAGCAAATATTAAACATAGCACTTACATGTCAGGCTCTGTTTAAAATATGTTACGCAAGTTAACCAGTGAATTCCTGGAACAAAGCGGGTACTTTGGTACTTGTCCTACTGATATTTTAATGGGTGAGGACGCTGAGACAGGGAGGTTCGGGAACTACTGATATTTAACAGGTGAGGATGCTGAGACAGGGAGGTTCGGGAACTACTGATATTTTAACAGGTGAGGATGCTGAGACAGGGAGGTTCGGGAACTACTGATATTTAACAGGTGAGGACGCTGAGACAGGGAGGTTCGGGAACTACTGATATTTAA
>NW_011494625.1:2630357-2648120 GCF_000754665.1 Bison bison bison
GAACTACTGATATTTAACAGGTGAGGACGCTGAGACAGGGAGGTTCGGGAACTACTGATATTTAACAGGTGAGAATGCTGAGACAGGGAGGTTCGGGAACTACTGATATTTTAACAGGTGAGGACACTGAGACAGGGAGGTTCGGGAACTACTGATATTTAACAGGTGAGGACGCTGAGACAGGGAGGTTCGGGAACTAATATTTTAACGGGTGAGGACGCTGAGATAGGGAGGTTCGGGAACTAATATTTTAATGGGTGAGGACGCTGAGACAGGGAGGTTCGGGAACTTGCCACGGTCCCCTAGTTACTATGTGGCAGAGGCAGAATCTGAGTTGACGGTGAACACTCAGACCCCTCAACCATCCCAGAGCTTGTGATTCTCAGACTCTTCTGATTCAGTTATGATACAAGGATTGTACCTCCAAGATGATTATTTGGTTTGTTAATGATATGACAAGTACTGAACATTTTCGAAGTATAAATATTTTTTAATAGAAACATCACAGTTCTATTATAATTCAATGTTAGTTTTCAATAGTTGCTACAGAAAGATTTTAGCTTTCCTTGCAACAGTATGCCACAGGGCCACATGGTAAGGCACATCGATTAAGAGGAAACCATCTCCATGGAACATCTACGCCTGGTACTGTCATCCAAAAGTTTAAGGATCTTTACGTGATTTTTAAAAATCCATTACCAAATGTAGAATTAAGCTCTGAAGAAATATCTCAGCTGCTTCATGTTACACTTTTTAAAAATCAGATGTAAAGAGATCCAGGTGAAGGGGTGCTAGACTACAGCATATCCACCCACCCACCCGTCCGTCCATTCACTGGGTCAATGAGCAAGTCCCACACGCCTGGATTACACCCACCCACCCGTCCGTCCATTCACTGGTTCAATGAGCAAGTCCCACATGCCTGGATTACATGTGGGAACACCGAATGGATAAGGCAGGCACACTTCCTGCCCTCAGGATTCACGTTCTAGTCAGGGAAACACTAGATACCAATGGGAAGGTGCTATTTTCGAGTGAGTGGTCAGGGAAGGCCTCTCAGAGGAGCAGGGCGCTGGGGGCGTCACGTGAACAGACAGCTAAGAAGAGTGGTGAGGGAGCTGGTAGGATCTGTGGACACCGCGTGGCAGGCAGGGCGCCCAGGTGGAGACAAGCTCAGATGTGTCTGAAGGGCAGAGAGAACCACGGTGTGGCTGGAGGAGACTCCGCGAGGCGCGCGGGGAGGGAGACGAGCCGTGACATCGACAGGACCCCGTCAGCCACGGGTCAGGGCTCTGGGTTTCACTGCGAGCGAGAGGGTGTCAGTAGAGGGTTTAAGGTGGTGGGTGGCAGATCTGGTTTGTGCCTTCTGAAAGATCCATGGCTGCAGTAAGAAAAATGGACTGGGTGGGGCTGGGGGGTGACAGGACAACGGGCAGGGAGAGTGGGCAGGAAGCAGGGGGGCGGCGGGTGGCTGAGAGCAGGGCTGCAGCGGAGGCGGGCGCCCCGGCGACTGAGCAGGAGCCGCACAGCAAGGCAGAGCCGACTGGCAAGCTGCTGGGTCGGGCATGGGGTCTTCGAGAAGAACCCAAGTCCAGACTTTGATTCACACAACTGGATAAATAGCTGATGCTGCACACGGCGATGGGAAGTCTGGGGGAGCAGGCTGGAGAGGAGCAGGGGGCAGGAGGTTCAGGCACTGGAGCCTGACAGATGTCCTGGATCCCTAACTGGAGATGCTGACCAGGCAGTGAATCTGTGAGGGCAAAGTCAGGGCTGCAGGTACAAGCTGGGGCGTTGATAGAATCATGGGCCCAGCTTCAGGGCAGAGAACAGGCTGGAGACCCGACTGAGAGGCACGGCAACGGTGTGAGAGCAGAGGAGTCCCCACAGCGGGGGGGAGGCAGAGCGGCACTGCGTCCACCAGGACGCCCTGGGGAGAGGGACCCCCGAGGAGGGAGGGGTCACCTGCTGACCACAGAGGGGCGAAAGAGGACAGAGCAGGGATCTGGCCCGATGGCGGCTGTTGGGGGTGCTGACAAGAGGGGCGTCAGTGGAAGGGAGGATGGGGAGGGGCGCAGGGCCTGGGAGGGGCTCCAGGCTGGGCTCAGGGAAGAAGGCCGGGAAGGGAAGTGCAAACGGCACCGAACATCCAGAGTCCTTCCGGGCATTTTGTTATGAGCGTGGGCAGGTGGACGGAGTGGCAGCTAAAGGAAGGATTAGTGTGGGGCCTGAGGATGGTGGCGGGGGGGTTGTCCAGTTTAGGGGTCAGTTCTAGTACATTTGTAGTATGTTAAATTAATGATTCTGCATAAGCTTTAAGTTTGCATCTTTTCATCTTCTGAAAAATTAAAGACAATTAGTTTGATTCTAACTAATGTTTGAAACATGCATTTTTTTCTTCTGTACACATTTAATCACTGGGCACCTAGGTTTGGCTCAGCCAGTCTACTGGCTGCTTCAACTATGAATATTGCCTCTTACTTTTGGACTTGCTGTAACCTTGAATTTTTTTCCAAAAGAGGAACTTGCCCTTTTCTTTACTAAAACTGAAACCAGATGCTCCCAGGCAGGCACAGGTACAGTGCCCGCCTTCCCCTCGGGGCGCTCTCTCCCTTCGGTCCCCACCATACATTTGAGCCTGAGGATCAGGTCCTTCCTTAATTCCCGCCACTCAGCTGACATCTTGCAACATTTTAAAGATTGGGGGTCACAAAATAAAAATAGTCACAAAAGTAAAATATAACCAGGTCACCTGGTTTATCAAGTGTAACTCGCGCATCTTTGACCCTGGGCCTCCTATGAGGATGACACCCTGACCACCTCCATGGTGCAAGGTCATCTGCAGCCAGCAGCCAGTCAGAATGCTGTCAAGTGCGCTGAGACTTCTGAAAGTCCAGATGAGAACGGGGGAGGGGAGCGCCGGGGGCGAGAGAGGTTCTCACACCCACCTGGTCCCAAGAATCACCGTGCCTTCCACACTCACGTGTGGTCTCACTCTGTGCTCATCCGTGAGATGGTAAGACCACGAACCCAAGACTAACACAAGAGATCCAGGCAAACACACGCTGTCTGATGCAGAAGAGAGGAAGGCGCCTCGCTATCCTCCTTGGATGGGAGACACCACGGGGGCCTGGGGTCTCCACCCCCACCCTGCCTCACTTCACGCACGTCTGTGATGGGAGGATCCGCTGGTGCAAGAGAGAAGGGAAGAAAAGAACTGAAAACAGAGCCTGAGGGCTGCTCGCCCCAGCCCTCCGTCACTCCTCCAGCCCCAGTGCGAGGTGGTGGGCAGCCAACCTCACGGCCAACTTGGTGGCTCACAGCATGTCCCGCCTTAGAGAACCAGGGCACGAACGTCGTGGGAGCTCTCAGAATCTGCAGATGGAGACCCCTTTCTTCAGCAGTTGGGTTTAAAGAATTACCACCATCCCGTGAGTACGTTAGACTCACGGGCGGTGGTGAGAAGGAATTCTCTCGTCTTACTGCTTATCCACAACAAATCACTGAAAAAAAACTTCAAAATCTCTTTAGCACCAGACCAGAAACTGTGAGCCTTCACTGCGGAGTGGGATGGAGAACTCTCTGTTTTGAAGCAGTAAGTGTAACAGCAAGAAGAGGAGACAGGAGAGAGGCCACGGGGGGAACCAGGAAGGATGGGGCCTCAGTCGCAGAAGCCTCCCTTCAGCAACGAAGGGGTTCCGCCTCCCCCATTTCCACCTGGCCACGCTGCTTCCAGAGCTACGTTCCAGCTCCCACGAGGTGAGACTCGGATATATTTCTCAAAAAAAAAAAAAAAAACCCAAAACCATTCAGTACAGCGGCTGATTACTAGCTTACAACACGACGCACTACTGGTTCTGCGGCTGGCACTGTGATATTCTGAGACTGTGACACAGTCTTTGTGGCTAGAAAAGCCTAATCACTACCTACATCGCTGCTTCTATCGAAGATTCATTCCAAGTTCCAAACAAATGACCTAAATTTTTAAAGGGAAAAGGGTCGTCGGGAGTCATTGTTCGTTTTCAGGGGGATAAAACACCAAGTTTCGACTTTCACAGTATGCAGTTTATCTTAAAAGCTTCCCTAAGAGAAATAGCAAATGTTATAAGCTAGGTGACGACGAAACAGAAACCTGATGATGTAGGCTAAAAATAATAGAATATGTTCATCCAGTCTTTATCTTCATAGTCGACCGCTGTGAAACAAACGTGGACAGAAATAGCAAGGGCAATCCAAATCTCCCTTAATCAAACTCATCACCGAGCCTGATACTATGGAGAGAACTTTCCTGTTTTAAACACACAGCACAAGTCCTGAGTATGGGATATGAAACGGCATGAAACACGTTCTTTGTTCTTGAACAATTTAATCTTCTGGGAAAGGAAATGGGAAATCCTTAAATAGGCGTAGCTGCCTACTAAAAGCCCATAGTATTTTCTCACCGATTACACAAAAGCAAAATATTTATCTAAGGCAAAGATATCTTTTTGATATCTTAACATCTTTTTGATCTTACTAATAATGATGGTGTTCTCAAAATCAAAAAAAAAAAAAAGGAAATAGTAACTCTAGTCACTTGGGCTAACGATTACGAACACATATTAAAAAAAGCGACAGGGCAGATTATCTAAATTTTATTGTCCTAAGAAATATAAACAGTGTACAGACATACCTATATATGGATGTCAAAATTCCCACCATCTTAAATTCCAAACCGAGCTCTTCATCACTATCCCGGCCCTGTCTAGACCAGGAATTGCTATTTTCAGCTTCGTTCTCAAAAACCCACGTGCTGGGTAGCAATTTTCCCCATTGGTCACACAAAGGACTCTGCAGAGCAACCCTCCTGTCACATGTAGTCTAATTAAACCACAGGGTGAACACAAATTAATAAAGTTGCAAGTGTGAAAACTAAGTGACGCTAAGTCTGTAAATTTAGGGATGGAAGCAGAACTAAAATGTAGGTCTTCTGACTCTCAAAACCAGTGAACTTTCCAATTTCCAGTTTTATCTGATGTTTTCAACATCAAAGATGTCTGTTAATTATCACTGGAATCTGCCAGTATTTTCATCTGTATTTTTGATAAACAAGGGCAGAAACCAAGTCTTATTAATTTTTCTTTTTAAATCCCTACCATTTATCTAGGAATATAAAGTGGCTGGATCACAGGTGATTCATAAATGCTTACTGAACTAAACCAATCCAGATAGTCTGCCATTTTTTCATTCTCTAAATCCTAGTACATTCAGATTTTATCTTTAATCCTAATGATTCTCTGATAATAATGTACACAGAAAGTTCCTACTGGGAATTCCCTGATTTTAATCATAAACTGCTCGCTTATAGGGCACGGCCTTCACTGTGATACTGTGTAATATTATGGTCTTGGTCTTTCTATTTCATTATTACATGTGCACAACTAGACTGTAAATTCCATTAAGATGGGAGTGCTACTACTGACTACAGATCTCTCTGAATACAACCAGACACAGTGCAATGCTTCAATGAGTAACAACCAGACACAGTACAATGCTTCAATGAGTAAACGCATATGAATTCTACTTCGGCTCCCATCAAAGTGTTAGCTGCTTACTCGTGTCTGAGTCTTTTTGACCCCATGGACTATGGCCTGGTAGGCTCCTCTATCCATGGAATTCTCCAGGCAAGAATACTGGAGTGAGCTGCCATTTCTTTCTCCAGGGGATCGTCCTAACCCAGGGATTGAACCGTGGTCTCCTGCATTGCAGGCAGATTCTTTACAGTCTGAGCCCCCAGGGAAGCCCCTGGTTTCCATACTTAGTGGGAAAAAGATACCCTGACAACTAGCTCTTTAATTCCTATTATTTTCCACCAATTACCATATTTTTGTCTCTAGAAACTTCATATCAGTTACATAATTTAAAGATCTTCATGTATTAAATATGAAGAAAGTAAGAAAAAAATACAGTTCTCAAAAGTACTACTAACTCTCCAGAGATGCTGTATATACTTTCCGAAATTTTGACATCTTTGCTTAAATTTATTATTTCTTGCACATCTTTGTTCACAGATGGTATGCACCCATCTACACAGAACTGCTGAGAGGGGGAAAAGAAAAAAAAAAAAAGTCTGTCATCATAGTGACACCTGCTGGTTTTTAGCTGTAAATTTTAGATCCTAAGTAAAAAATAGATTCCTCAGCATCAACATTTTTCTTAGTAAAATTAAATGCTGTTTTCCATTTTAATAATTTACTAGATATATAATTAATTAAAAACAAATTTACTCTATACACAATCGACCACATCAGGTTTGTGTGTGAGACCACAATCTCACTGTAATTTTATGAACTATTTTTCTAAAAAAGATACATCTCCCAAAAAGGTGCTTAAGCACTTCAGAGTACTGAAATTAAAAAAAAAAAAAAGATTTAACTTGTGGTTTTCTATTAAAATTCTCTACAAATTCTATTTTAAGGGACTGCATTATAATAGGCCTTAGAAACATTTATAAAATTATTTCTCTGCAGAATTATAATTTTAGCAATACTTTCATAAAAGAATCTGATCTATAAAAAAGAAAAATCTTAACAATCTAGCTAAATTGAGATATACTTATAACATTGTATTAGTTTAAGGCATACAATATGATGATTTGACATATGTGTCTACCAGGAAACGATGACAATGTTTAATTGACGTCATATCACAGTTACTATTTTTTTCCTTGTGATGAGAACTTTAAGATCCACTCTCAGCACTTTTCAAATACACAACACAGTACTGCTAACTAGTCACCCTGCTCCACATTACACCCCCAGAACTTTAACTCTGTATTCTGTGACCTTTGATCCACTTTATCCACCCTGTACTCTTGCTGCTGGCAATCACCAGCCTGGTCTTTTCTATGAAGTTTTTGTTTCAGGTTCTAAATATAAGTGAGATCATTAAGTATGTGTCCTTCTCTGACTTATTTCACTTAGCATAATACCCTCAAGCTCCATCCGTGTTGTCATAAATGGCAGGACTTCCTTCCTTCTCACGGCTGACTCATATTCCATTGCGTGTATATACACACACATCACAGTTTCTTTATTCACTCATCCGCTGATGGGGCGCTTAGGTTGTAGTTCTCAGTGTACAAATCTGTCATCTCTTTACACTTATTCCTAGGTATTTTACTCTTTCTGTTGTAACTGTAAATGAGATTTTCTCATTTTTTTTTTAGGTTACTTTATTTTTGGCTGTGCGGGGTCTTCACTGCTGTGGGCGGGCCTTCTTCAGATGCAAAGAGCAAGGGGCTGTTCTTTAGTTGTGGGGCACAGATATCTCACTGCGTGGTTTCTCTAGCACAGGTTCTAGGCATGTGGGCTTCAGCAGCTGTGGCGCACAGGCTTAGCTGCCCCACTGTACACAGGACCTTCCAGACCAGGAATCGAACCTGTGCACGTCCCCTGCACCGGCAGACGGAATCTTTACCACTGAGCCACCAGGGAAACCCCCTCAATTCCTTTTTGATAGTTCATTGTTAGTGAACGGAAACACAGCAGATTTTTTGTATACTGATTTTATATCCTGCAAGTTTACTCAATTTATTACTTCTAAAAGTTATTTTTCATGGAGTCTGTGAGAGGCAGTATCACAGAAAAAGTAAAACTCTATTTGCAGATGACCCTGACTTCTATAATAGTCGAATTTTTCACTCATAAATCGTGTTAACACTTCTATGGCAATTACCTTTTCCATGCCCACCTGATTTCAACTAGAAGGGATTTAAGTTTGGGGCGGAAAACAATTACTCCAAAGGAACAAATGAAGCCACGTATTCTCTGTTCACTTGAATTTTTTAAAGGCGTAGTACTTCCTGCGTTGGATCTGCTGGCCTTGGGGCCCAGGCACATCGCAAGGGGCTGGGCCGCGCACTCGGCCCTTTTGCTTTAAGTGCTACACCGCTTTCATCTGGTGACGGGCCACGTACAGGTCTCTTCCGAGTGGCATTCCTATTATATTCCAGCCTAGGGTGCAATCTGACCATCCAGCAAATAGTGACGTAGTTCTTTTTTAAAATAATTCAGCTTATTTTCGAAGACTCAAATTCACATTCAGGAATTCCCTGCTTTCTGGAAGCTTGCTTCATGCTCTTTGTCATGGTGCGTACGTGGGTTGCAAAAGATTTCCAGATATGAGACAGAATTTGAGAAGAGAGCTTATTAGAGTGGGAAACACTGTTAGAAGAGCAGGCAGGCTTGTGGGAGAGCCGACCCCTTTCAAGGGCTAATAGCCAATGTTTATAGCCTCCAGACAGAGAAAATTCCTACTGGAAGGGTGGCATTAGGTGATGGGTTAGGATGCTATAGGGTGGGTAACAGGGTGGTGCTTCACCTAATATGGGTCAGGGAACTGGCGGGTTTAGATCCAGAGGCTCAAGGCAACAGCTGCTGTGGCGACGGGTCAGTTCCAGAGATGTTTGTCCTGTGACCTTGGTATAGGCTGCCACGTTCTTCACTTTCACAAAAGACATATAATTAGCACTGGTTTTTGCTAACCAAAAGAAATCCAAAGAGGGTTTTCATTTTTATGAAAAAAGGTGGGAAACACATAGCTCTCAGCGCTGATCTTAAAAACTGTTACAGAGGCAGCGTGTACCGAGTAGCTCCTTCACTCAGCATCTCAGCATTAAGCTGCCACAGCTTTCACCTGTGTCTGGGAGTACTTGGGTTTTATCTCGATTTATCTGTATTTCGTGCGTCCATTAGCAAGATGTGCTCTAACGTCACTGCTGCTTCACTCTACGCCATCTGGCTTACAAAAGGCTGCCCAGTAGGGAAGAGCCGTACTGACGTCTGAGTGTTTGTGGTACTTGAAGTGTTCTTTAAAAAAAATACAAACTATGGAATTGTGAAGAAAAATTGGGGGACACATCTGTACTAATGGATTTTCATATCACTTTAGAATTTTTTCATTAAAAAATTTATTGGTATATAGTTGATTTACAATGTGTTAGTGTCTGCTATATAGCAAAAAGTGAATCAGTTAATACACATTAAGGAGTTTTTTTTTTTTTTTAAATCATAAAAGTACTGTTTATCTGATGTGTTGCTGCCGGTTCAACATTAGGTGAGCAAAACACGAAATTCCCTATATTTCTACCGTCTTACTCTTTCTCTAAAAACAAAGTGAGCACATCTTGTTTAGAAGGATGAAGTAAGATTATATTATGTAAGGCACATAAAAAGTACACTGTAAATTGTGTTATACAGATATAATTATTGTATTTACTTACCATAAATTGATTTTGACTATTTCCACAGATAGTTTGAATCCTGACTTTTGGGAGGATGAAAATAGTGTAATTATTAATTTATTGCTCTGTTGAGTGTATCATGTTTGAAAACCTAGGTTATTTTCCTCTTGCTTATGGAACACAAATATGAAAATATCAGAGAAAATACGGCTTTGCTAAGGTGGACAGGCAAGTCACAAGAAAACATGGTTTTAGCAGTTAAAAAAATGAGAAGAACTAGAAAGAGCAGGCTGTAAGTGACGTGACTAATTACCATACACTGGAGAAGACTCCTTCGAGTCCCTTGGACTGCAAGGAGATTCAACCAGTCCATCCTAAAGGAGACCAGTCCCGGGTGTTCACTGGAAGGACTGATACTGAAGCTGAAATTCCAATACTTTAGCCACCTCATGCGAGGAGTTGACTCATTGGAAAAGACCCTGATGCTGGGAGGTATTGCGGGCAGGAGGAGAAGGGGATGACAGAGGATGAGATAGCTGGATGGCATCACCAACTCGAGCACATGAGTTTGGGTGAACTCTGGGAGTTGGTGACGGACGGGGAGGCCTGGCTTGCTGCGATTCATGGGGTCGCAAAGAGTCGGACACGACTGAGCGACTGAACCGAACCAATTCACTGTATGACTTTCAGTTACACTAAGTCAATAAAATATTAATCTCTGCATTTAATTGGAGTTGAAAATTAACGAAATAATTGTAAAACCTTTCTGACGGACTAAAAGCAGGCTACTAAAAATGCATTCTCTATAATGATCTAGCTTCAAATAGTTTGACTGAATTAACATTTAAAATATTTTTTCTGATATTTTTCATCCTGAGATAAAGACTTACAGCTGTAAAAATGACAAAAAAAGAGGCCCGAGGGTACAATTTCAGAAAAGGCAGTCATTATGTCAAATTACAAAGCAATAAAACCCTCTGCCTTTTAATCTGCAATGGCAACCAAAACCCAATGTATTGAAACATACATACTGTAGAAGACAGTTCAAGAAGTGAATAGAAGTGTTCAGACTGGAAAACCTATGTGTGACAGAAGCAAAAAGGAGAATCCACGGTGTACACTGGAGGCGCCTATGATTTCTCCAGAGTTTCATGGAACTTTGGGGTTAATACCACAAATCTAGTACTTCTATCTATATACTTATAACAGGGACCTAAACTACAATAATGTCCTAAAAAGAAAAAAAAATCCAAAATGAAGTACTCAGGTAAGAGTTATGCAGGTTCAAAACAAGACTACTATGCTCTTATTTGCTTTTATTAGCTTACCAATAGTAAAAATAATTCAACAGAACAGAAACAATCAAATTAGCTCACAGACAACAAGAGATCTAATAATAATAATAATAATAATAATAATAATAAAAGGAACCACCAAATAGAAAATATTAGGCACAATGACTGAAAGAAAAGATATTCTTTATACTAGAATATGGACATGGTGTTTTAGAAGGAAATTTGAACATAATAAAATCAACATATACTTATCTAACATGCCATTTCTTTTTTCTGGTAACTTTATTTTTTGACGTTTCTTACTTTTTGCTTTGTATTGGGGTATAGCTGATTGTTAACAAACAATGCTGGGATACCTCCCGGTGAACAGCGAAGGGACTCAGCCATACACATACACGTATCTATTCCTCCCAAACTCCCCTCCCACCCAGGCTGCCACTTACCACTGGGAAGCGTCTCCTGTGCTGTCCAGTAGGCCCCTGTTGGTTACCCATTTTAAATAAAGGCATGTCGCACACTATTTCCCGCTAACTACTGAACACCTGAAATGCTAGAGAAAATTTAACCTGTATATATATTTTTTAATATACAGGGCTGAGCTCATGGCAAGTTAATGAAACAACTGAGGGCAGACTGGGAAACGGTGAAATCCCCTCAGAAGGTTTGGCTACGGAACTGCCAACTGTCCCAGGTCCCACCCCTGACGCCTGGAAGGACCCCCGTTTTGAGGACTACAGCTGCACGGGGGCAGGAATCACGGCCTGGGACTGGGTAGGTCTGCTCGGGCCACCGAAATACAACTGCACAGCTGGGCAGCTTACACACAAGAAAATTATTTTCACGTGGTTCTGGAGGCAAGAAGTCCAAGATCAAGGTGCCAGAAAATTCCGTCCCGTTGAGACCTCTTCCTAGTTTGCAGACAGCCGCCTTCTCTGCTGTATAAGCACGTGACTGTGTGCACAGGGAGAGAGGGTCTCTTCTTCTAAGAACGCAGGTTCTGTCAGATCAGGGCCCCACCCTTCTGACCCCGCTCAACCGTAATTACCTCCATATAAGCTCCATCTCCAAATACAGACGCACTGGGGGCTGGGGCTTGAACATATGAATTCCGGGACACGATTCAGTCCACAGCAGGGGCCAAGCTGGACTGCAGCACCACTGATGACTCCCCAAAGGGCACCTATCAGGGAGTGAGCTAGGAAAACACCGCAAGTTTCTCGTCTGTGTTCCAAGTGGAGATATGAAGGATGAAAAAAATCTCTAGCGACGTCTTATCACAGCCTGACACTGTTGTACGTTTGAGGAGGAAATTCACAAGGCTTGTGAGTGTTGGTGAGCGCCCATACACACTGAAGGACAGCAAGGGAGCAGGGGGAAACCCAAGGGGAACTCTGACTCTGAAGTGGTCCAGGCTTAGCAGGGCCAAAAGGAACCAAACGGAGGTGCTAGAAAAAAAAAAAAAAAACACAGCAAACTTCTCTGTTGGAACATATCAAAAATTCCCCTAAATGGAGTTCAGAGGAATGTCAATTCACAATGAAAATTCACAATGAAAATTTCTGATCGCATCAGAAAACAAGTCATATACTTGTTTCAGACAAAACAAACTATAGATTCAGATCCACAAAAAAAAGGATGAAAATACTGAAATTATATACAGAATGTAAAATAAGAACATTTAATATGTTAAAAGAAAAGAAAAAGAGAGAATAGAGGAACTACCCCAAACGACCTAGAAAGTTTGAGAAAGAACCAAACAACATTTCTGGAAATGAAAAAATATAATCACAATTAAAAACGATAGGTAGGTTAAGTACATCAGAGACAGCGAGAAGACACAATTAGTGAACTGGACAATGGATGTAAGGAAATTATCTAGTGTTCAACACAGAGATAATGAGATAGAAAAATATGAAACAGAGATTATGAGATATAAAGAACAGAGTGAGATGGTGAAACTTAAAGTCTAATTTGATTTCCTAAAGGAGAGAATTGAGAAAATGCAAGGTATATTACCAATTTTCAGATTCAAGAAGCTCAGTGAATCTGAGTAGATTAATAAAAAGAAATCCACAGCAGACAAGTTGTAGTAAAATGACAGTAGTAAAATGATTGCAGAGATAAAGAACTTAAAACATAACCTGAACGAGAAGACTGACTGCCTACAAAGGAATACTCGTCAACTGACAAGTGTCATTTCAGAAGCAATAATAGAAGCAAGACAACGGTGGAACAGTATTATTATAAAATGAGAGAAAATAACTGTCAATCCAGACTTGTATACCCAGCTAACTTTCAAGGATAATAAAACGGTAAACTTACAGGTAAATTTAAACAAATACTGACTGTATATAATAACTACTTTGGAATTAAACTGAGATAAAACTAAAATTCTAGACACTTACAAATTAAGGAAAGGCAATCAGATTTTGCTCAAAAGTCTGATGTTTAGTGTAAGAGTGAAACATAAAACTTTAGATTCTGTTAACTATGCAAACTAAAATTCACGGTAAAGCATTAAAAAGACAAAATTTTAGTTTTACCTTTTAAACTTGCAGAGAAAAAGTAAATGGAAAAACAAAAAGCTCAATGCGGAAGATGGGGGTGGGGAACACCCAAGGGCAGAGAGATAACAAAATGGTAGAACAAAAAGCCCAAAAGGATGGTATAAATAAACCCTGATATGTTAGCAACTTCCACAAATGTAAATCAATTAACGTCTCCAGCTAAATGATAGATACAAAGGAAAAAAAAAAAAAACCTAGTTAGCTTTTAGTGGGTACATGAAAACACATAGTAAAGGTCTGACTGAAGAACAGAGAAACATATACCATGCAAACACTAACCAGTGGTGGGCCTCTATAAATATTCCTTTCAGAAACAAAAGATTTTAAGGCAACATAAAATGATATAAAAACACTGTTAGAAACAGAAGCTGTGACAACAAATATAAGATTCAATTCTAAACGTGGAAGATAAACAATTCTAAACTTCTAATATACTGAAAACAAAGTTTCAGAATATATAAAACAAAAACTAACGTAATTACAGAGAGAAATTAGAAAATCCACTAGAACAGAAAATTTTAACACCTCTTAGGATCTGAAAGATCAAGTAGAAGAAAAAGAACATTAAAACAGAGACAATTTGGCCAATACAAGTACCAGTTTGGTCTAAAGAACACCCAACAACTGGAAATACGCACACTTTCAAGCACCAACCCAACGTTTACAAAACTGACCGTATTTTGGGTCAGATGGCAAATCTCAACAAACTGTAACATTTCAGTCTTATATGAATCTATTCTTGGACCACAGTCTAATGAAAGCAGAAATCAATAAGAACAGAACTGAGAAGTCTACATGTTAGGGGGAAAAAAAGAAATCCACATATGCAAGTAAAAAAAAAAAGAAATCATGACGAAAAAGAAAAAAAGTGAGAATTTTAAGACCTTTCTACAGCACTTTATATTGACAAAACAGTATTTCATTTCCTCATTAGAAAGTAATCCTGTGAGCCACCCAGAAGCTATATTCTCTCTGCTAGACAGCGTAACAGCGGAAATGCTGTTTGTTATACGACCACTAAAGCAAAATGTTATATATAAACACATACCAAAAGTGACTTAGAAACTGAGAAATACAAGTGAAAGTGTTCACTACTAAAAATATTAAAAGGAAAGAGAACCAACCATCTCTTTTAGAAGGTATATTAAATAGCTAAGAAAGTTACAAAGAAGAGATTTAGCATCAATGTTTAAAGCTCAAAAAGTTCATAAAGTCATTTTGGTTTAAGAAGGCCCTTAGATCCTCATATAATATATACAAACTCATATGGTAAAATCTTTATTATTCACACGACATGAATGAACATGGTCAAAAATCTATGCACAAGTGGAGGAATCGTTACTGCTCACACGCACGGTCCTGGTTTCCTGGTTCCAGCCTCTGTTCAGTGGTGCACTGGCAATTAATAGCTCTTCTGAAACTGCCTACAGTACAAAGGGAATTTTCATTTAGGGTTCCCCTCCCTTTTCATGTGCAGGATATTTTTGGAAGTATGTTTTCTTTTTCCATCCACTGAAAAGAGAATTAAGAAAATTCCAACATGCCTGCGTGTCAGCAAGTACTCTTTTAGGTCCAGGTACCAGAGGATGATGGATGAGCTTGTCAAGCCTACAGTAGCGGACAGAGGGAGTTGGCAGAAGTTCTGTGTTATTGAAAGAAATTTCAAATACTTATTTCATCTCCTCTATTAACTTTAATCACATTTTCAACATGCAGCCAAGAATGAAGCTTTGACAGTAAGCCATAAATTTACACAGGCAGGCATTGTCACTTTTCTGCAGGAGCAACACTAAGATAACACAAGAAAGCTGGGTATTTTTTGCTTGTGCCTTTCTTCACTGAAGAGCAATGAAAAGACCTGAAAGGTCTGTCCATACCTCACATTCATTTGCCATAAATCTCTTGAAATTATTGCATATAATTCTGCTTGGTTCATGGTAAATAAAAAAAAATCTATTTAGTTCCTCAATTAGACTGTTAAATGCAGATTTTTAAAGATCACAGTGATGACAGAATTGGTACATATTTCATCATAATACACCTGCTTATGAGAACAGACGTTCAACACTAAAAAGGATTTACATTTAACATGGATCATTTGCCGTGTGGGCAAATACTTCTGGTTTACTCAGAGCCAGGATCTTTATACGGTTCCAGAGGGAGGCCTTGGCAGAATTTGCTGATTACTCATTAAATGGCTGAAACATGTAGAGACGTTATTTATCTTACAAAGCTTACCCACAGCAAAAACAGACGTAAAAATGAGGTAAAGACTATGGGCAAGATTATGGTTCTTGGAAAGGATAAAAGTCAATCGTGTTTCTGGTAAGCTTTTCCTTGTAAGCATGTTTTAAACAAAGCTGAAAATATGAAGTGTTGGAAGGCCACAATCTTAACAAGCGTGTCTTGTTGTCCAGCGAAAACACAGCATTATACACCTTCTCCCAGCGGGCCGTTCAGAGACCGGCGTGGCCCCATGTCACAGCGGAGACGCAGTTCTGATGCTCCTCTCTCTTCAATATGACCTCTGCTCCCAGGACAGCTGTTTCTGTCAACAGTAATTACTCACAGAACAACACTGTATACATTCCTTCAAGAGCCAAGGAGGCCACGACAGGCAGACACCATCTCTGCTTTCTAAGCCACAATGATAAACTAACATTAACCCTGCAGAAGGATGAATTAAATTACTTCCCTAAGAAGTCTGTACTTACGGTTAGTTCTCCGAGATAATCAATCAATGGAAAGCAAGACTGGTCCACATTAACCGAGAGCACGTGGATACCGCTTTCCTCCAACTCCTTCCCCTTTAAATGATCATTTAGAGGCACTTGAAACTGGAAAGACGTGGCACTCCTCTAGGAAACAGGGAAGACTCAAGGAGAGGGCTCCGTCTTCCGACAGGAGAGTGCCATCGAGTATATTGCTAAGCTTGAAGCAGAGGCTAAATGGTTTGGTGGGACGTTTTTTTTGGCGGGGGGGAACGTCAGTTTTTTCTCGTTAGTTCGTCACTGCTGTGGTTCACGCACTCAGAAGGCTGAGAACCTTGCCAGGCCCTTCTCCATCTCGGCGTACTGCTCGCGCAGCTTCTCCATGGCCTTCCTGTGCTCCTCGTCCACCTCTGCCTGCTCGCTGTGCTGCTCTTTCATGAAATCCTCCCACTGCGTCACGTGCTGTTTCTCACTAGCTATTAAAAGGTCATTATGAATCTGAGAAAAGAAAATTTGAAAGTCACGTGACATTTTCCAGACAATTATTTTGCCATGCAGGGAGACAAAAATAATTTTATCTCTTGACATTTGCTCACTGCAGCATAACAATCAGCTTGTAAGTCGCAATGATAAAACTCCGTTAATAGTTTTAATGTCCAACAAGAAAACAACATATCAGACACATCTAAGGCTTCCCTTACTATGCCTGAAAGTGGGCATTCACATTTCTGAAATCTCAAAAATATCTAGTATTTTAAACAACAGATCCAAACACAATCCAAGTAAATTTTCATACATCTATTTCTCCAATTCCATTTAACTGCATATAATTTAAAATTAAAGAATATATGCCAAAAGAATTGCTGTTGCAAGAAATTAAAATGCATGTCTTACACAAAATATCTTTTAGACACATTTAAATGAACCACAGGTTATTAATCAATAGGCGAGAACTCAAGCAATCTCTTTAGTTCAGTTCCAATTCTTAAAGCAAATAAACACCAAACGTATCTGCATCAAATACCCTAAGTTCATCTTGAGATGTTTCTTAATATTTCTGTATGAGGACACTAAATGGACTTCTTCATGGCCACTGAGCTACTAAATCGTAGATGCAAAGGTAGGACTCGCTGACACCCAAACCTATGCCTTTTCTATCCCAAATGCAAATCAGATCATTTCAGGGAAGTTTTTACACAGATGGCTAAAAGTCTTACATATACACACACACAAAGCTATTTCAAGAGTATTTTTCTGCCAATCTGATCTAAAGTTCCTCAGCACCAAGGCTTTCCAAGTAAAAAGAGGTCAGGAGTGAATCTGAAGTTTCAGTTAGAGTGAAACAACCCCCTCAAGTACGCCCCTCGACCCAGGGGGTCTGAGCAGGTGGACCGTGGTGTGGAGAGACCAGGGTTGGGGTTTGCCGATCCAATGCGCTGGGGAAACAGGTTAGACAAAAGGCAAAACATGACTTTAACCTTTCAGCCTCAGAGGCGGTCATTCTTCAAAAGATAAATAAAACATTAAGAGTTCATTAAATTCTTTCATGGAACTTTGGCAAAACTATTATATTCTAAGAGAAAAGCCATAGTCAGATAAGAAAAATACAAATAAACTTTATCAAAATGACACCCTGGCGTGAGCTGGAAATTAATTTCTAATAAGCACAGAGGACAGTAACTAACCCCGCATGCTCAGAAGCAGGTTAAAGAGCGCCCTAAGCCGGCAGGAGTGAAGGTTGTCTCGGGGGTCGTCAACTGCAGCTGTCAGGAAAGCGGTACGCCTGGCTGTGACTTCCCGAGAACGGAGCCTAGACAGGGCGCCCAACTGCTCCTCCATGAAGCAGCAAAGATGCCCCCAAGCACATCCCAACAGGAGCATGCCTCCTGGCCTAACAAGCCAGTGACTGTTCACAATTAAAAAGGACTCTCCCAAATAAGGGACAGGGTGGGTGGGAGGCAGGCTCA
>NW_011494625.1:2648231-2650248 GCF_000754665.1 Bison bison bison
ATCCTCCAATTAAGGTCTCCCCTGTGCCTCAAACCGTAAAGAATCTGCCTGCAACGCAGGAGACCCAGGTTCGATCTGTGGGTCGGGAAGATCCCCTGGAGAAGGGGACTGCAACCCACTCCAGTATTCTTGCCTGGAGAATCCCATGGACAGAGGAGCCTGGCGGGCTGCAGTCCACAGGGTCGCAAAGAGTGGGACACGACTGGGTGACTAACACTACTACTACTACCCTCCAATTAAAAATAAATTAAAAAAAAAAAAGGAACAATCTTTTGTAAACAGTGAGCTAACTTCAGACGACCATCTCCTGCGTGCAGTAATTCTGCTTTGAAGGTCAAATAAAGGGATTCTGTGTCAGTCTGAAACAAGGATTCCTCTAGCTGAAACACTCTTGAAAAATCATAGTCACATCTGTCGTTATGCTCAACAGATTCACACACGACTAACAGAAGAACACAGTATAGCAATCAAACTATTTACCTGTAATAAGTAATTGGTTAAAATTACCTGTAATAGGTAATTATGGTTTGCAGTTAAAATTTCTACAGCTACCAAAAATGTGCATATTAAATTATATATTCAAAAGCTGATGTTCATGGTGGTGGGAGTAATTAGTATTTTTGGCAAGCAATCTGCAAAAATCTATTAAAACAGAAAGTGTAAATATTTATGGCTCAGTAATTTCTCCTGGATTAGCATTTCCCCTTCATTTTTATTAAAGAAGTATTACAGAGCTTAGAAACAAATTCAAACACAAGAATATAAAGGGACAGTCCCCTCCTCTACCCCACATACACATCAAACCCATTTCCTTTTTCCTGGAGCTGTTACTAGTTGCATGGCTACACTTGCAGTCTTTTTCCTATGTTTATACAAACATTTACTTAACAACAAACGGAGTCATATCACACGCGCTGGTCCGCATGTACAATTTTTCAATAACGATGCAATACATACTAATGGTGCACACAGCAGGAGTGGGGAGAGCTCTGCTGAGCGGAGGCCACAAGAGGGTGCACTGTGCGAACAAAGTTCACACCCGTGACACACGCACCAGAAAGGCTGGGTTATCACCACCAGGCGCTCGCAAGTATGAATAAGGTCAGTGCCACGGGACTCCTCACCCCCAGATCCTTCTTTGGTCTGAGTTCTAAACAATTGCTGAGGTTACTGTTGAAGTTCAGTAATACCCAACTTTCAAATTAAGACATTTTCATTGTTTATCCTTTAATGATAAACTCTGAAGTTAATTTAAAGGACTTCCAGGTACAGAGCCAATCCTGGACAAACTGAGTCGCCTACATACGTTCATTTCAAAGTAAACTCCGAACAGCTCAGAATCACGTCACACGCTTTCCTTAGATGCTTGGCCCCTCTAACCCCGGGGTCACTCAATATTCTTGCGTTTAAAAAACAACAACAACAAAAAAACCACAGCAGAGTAATCGCATAAAAAAGTCTGAATTAGTTCAAATCTATAATTCTACACTACGATGTTTACCTAAGTTTACATATTTTTACTCTGTACTTAAAATTTTTTATCCTGTGGAGACTGGGACCCACTACAATGGTTTCCAAAGAAATATAGTATTGCAATTTCTAAAATTTGCTGTGAAATGTGCTTTTTATGAATCTCTTCCAGACTTATGTTTAATACTTTCCCAAACTATGTATGTGTGCATTTTACTGCAATTAAAAAACCTTCTAGTTTCGGGGTGGGTGGGGTTCCCAAATGAAATCAATTTCATACTATCAATTTCAAATGTAGACACATTTGTTTTCTCAAGATAAAAAAAGAAAACCCCACTTTAAAAGAAAATAAAGGAGAAGTTTACTAAGGAGCTATAACTCGGTACTAAAAGTAATTAGCTGTAAAGGTTTTGTCTCTTTCTACAACAGAGAAATAGTAATAATAACCCAGCTTCCTTATGTCCCATTGGAGATAAACGTGAAGTCAGTCCTGAAGGCAAACCGTGCCCACGACCAGGCCTATGAAAGAAGTGATGGACACAAACAT
>NW_011494625.1:2650348-2659486 GCF_000754665.1 Bison bison bison
ACAAACATTTTTGCATGCTTTACTCTAGTAATTCTCAACTGGGGGATGATTCTGACACTCCTGTCCTCTGTCCCCCAGATTTTTGGTTATTACAACGCAGGTTGGGGGGAAGGGGTTATACTGGCATCTGGTGGGTAGCGGCCAAGGATGTGCTGAACATCCTACATAAGACTCTACAACAGAGATTTATCTGCTCCAAAATGTCAACAGTGCAGAGGGTGAAAAACCTGGATCTAAGGGCAAACTCTGAATAAACCAACAGTCGTCTAAAAGGTTCTTTGGAATATCTGTAAGCAATACATGTGCTTTTAATCTTACATATGCCTTATGCAGATAAATGAGAAAGTATTAAGTGTCAGAATAACAAGTGTAGTTATTTTCAGTACTTAAGACACTATGTACGGTCACCCTGAGGGATCTGTGGGGTGCTGATTCCAGGACCCTCAGAGATACCAAAGTCCGCAGATGCTCAAGGCCCTTAGAGAAATGGTACAGGATGCGGCATGTAACCTGTACATCTTTCCACACATTTAAAGTCATCTCCAGATTACGCATAATACCTAATACAATGTAAATGCTACGCAAGTACAATGTAAGTGCTATAGAAACAGCTGCTGGCATGTGGCAAATTCAAGTTTTGCTTTTTGGAACTTTCTAGAATTTAAAAAATATCCATTTAGAACATTTTGGTTGAATTCACAGATGCAGAACCAGCAGATACAGACAGCCTAGTGTACTGACCCACTACCTGCCATCTCCAAACTCTATCAAAAGAAATGGATAAGCCACACTAACTCACTGCTCTCATAACAAAACAAGAAGTAAGACTAAATCTAGTAAGCACTTGTGGACAAGATGAATCAAAGGATTCACATTCACTTTATTATTATCTCTAGTCTGACTGAACAGAACTTCAAAAGTTGATGCTTGTGCATGAACCCCGTAAACTAGTGTCAGATATCAATCAACTCAGAGTCTGCTTTTGACGGCTTATTTAAGTCACTGAATTTTATCAGCCATGTATTTTCATTTCACTACTCTTATTGGTAGCACCCAATATGCAGCTTGCATTAGTTACTAGTTTTTAAGGCACATGTCAAAGAGCTGGGGAATGTGCCTTTGTTGTTCTGAGTGTACTTTTAGGTATCAATTGCGGGAAATGTGACTTGGATGAATGACGTTTATCATGATTTACTTCCCACAGGATTCCACAAATTGTCTCGATATGAAAGTAATAACGATTAAAGGCAATGGTCTATTTTATTCCATTACTACTCCCATCTTTCTTTGTTCTGAGAGCCATTCAAATACACAAAATGCAGCCAAGGGAATAACCAAGGAACGGTTCACATTAGACTGTAAAATGCAGCTAGAGGTCAATTTGGCTTGGTACAGACTTGCTAGATGAGAGATTAAACCTCACTTCTCTGTCTTATACATACGTAGTCCCAAACCTCTGCCATACACAGTTTTGGCAAAACCAGGTATGACAGTTGAAAAAGAAAAAGACTTTAAAGATCCATATTTCAAATGCTCTGCTAACTAGATAAGTACAAATAAAGATATTTCAATGTATTCTAAAATCTTGATTTTTTAATGTGTATTCCATTAAAAAAAAACAGTTCAATAACAATCTCTGAGATAATACCTGTATTTAAGATGAAAATCCCCAAGGGCTTTATTATTTCTTGAGGCTCTTTTTTTTTTTTTTTAAACCAAGGGACAGTATCTTTTAATTTAGAAAATCATCAACAGGAATTCTCAAGAACTTCACCAACTCTACAGACCACGGCAGGGCTCTTATCCAGTGACTGCCTGCATCTTACCCAAACACTTGAGCTGGTGGGGAAAAATGCCACCTGACATTTGGAGAGTAAGACTATTTCACATAAATTACACAACACAGCGTATCAGGTACCTAAACCATCAATCCACCCGGTGAGAACCACCAGCATTTGTGTTGAAGCTCAAGGGCTTACCCAAGGGCACATGGTTAGCTAACAAAGGCAAGCAGCTAAAAACAGAAGATACCATGTATTTTTTTCCCCAATCTGGTAATTTTCCTACTTAGACACTGTTAATACACCAAATGTGAAAAAAGTTCAAAGAGTCAAGAAGAACCATCCATCCCCAGTATAATTTTAGGTTAGTTCTGCTCAAGAATGGCAAGAATCGCCATTTTATAAGAAATCAGAATTGCTCTGAGAATGTCTTAGAAACGAAGATCAATAACGAGTGCACAGTCACATTAAGAAAAAAAAAAGACTCTTTTTCACTTTTATTTTGAAAGCCATGAGAACTGCATGTTACAGCCAGGGCTCTATCATAGTCTCCCTGATTCTCAAACGCAAACACGTCCCTGGTGCTTCCACAACAAACTGCTTCACATCTCACGCCTGGTTCTCTGCGTTCCTCTCTGGAAAGACCCATGTGGATACTCCACGGGCCAGCTCCCTGGACCTCTCCCATCCATTGCTTCACTCCCCTTGTCCCCTGTCCTACAATATCTTTCTTCCCATCTTCCATCACTCGCATTCCTACACGCAGATCAAGGTTGGGCTGGGGCGCCCCCATCCTCCTAGTAAATACACTTTTTGCCTGGACCATGCAAAGTTCCCCACAACTTTATGACAGGTCTTAACTTTGTCCTACACTCCATTCGTGTCGGTGGTTTGGGACTCCTAGGTCTTTAGCTTCTGTGTGTACAAACTGCCCTAAACTACAATCTTTCACCCCCAGTGGCACCTAGTCAAGTGGAGACCAGAACAATACCTGCGGTCCAGCCGCCCCGGCAACCCCGCCCACGGTGGCGCCCTCACCGTGCTCTCTGGACACCGGGCCGGTACGACACCCCGACTTCCCCGGCCAGCACGGCCTTGCCAGGTCACGGGTGTGCTGGCGACAGCCCTGGCCCCCTGGCCCACTGGGATCCTGTTCCTCCCAGGCAGCCTTCCCACTTGGCTTAATCATCAAGTCCTTTTGGTAAGGCTTGATTCATCAAGCTGCTGAATCTTTAAACTTCATATCAACATTAAGAGTTGAACAGAAAGCTGAGAAACTTAAACTTGGGCAAGGTTCATTGTTTTTCTTTTTTGCAGTGGCAGATCTGTACCATTATCATGGATTAACCAACCACACACTGCAGAGAAATGGAGACAGTAATACTTGCTGATACACTACACGCAAAAAGGCAGTATTTTCCATATTTCTTAACAAGCATATTTCTACCGGCTTAGAGCAAAAAATAAGTTATGAAAATTCTTTAAACTGTAACTTAAAACACCAAGGTATCAAGGGAACTTAAATTCTTGTGCTGTTTTTCCACACCTGAATTTAGTTAAGATATAGTTTAAATAAGCAAAGCACTACCCAGCAAGTGATTCACACACTCTCAGATTAGTCATTAAAGAGCCCGTCCACAGGCACGAATGTCTCCTTCTCTAGAAAAAATATACATCATACACTCAAGGCTTCAGGCTCAAAGACTGCTATTTCAAGCTGGTGGGTATTTTCTGTTCCATGTAAAAGTCCTATTCTTTCTCCTCCTAGAGAGAAATCCATTTTCAGGGAAAAGATGGAAATGTTGAAAAGGGAAAAAAAGAAGTCTGCAATCTAAATTATAAAAATACACAGTGCAATTATCTGACTTCATTGACTCAGCACAGCTTCAATGAATCAGCCATTTTTTAATCTTTAAAAATCACTGCATAAAAGAAAACAAATTCAGATTTCCTTTTTAACCAAAAGTAACTGCCAATAACATGATGATAAAAGCCCTGGAGTTACAGGCTCCATTATCCAAAGGCTCCACTTTTACCTTTTTCCGCTCCTGTTCCCTCTGCTGGAGTCTACGGACCGAGTCAGCAGCTGCTTGCACTGAAATAAAACAGACAGTGGATTTTCAGTCACCAGCCCTTGTTCAAGGGGAGGCTTATCTGGATTAAAAAACAAAAGGACAAACAAAAAAACACTTGGATTGTCTTAGACCTCAAGAAACTACACCGAAAAAGCTAGTTTTGTTCACGGCATGGTGGCTAAAAAGTGAAAAAACAAAAAAGTATTCGGAACGGCATAATGAGAACCACTATCATTTGTGAGCCAAGGACATTTAGTACTGATTTCGATGACAAGTCATCATTAACAACCTCAAGAGTCTCTGAAAAGACATAAAACACCTGATAAACGTATTATTCCCTTCTGATGGAGGCAGCCTTTACAGCGTCTCTGATTCATCAGCTTCCTCTCTCCTTTTCCTCATCTGTACTGCTGCTCCCTTGCAAGCAGGACTTGATACCCAGAAAGCTCCAATGACCTTCTACTATTCTTCTCGCCTCCTCTCCCATCTTTTAATTCACCCTGGCCAGACTGCCAAGACTCAGGTTTCTCTGGACTGCTTGCTTTTCAGTCAGTTCCCTTTTCAATGAATTACAACAGCTGGTAATAATTACTGTAGCTAATTGCTGAGTATGACTATGTGCCAAGAGCTGTGCTAAGTACTATCCATGTTTTACTCCTCTCCACTTTCCTACTAGGTGAGGACCACCATCCCATTTTACAGATTTTTTGGCATCTATAAAAAACTGAGGTGTGAAGAAGTGAAATGCCCATAATGGCAGTAACGGGACTAACAGACACAGAGAGCGGGACTTCGAACCAGACCCCGGCTCTGCAGACTCAGCTCTCACCTTCAACGCTCTACCCCTCTCACGATTTCACCGAGGACAGTGGTCCATCACGCCAAACCTCTTCATCTCCCAGACCCATTTTATTTCTGCACACTCGTTTTCACTTACTGCACTGGCTGGCGTGCAGGCTGAGAGTCAGCCTCTGTCAGTCACACCTGGAGTTGAGCTCTTACTACCTGTGTGACTGCTCTGGGACGTGTCTGCTTCCTCACTCATTCAGCCATTTGTCAGGTGATTTCTTGAGCAGCTACTAGGTGCCAGGTGCTACTGCTACTACTCCTCACCTCTCAGAATCTTAGTTCCTCATTTGTGAAATGAACGTAACGACTGGTGAGAGGACTTAAAAGCTGATAGGAGAAATAGGTAATGAAGTAGACAGCATGCTTAAAAACCACGGAAAGATTAACACTAATAGCAAAAGCCACTCAGAGCAGAGGTTCTTGCACACAGTAAGCAGTCAAGAAAGTTACTGCTACTATTACTCTACACCCTGGCCCCTCCCTAGTCAGAGTGCTTTCCTCATTCCTCTCCTCCAGTTGTAATGTTTACATTTCAAAAGCCCACTCCCAGGTTTAGTGCCTTCATAAAGCCCTCCAGATGAACCCCTTCCCTATGTGGACTTACTCTTATTTGAAATTCTTTTATCAGGCAGGTGTAAATCCTACCACGTGACCTTGCACCGCCTCAAACAGAGGCTTCCCCAGCTGTTTCACAAGTAGCCTTCCACCCGCCCCGAGCCAGCCCCAGTGAGCTCAGAGCTCCGTGCAGGGCAGGCGCCGGGACTTCCTCCAGAATAATGTTAGGCCCTCCCTGTGCGAGCATGGCAAAGAGGAGGATGCCACTGTTAAAAAGTCAAGTTTTTATCAGCAGCCATTTGTTCTAGTCCTATCAAAGATAATACTGAAGTACTAAAAGTGAAGGTTCCCAATCATTGTTTGTTCTAATAGAAAAGCTGAAAACAAAACCAAACAGGAGTTGATTAGATCTGCCTTCTCTCTGTGGTATATTAATATTACATCATCTCTCCTGAGCAGTGGCTCCATCATTTCCTGATTTCCCCCCACCCGGTTCTGAACATAACTTTTATTTTTTTTATTTTTTATTTTTTTGAACATAACTTTAAAAAAATCCATTTGATGGACTTTGGGTGCTTCATCATTTTCTGGGCTTAATCTAAGAGTTACAGGAACATGACATGTATTTTGTTGTTTAAAAGTTTAATTACAACACATCTGACAAAGGCACACTTTTCTTCCTTATCACAATTATCTTTGTACTTAGAATATCCATTTTTGGAAATTTCAGTCTCTGAAGTAATGTATTTTTTAACTTTTCATCCACATGACCAAAAAAAGGTTTGCTTTCTGAATTTAAGGAAACTTGCTTTCCTAAAATCTAAGAAAACTACCTTAGAAGTGACTACACTTTTCTTTTCCCTTTCCTCACAAGCCAAGACTCCACGAGGAAAAGGCTCATTTCTCTAACCTTCCCATCTCTTCTACACCATGTTTCGGTTGTTCCTAGTTCAGTAGCAACAGGAACAGATTCTGTGAAGAACTGAGATGCCTCACCCCACCATAACCACCCCACCCCCTGAAAAATGAGAACAAGAAAGTGGGTTGACAAGATTCTTAGAACTCTAACATGCTTTAATTTGCAGAGAAATAGAGCAGGGGAGTAGGGAGAAAGGGATACAATAGGGAGAGACAGATGAGACAATTCTGAAAGGAAGCCTCAGCATTCTCCACAGATGCTCCCTAAGAAAACTAATCATACGAGTTTATTAAGAGACACCAAACACACGGCACGAAAAACGGGACCGCAGAACCAAGGAAACAAACAGAACTATAACCACACCATTACAGACCTGAAAACCGACCACAAACAGAAAGAAATTGAACGGTCTTAAGACTAAACAACTGGCAGCATTATTACTGCAGAACGGAAAGCAAATTCTGTAAAACCGCACTTGTAAACAAAGTGAGGGGTCACAACTGAGAGGCTGGGGGAGAAGCAGAGGGCGGGGTGAAGGCCTGCCCTCCCCGCGCCCGGCGCCTAATGCAGAAACAACCGCGTTCTAGCTTCTGCCCATCTTCTAATCATTATTTTTCTCTGAGTGATCTTTCAGTAACAACTCTCTCTTACAATAAAGAAACAATTGTTTTAATGTATTTCCTTCAGTTTTACTTGAGATTTTGTTCTGCTAAATTCAAGTAAAATTTAAAATTAATACCTTAACTCAAAAATTGCCCAAGCCCATTCTTACCAAAAGTTCTCTTCTGCCCCTCACACCTTCCAAACTGTTCATTCAGTTACCACCTCCACTCAGCCTTCTATTTTGATATATATACACAAAGATGTCGGCATGATAATTCACCAAAGTTAAAAACCAACAGTTATCTTTAGATAATTAAACTGATTTATTGCTTTCTTCTTTTTCTTATTTTATTTCTACTTTCTTATTACTTAGACATATATTCTTTTGTTTAAATAATGAAAAATAAAGTCTTAAAAAGAGAGAGGAAGGCAGGAAGGTAGAGAAAATTCTTTTACTATGGCCTTGTTAATTAACTTAAATTGATAAACACCCTAGAGACCTTCTGTCCTTCTTACCCTCTCAAAGGAGGACTGGTTCCTGATTTTTTTTTTCTTTCTCTTTTTTTTAATTTTATTTTTTAACTTTACAATATTGTATTGGTTTTGCCATATATCAAAATGAATCCACCACAGGTATACATGTGTTCCCCATCCTGAACCCTCCTCCCTCCCCATACCATCCCTCTGGGTCGTCCCAGTGCACCAGCCCCAAGCATCCAGTATTGTGCATCGAACCTTGACTGGCAACTCATTTCATATATGATATTATACATGTTTCAATGCCATTCTCCAAAATCATCCCACCCTCTCCCTGATTTTAAGCAAGAAGAACAGACACTCAGCAGTGTCTCTGGGATGGAGAAATGTAAAGGCTGTGTCCTGCTGACAGGGTGCTGCGTGGGTCACTCTCCCCGCTTACACATCCTCCCAGAGCTCAGCAACTTTCCGGGGTTAAGATTCCAGAAGCCACAGGTGATCTTGGCTCTGTCGCCCCTGCTCACCCAATGCTAAGACACTCAGCTAGGATTCTATTTATGTTTCCCTGCCAACAGTCCAGGATGCGCCCCCGTCCCCAACGCCCCACTGTAGCTCAGTTTCACGCACAGTGTTAGACCAACAGCTGAAGATCCGCACTCCAAGTTCTGGGAGTCTCAGCTGACCCCATGCCCAGCTCAGCTCTCAGAAGTGCGGAGCTAAGACAGGCCTGACGGGCGCAAGACAAAACTCCACCGTCACTAACCTGGTAGCTTAGCTGTAAGTTACTCAGATGAGAGTCTATCCCAGAGATAAACACAAGCCAGCATCGTGGCGTAAAATGTCAACTTTTCAAACATGAAATTCCCCAGGAACAGCAGCTGGGCCGAGGCCAATTTTTAAAAAACTACGTTGGCTCTAAAAGCAAACGATTATCTCCATTATACCTGTGACGTTCGTGATAACAGATACAAGGACACCTTCAGGCTGGAGCCTCCTGGGGAAGCCATTCCTGTTTCTGGCAGCAGCAGTACCCCCAAGGCTGCTGTGCGTTTCTAATGCTAAAACTTTCATTATCGCCTCACATTTTAATTCTTCCTTTTAGGAAAATACATTTACCGTCTGGATTCCCTGTGACCTCTAAAAACTTTGCTATTTCACTGTGAAGACTATGCTTTAAAAAAAAATTTTTTACGTTATTTTTGGCTGTGCTGGATCTTCACTGATGCACGTGGCTTTCTCCAGTTGCAGCGAGCGGGGCTACTCTCTAGCTGTGGTGTGCAGGCCTCTCACTGTGATAGCTCCTTTTGGTGTGGAGCACGGACGCTAGAGCATGCAGGCTCGGAAGCTGCAATGCAGGAACGTAGCGGCCCCACGGATCCAGGGATCGTGGGCCAGGGACCAAACCTGGGTCCCCTACACTGGCAGACAGATTCTTAGCCACTGGGCCACCAGGGAAGTCCAAGACGATGCATTTAACGTGAGGCTTCCCATCAGAAATAGCAATGACCCAGGAATTAAACTAACTGAAAAATCCATTCATAGTTTTTAAAAAATACTAATTGTAATCCCACTTATTTTTATATACTCGAAGTGTATAAAAGGAAAGTTACAGCACATCTCAAAAGCATACACAGGCATTCTGATCAATAAATCTGAGTTTTATTTCCAGTGTAATGTCTAGACAGCTTCTCAAGGTTAAGGAATTGACTGTATGAAGGAGCAAGGGCATGTCTGCAGCGACATGTAAAGCCTGAGATCAGGTTTAGACTCTTTCCTCTTCCACTCAGAGAAACCACGTCGCCCTGTCCTCTCCACCCTCCTCCGAGCATCCGAGGGCGCAGACTCACCCGGACTTGCACACACACCCTCAGGTAACTCA
>NW_011494625.1:2659586-2686594 GCF_000754665.1 Bison bison bison
CCCCCCCGGACTTCCCCCCCCCCCCCCAGGTAACCCATTCATTAACCAACCCCCCCCGCCACTTCCCCTCAAAGGCCACTACGTCACCAGCCTTTGCTTTCTTTAAAAAAAAAAAAAAACTTGTTTATTTGGCTGCACCAGGTCTCAGCTGTGGCATGCGGACTCTCAGTTGCAGTATGTGGATCTACTAATAGTTCCCTGCCTAGGGATGGAACCCAGGCCCCTGCAGTGGGAGCACGGAGTCTTAGCCACTGGACCACCAGGCAAGTCCTGGTGCTTCCCTTTTCCCCTAGACGCTGCTTCGTTTTCCACCGCCTCATTATCTGCCAGCAACCTCTGTCCTTGGACAAACTGAACAGCATCAATGTGGGTTTGAGGGGAAGCCCCGAGTTTCTTCTAACACCTCTAATTTTAAATTCAGTTACTCATAAAACTCCTTTGATTTTGTAATTTGATATGTTTAGAAAATATTCTTTTTAGCAAACATCTTTCCACATTAAAACATTTTGCTTAATGCAAAAAGTGATAAAACACAAACATTTACAACAGGACTTTTTTTTTAAGTTAAAAACTCTGGTGTCCTGCTTGGCAACGAAGCTTCATTGCATACCCTAATTCTTGGCCATCAAACATTTTCTTGCAGAATCATTTCTTAAGGTAAAAAAAGGTTTCAATTTTCTTACGTCCTGGAAGGGTAATTTTGCATGCCCACCTTGCTGGGGAGGTTGATGCTCTGAACATCAAGGGGGACACACAGGGACACATAGGGGACACACAGAAGTCAGGGATCACCTGACTTCTGAAACTGGGCAGCTTCCCTCTGTCATCTCCACCTCCCACCAAACACCCCGGAAATCTGTTTGGGCAGAGCATGCGTTATGAAATAAAGCAATATAAAAAAAACGCTGGCTTACATCTCTGGAGAACTTGGTTTAAGCTGTCTTGCATTGTTGCTCTACACGTTGGAAGAGTATGTTCATTTGTCTCACGGATCATATTCTTCAGATTTTCAAGAACTCGCATTTCTCGAAGACCACGTTTTTCCTATTAAAAGAAAAGTACATATTGTGCCTTAAATCTTAGCAATTACTTTCTGAGACTTCCACCCAAGTTCTGGTTGCTATGCTACTACTTATTACTGAAATTCATACAGCCTTCTTCTAATTATTTGGCGATGACTGAGGTTACAACCTGGAGGTATTTTTTTTTTAATTATGAAATGCTTCAAAAGTTGCAAATATGAGTCATATTTTCATACCAATGTTTAAAAATGGGCATGAGAAACACTAAAAGAGTAAGGAGAGACCTAGACTCCATGCATTTCATCTGTGGCAAAGAAATGATCAGATTTTAAGTTATATTTTGTGGTTCTTATCATCATAAAGCTTCTATTATTATGCTCTGATCCCACTTCACTCAAATAAAAGTGTGTGGAAAAAGTAGTAACGTGTGGGTTCTTCCCTGTGTAGAAGAGAGTTATCACTGAGGGCCTGAAACCGCCTTACAAAGGCCTGCCTACACGGTTGGCTTTGTGGGGAGTGGGAACTTGACCAGCCAACGGCTCCCAAGCAGGTAACACTTCCTGTGAATGACAAGACACCTCTCTCCTTCCAAGAGTCTGGAACTTTGATACGTGCCAGGCAGAGGCCGTCTACTTGTCGGGTCCCCAATAAGAACCCTGGACCCCCAGGCTCAGATGCGCTTCCCCGAAAGACAACACATCACGTTGTCACAACCCACTCCCGGGGCAGTGAAGCGTGCCCCGTACGACTCCACCGGGTGAGACACTCTTGGAAGCTTCTGCCTGGCTTCCTCTAGACACCTCCCCAGGCACCTGTTCCCTTTGCGAGTCTGCTCTGCCTCCTTTGGCCACGATAAACCTTGGGCACCAGCCTGCTGAGAAGTGCTGGTGAACTGATGCATGGGGGTGGTCCTGGGACCTGGAGCCCAGCCCCAGCTTCAGAAAGCTGAGCTTAACCCACCCTCCGCTTGGGTGGGCTCGACTGAGTGACTTGCTTCCAGAGAATAAAGCAGGGAATGAGAAAAACATGGACTTCACAGTGGAGTCAACAAAGGTGACCTCGTGAGTGACGTCATGATGACGGCATGCACCTCCCGAGGTGACGTGACCAGAAGGACGTGCTCCCTCGCTGGGACGCCTTCCCAGAGTGTGTCAGCCCCGTCTAATCCTAAGGAAAACATCAGACAGACCCAGACGGGGCCATACTCTACAGGATACTGGCCAGAACTCAAGACTGTCAAGATCAAGAGAAACAAGGAAAGCCCAAAAAATTGTCACAGACCAAAGCGAACTAGAGAGACATGACAATTAAAAGCAGTGTGCTGCCCTGGATTAGGTCCCGGGACAGGAAGAGGGCTGTAATGGAAAAACTGGTGAAATGTGCGTAAAGTCTGGTGTTTCATTAGCAGTAATGTTCCAGTGTCAGTTTCTTAGTTTTTACTGATGTAGCACAGTAATTAATATAAAGATTAATAATGGGAGAAAGTGGGCGAGGGGTACACGAGAACTCGGTGCTGTATTAGTAAGTTTACTGTAAATCTTAAAATAATACAATGCAAAAAGTTCACTGAAAATGAAGAGTGGTAAACGTGATTATGAGGAAATAATAGTATAGTCGTTACTAGAGGTTTTGTTTTGAACCATCTTATGGAGCAGCTGGGGTAAGATATTTTACTCTAATTTTTCCATAATAAAAAATTTTAAACTTATACAGAAGTTGAGAGAGAATGAAAGAATGAAACTTGGTTTCTGATGTATAACACCCCATAAAATTACAGATCGGTGAACTTTTCTCGAAACTGATAACAAGTGCTCATATAATGTGCTTAAGACAGTACTTGGCACAAAACACTTAAAAATGTTAGCAATTATTCAGAGTATTAGTACAGTTATTATATTTTTACATTAAAGACGTAATTTAATAGTATCAGAGAGGAAATGAGAGACTGATGTAATATTTAAATTTTCTTTCCTTCAAATAATAGTCCCACAAGTCCTAAAACCATACTGTATATATATATAAATTTATTACATGTCATATGGGGGAGAGACTTTTTCCTTTTATTTAATAATCTGAGATACTTTTACAACCTAACCAAAATGAGAGATCAGATGTCAAGTGGAATTTTACTTTGTTCTGCCTTTCACGGGATTTTTCTCTTTAAAAAATCCACATTCAACTGTATCAACATGAACCTCCCCAACTCTCCTCACTACTGTACCTATGTGAACAATCCTTTTTTTCCTCCCTCAAGTTTAATCCACATTGCCTCCACCTTTTCTGTATTTCTCTAACATCTACGTTTTTTCTCAGATCAAACATCAGCCCCTCTTCTGAAAAGTTCCCTCCCAACTCAGCTGAGAGTTATTCCCTCTTCTGAGATCTCAATCACTGTGCTTACTTTATCATCATAATTTCATCATCACAATCTGCTCTCTGCAGATGGTAAATCCCTGGAGGTAGAGACTGTTTCTTATTTGTTTTTGCGTATCTGCTGAGGCAGACAGTTCTGGATCCGTTCCCCTCTTCTCTCTTCCTCTGAACACCCAAATACCATTTGGTGGTGATCACCAAGCATTCCTGGAGTCGCTGTGGTGGCGGTGTGCCTGCTTGGTCGTGTTCAACTCTTTGCGACCTCAAGGATTGTAACCCACCAGGCTCCTCTCACTCTGGAACTTTCCAGGCAAGACCACTGCAGTGGGTTGCCATTTCCTCCTCCAGGGAATCTCTCCCACCCAGGGATCGAACCTGTGTTTCTTGCATCTCCTGTGTTAGCAGGTGGATTCCTTACCACTGAGCCACCTGGGAAGCATTTGGTGGTAAAGGTGCCTGTGGAACAGATACCACCAGCCGCCTCCCACTTGCCTTCCCTGCTGCTGCAGGAAACGCACACGTGATGGCTGGCCTCCCGAAGCTACCCTGTGAGCAAGAGGACGTGAGCAGCCCTGCTGGAGCAAAGGCTGAGGTCATGGGCCTCTGGCTGCGGTGGGAGGAAAGGAGAGCCACTCTCTTCAGGGCTCTGTCCCTAGGAACCAATACCTTCCTCCAGACACAGTCGGGTATATTCAGGAACTCTTGAGTAAAACGGACAATGAAACTTGCTGAAGGTGAAGCAAGGAGCTGGCGCAGGACCGCAGGTCATGAACTGTGACCCGCGCGGGCCTCCCCTCTCCGAGGTCCGGCACCTCCTTACTCGCTGAGACCACCAGGCGGACATGCACCTGAGGGCCCCTGCCAGGATCTCTGTTCACGGCACTGACTGGAACCGGGGGAATAAAAGCGCTGAGCAAAGTCGGGAGCAAGACAGTCACGGGCCCTGAAACCCTAGCAAACACAAAGAGGGCCTGCAGCATTACACCAGGATGCCCACAACCGAAGTAACAGTGCCACCGTGTGGCCCTTACTCCCTTCTTCTGGAGACAAAATTTTATAAAGAAAAAGATCATTGTTGCCGGTGCATTAACTTTTAAAAACACATAAGCTACAAACAAGCTTCCCTTTAAATGTGAGCCGGTTTGCTTCAAGTGAACCACATTTAAACAGTCTAGAGAAGACGAAACTCAAGGAACCACGTTCGACGTCATGTAATAATCTGTAATGGAAAAGAATCTGAAAAACAATGTGTGTGCATAACGCAATCCCTTTGCTGTGTACCTGAAACACTGTTAATAACTGTACTTCAATTAAAAAAAAAAAAGAAAGATGGGAAACTTCCAGGAAGCCCTGATAGCTCTCCTCACCCTTCCTCCGCTTTCACTAAGTAGAGGAGGGTATTATTTGGGCCAAGAAAAGAGCTGTAAATAGCGCACGTATCTACTCAACTCTAAATCTCTAAAACACTCTCAGTGTCTCCCTCACAATTTGAAGGGGAAAGGTTAGAGTGTAACAGAAAAGGCAGCTGAGCCCGATGTAGAGGAATTTCCACTGAACTCCCAGAAAGACCGCCCCGGAGGTGACTGTGGGAGAGGCCAGTACCAGGGACCTTTCATGAAGACGATGAAACAGGCAGCTGCAGAGCGCGCCAACACGCTGACGAAACGCTCTGAGCCCTGCAGAGACTATTCCTCCGTGAGGACAGGAGTCAGCCCAGCTGCATGAAGAGGGGCCTGGATCTGGCTCACCCACGGATACAGCGCTGGTTCCTAACTCGAGGTCTCACGCAAAGTAAGTGCTCAAGACGCTCTATTGGACCTTCTACAACAAGCTTACATCTACCACATCCAGTGTGAACATTTTCTTCTTTAGTAAACAATCTCCTTCCCAGGTGGTGCTAGTGGTAAAGAATCCACCTCCCAATGCAAGAGACATCAGAGATGTGGGTTTGATCCCTGGGTCGGGAATATCGCCTGGATAAGGGAAGCAACCCACTCCAGTATTCTTGCCTGGGGAATCCCATGGACAGAGGGGCCTGGTGGACTGCAGTCCACAGGGTCGCAAAGACTTGGACACAACTGAGCACACACACACACACAGGTCTTTAGAGACACATTTACAAACTCTAAAAAAAATAAAAACTATTTAGTATTTCAGATTAGTCAGCCTGGGGCAGGGGGGAGAAAGATGGAAAAACCAGTGCATGTTGGAAAAGCCAAGTTTTAGTCCAGGCTCTGCCACCTGCTCCCCTGGATCATACTAGGTACCTCCAACACACCAGACACTCTTTCAGGCACTTGGATACAACAAAGCGTAAGAACAGTTAACTGTCTACATTCTCGTGAAGGGCAACAGGCAGTAAACAAGCAGAGAGTAAGAAAAACACAGGTAGTAATAAGAGCTTATGGGAGGCAGAAGTCTAAGGTGGTCCCTGAGACCCCTGCCCCCAGATACACCCTGTGCTGTGACATGCCCCAAGCAGCGTCAACAGGACAAGAACTGACAACTTCCAGAGGTTCAAGCTGGATTTAGAAAAGGCAGAGGAACCAGAGATCCAATTGCCAACATCCACTGGATCATCGAAAAAGCAATAGAGTTCCAGAAAAACATCTACTTCTGCTTCATTGACTATGCCAAAGCCTCTGACGGTGTGATTAACAACAAACTGTGGAAAATTCTTAAAGAGATGAGAGTACCAGACCACCTTACCTGCCTCCTGAGAAATCTGTATGCAGGTCAATAACCTCAGATGTGCAGATGAAACCACCATTATGGCAGAAAGCAAAGAGGCACTAAAGAGCCTCTTGATGAAAGTGAAAGAGGACACTGAAAAAGCTGGCTTAAAACTCAACATTCAAAAAACTAACATCCTGGCATCTGGTCCCATCACTTCATGGCAAACAGATGAGGAAACAATGGAAACAGAGACAGACTTTATTTTCTTGGGGCTCCAAAATCACTGAAGATGGTGATTGCAGCCATGAAACTAAAAGATGCTTGCTCCTTGGAAGAAAAGCTATGACCAACCTAGACAGCATATTAACAAGCAGAGACGTCACTTTGCCGACAAGGGTCTGTCTAGTCAAAGCTATGGTTCTCCCGTAGTCGTGTATGGATATGAGAGTTGGACCATAAAGAAAGCTGAATTGATGCTTTTGAACTGTGGTGTTGGAGAAGACTCTTGAGAGTCCCTTGGACTGCAAGGAGATCCAACCAGTCCATCCTAAAGGAAATCAACCCTGACTATTCCTTGGAAGGACTGATGCTGAAGTTGAAGCGCCAATACTTTGGCCCCCTGATGTGAAGAGCCGACTCATTAGAAAAGATCCTGATGCTGGGAAAGACTGAAGGCGGGAGGAGAAGGGGATGTGCTGCAGTCCATGGGGTCGCAAAGAATTGGACATGACTGAGTGACTGGACAACAGCACACGGCTCAGTCCTGCTGGACTCTGCGACCCCACGGACTGTAGCCCTCCAGGCTCCAGAATCCCTCTGTCCACGGGATTCTCCAGGCAAGAATGCTGGAGTGGGTTGCCATGTCTTACTCCAGGGGAATCTCCCTGACCCAGAGTCAAACCCCCTTCTTCTGCATTGGCAGGCAGAGTCTTTACAGCTGCACCACACGGAAAGCCCAGACACCTGTCAGTCACTCAGGCAAACCCCAATGGAGGTCCCGCTGTGACAGTTTACTTAAAGTCTCACATCAGCTGACTTTAAGGGAGACCATCCCAAGGAGGCCTGACTTCATCAGTGAGTCCTTAACAAGGCCTGGGCTCTTCTCGGCAACAGAGACTTGAAGTATGAAAGGGATTCGACCTGATGGAGTCTCCGCTTGTTAAGTCTTTGAGTGAGTGAGTAAGTGAAGGTCGCTCAGTCGTGTCCAACTCTTTGCGACCCCATGGACTATACAGTCAATGGAACTCTCCAGGTCAGCATATTGGAGCGGGTAACCTTTCCTTTCTTCAGGGGATCTTCCCAATCCAGGGATTGAACCCAGGTCTCCCGCATTGCAGGCAGATTCTTTATTAGCTGAGCCACAAGGGGAGCCCAAATCTTTGAAGAGACCATATGGCAAGGAAGGTGGGTGGCTTCTAGGAGCTGAGTGACTCCCAGTTGACAGCAAGCAAGGAAACGGGACCTTCGTCTACCTCAGTGAGGAAGTGAGTCCCGCCAGTCACAGAAATCAGGAGGACCCTGAGCACCAAGTAATGATGGAGCCTGGCCCAGCCCTGGATTTTCACCCTGTAAGACCTTGAGCAGAGTACCCACCACACTGTACCTAGACTTTCTTCTCACTAAGGAACCGCCAATGATCTTTACATAGCAGGATAAGGGGACAGGGTCTAGTGAGTTTTCTGTGTGAGGGATAACTATTCTTCTCCTGCAACAAAAGTAATGACGACAAAGAAAACCAATAGCCACCTTCAGGTACCAGGAAAGATTTCGAGAGACACACGCCTTTCGTCTTCCCAACAACGCTGTGAAGCAGGTGTTCCACAGCCTCTGCGTCTGCTGAGCCCAGAAACCGTGTCCAGCACAGCAGCCCTGTCCGTGCCTCCTGAGTGCTCTGTACCAGAGGCTTTCTGGACTTGTAAAGGGTTTATGGAAACCTTCCCTCCTTCTGGCAGACCAAAGACTTCCTGCTTGGAGTCTCACTTGAAAATAAGATCCTGACTCACAGAGAATCACAAAATTGTTTGTGTAACACCATTAACCACCATCAATCTATTAGGAGCTTGGGGTGTTACTACGCAATGCACAGTGAACAAATTATACATGTGCAAAACCACAGCCAAACGCAAGAGGATGGCAGGCTGGTGCATCACAACTGTGGGGACGGAACGTAAGAGGCTGGGTGGCAGATGGTCCCGCTACAAAGACAGGGACCAGGTCACAACAGGATACTGGCCTTTGTCTACAGACAGAAAATGACATCCGAGGGCTTGAAACTCTCTGGCAGAGTCCCTTCGACTGTCAATCCTACAGGAAATCAACCCTGAAAATTCACTGGAAGGACTGAAGCTGAAGCCGAAGCTCCAATACTTTGGCCACCTGATTCGAAGAGCCAACTCACTGGAAAAGACCCTGACGCTGGGAAAGATCGAAGGCAAAAGAAGAGGGCGGCAGAGGATGAGCTGGTTAGACAGCATCACGGACTCAATGAATTTAAGCAAACTCTGGGAGAGTGGAGGACAGAGTAGACTTACATGCTACATGGGGTCACAAAGAGTCAGATACAACTGAGCAACTCAACAACTACTACTCTGGCAGCAGGATGAAGACTAGATTTGACTGGGTTGATAGGGCAGGCACACCGATCAGAGAGGATACATTTATGCAGTAATGTCTAGAAACTTGATCGCTGAATGTGACCTATAGGGGAGGGAATAGCCAGGGGTGATTCTCATGCTTTAACTTGAGAGCTTTGGGTAGATGCTGCTGCCTCAAATGAGAAAAAAAGAATACAGAAAAGGGGTCTAGAAAATTGACCCATCCATCTTTAAAATCTTTTCTCTCTCTTTTTTTTTTTTTTTTTTTACTATACCTCATCTTACAGAAGAAAAACTGAGCTCAACAGACAGTAAACAAGCCAAAGCAGACCCCAGACCTGGAGCCCAAGACTCCTCCCACCTACACTTGTGCTCCCTCTATTCATGTCAATGTCTCTTAATAAGTTTTACTTTGTATATTTTATGGACACAAGAACAGAAATCAGAAATTTTAAAACTAGAGAATTTCCCTTCTGTGTATTGACACACTAGCAGATCAGGGTGGTATTTTTACAAAATGAGTTGCAAATACTCACTTCAAATTCTTTCACAAAATAACGGGTTTCACCTTGGATAACTGGTCTGTGATCTAAGAGCCTTGAATGAATCTCTCCAAGATCTGTAAAGAGAAAATGAAATTCAAGGTCAACCCATGCTAAGTGGCACAATCTCTAGCTTGTTTCACTCTTCCTGTTCCCCATTAACATAAGCAGGTTAAAATCCGGTTGAGACTATGGATTATCCGGTTAGTAAATTGGTAAAGCAGTTTTGAGAACAATTAGGCAGTATCTAATAAAGTGAAGTCATGTACACCCAGTAATTTCATGCCGAGATTAAAATCCAGGTCAGATTATCTGGTTAGTAAATCGCTAAAGTAGTTTTGAGAGAGCAATTTGGCCACATCTAGTAAATTAGAGAAGGAAATGGCAATCCACAGCAGTGTTCTTGCCTGGAGAATGCCAGGGACGGCGGAGCCTGGTGGGCTGCCGTCTATGGGGTCACACAGAGTCGGACAAGACTGAAGCGACTTAGCAGCAGCAGCAGTAAAGTTAGAAGACATGCACACCCAGCAATTTCATGCCTAAGTATGTGCCCTAGAAAAACCTCTTATACAAAAGAGAGAGAATGTATGATTGTTTACTACGGGACGAGCATAAGGAGAGGAAAAAAAAGGGAGGGGAACACCCTAATACACTCATGGATACTACAAAGCAGTGAATGGAAATGAATACAGTGGGTTAACACTTATTAACATGGACAAATCCCACAAACAAAACGTCAAGCACAAAAGCAAGTTTCAGAAGGATATAGCGATTAATATAAACTTTCGAAACAGGCGGCTTCTACAAGGAAGCAGGAGGGGCTTGGGTCGGTTTGCAGTTGCTGGGAGGCACCTGGCGCGGAGAAAACGGGGCGCACCCGGGCCAGGGTCCCCCACCCTCAGCCTGCCGCAAACCCGAGGCCGCCGGGGCTCGACCCGCGGCTCGGCCCCGGGTCAGAGGGCGCCGCCTGGTCGCTGGGGCTGCGCTGGGACCACCAGGCGAGAGCCCTGCTACGCCATACCCTTGATAATGAGGTGCGCCGGCGAGCCAGTGAACCCCTGAGAGTCCTTCTTCTTGCCGCCGCTGCCACCACCCTGGGCGGCCTCGCAACCCACCGGGGTCTCCGTCCCACCGCCGCTCATCCCGACCAGCTCCGCCCACCCGCGACTGCGCTGCGCCTGCGCACACCTCTGCGGACGCTCTCCCTGCGCGGGGTTTTGGCGTCATCAAAGGGCGTCGGGGAAGCAGAGTCAACCCAGGGGCGGTTCCCGCAAGGGCACTACGGTGTAGCCAGTGACCTGACCTTGAAGGAAGCCGGTGCCGCCATGCTGGATTAGGGCAGATGCTGTTGGCAGAGGAGGATGTCTGAAAGTTAGAGCTAAACTTATTCCTCCTCCCTAACCCGCTGGCAATGGTAACCCACTCCAGTATTTTTGCCTGGAAAATCCCATGGATGGAGGAGCCTGGTGGGCTGCAGTCCATGGGGTCGCTAAGAGTCGGACACGACTGAGCGACTTCACTTTCACTTTTCACTTTCATGCGTTGGAGAAGGAAATAGCTACGCACTCCAGTGTTCTTGCCTGGAGAATCCCAGGGACGGCGGAGCCTGGTGGGCTGCTGTCTATAGGGTCGCAGAGAGTCGGACACGACTGAAGCGACTTAGCAGCAGCAAACCCGCATGAGAGATTTGGAGAGGTTGGCGGAGAGGGAATTTAGTTATAGAATAATATTAATAATGTGTGTGTGTTAGTCACTCAGTCGTGTCCTACTCTTTGCGATCCCATGGACTGTAGCCCGCCAGGCCCCTGTGTCTATGGGGTTTTCCAGGCAAGACTACTGGAGTGGGTTGCCATTCCCTTCTCCAGGGAATATTAATAATAGTGGCATAAATATATTATCCGTACCGTTACCAGCCACCAGTATTTTACAGAGGGTTTTGACGTGCCTGCTTTGCCACCTTGGTCGTTATGGCAACTCTGGGGAACAGTTTTGTCATTTCTAATAAATGAAGAAATAGGTCTAGAGATGAATTTGCCCAAATCACTTCTCCGAGTCATTCATACCCATGTAAAAAGCAAAAAGTGTCTGTTCTTGGCATCTGTATTTACAAAATCTCAACCAGTTGTTCCGTAGGCTAAGAGAAAACGCGTGTAATTATGGAAGGGACCATTTCTTGCTAGGCTGCTTTGATTTGTAGTCGTGAAGAAACAAATCCGGTGCTGACTAGAATCTAGTGCTGCTGTGTGGTAAACTTTATAAAATTCATTTTGTAGTCTCAACAAGCCTCCCTGCCTGTTGAGAGGAGAGGGCAGTGCAACCTGACAGTGTCGTCTTCACCTCCTGTGTTCATCCAGTGTTTCTAAGGCTCATCTCTTAGCCCTCCCTTTCTCCCTCCTCTCTTCCCACACAGTGCTTACCCTCAAGGGTTTCTCTAGCCACCAAAATTTACAACCTAGGGCGTTCTAATGACAGTATGGAAGAAGGCGCAGCACATATGTGGGATACCTGGGGACAGGAGGTGGTCAGGAGAGACTTCCCAGAGGAGGTATATTTTGTCTTCAGGTCTGAAATGAGGTGTTAGGTGGGGTGGGGTGAAGATGGAACTTAGGAATTTCTAGCAGAGAAAATAAAGAGGCATAAAATAGATGACTTCATAAACAGAATGTGAACTTGGCTTATTGCAAGTTATTGAGTCAGGGTTCTAACTTTTCATTTCCCTCCCTTTGGCATCTACCTCCAGAAAACATAATTATTTTTAAAGCCCTTCATTATCCTCCTCACGTCTAGGCACTTTTCTTACTCAAGTTTTCTTCTGCACCTGCAAGACTAAGTCTTCTCTAAGCTTGTCTCTGAGTGTCTTTGAACTACTGAAAAGCCTGGGCAGGCTTGATACCCAGCAGGACCCTGTGGGGTTCCTGGGCACAAAAACTCTCAGTGGCCCCCAATTCTTGATTACAGGGAATAGAATTCATTCAGCCTCCGTGACCTTCCCTGAGTTCCAAGGAGCAGGTCCAAACAGCTGTTAATTAGTAAAGGGAGGGGATGTGGAGACAAGAGAGGAAAAGTTAACAGAATCAATAATGTCTAGAGTTCCCTAGAGGTCGAGTAGTTAGGACTCCGTGTTCTCACTGCTATAGATAGATAGTGAAAGTCGCTCTGTCATGTCCAGCTCTTTGCAACCCCATGGACTATACAGTCCATGGAATTCTCCAAGCCAGAATACTGGATTGGGTAGCCTTTCCCTTCTCCAGGGGATCTTCCCAACCCAGAGATAGAACCTAGGTCTCCTGCATTGTAGGCAGATTCTTTACCAGCTGAGCCACAAGGGAAGCCCAAGAATACTGGAACGGGTAACTTATCCCTTATCCAGCGGATCTTCCCGACCCAGGAATCAAACCAGTGTCTTCTGCATTGCAGGCGGAGTCTTTACCAACTGAGCTCTCAGGGAAGCCCCTCACTGCTGTAGTCTGGGTTCAGTTCCTGATTGGGGAACTAGGGTCCGTGCAAGCTAGGAGGCCAAAAAAAAAAAAAAGTGCAGCCTTGGGGCAGGGTGCTGGTTCCCCCTCAAGGGATACACAGAACAATGTCCTTGAGCTTTTCTGCAGATACTGAAACCCTTACCAGGTGGGAGAAGTTAACTGAAAGCTGCCCACAAGCACGTGTAGACCCCAGACTGGTTGGAAAACAGAAGGTTGATGATGCTGACTCGCGCTTACCTCATCACCAGCCCATCAGAAGAGTGTCCACGAGCTGATCACACCATTTGAACCATTACTATAAAACTCCTACTACCCCCTCCACGTTGGGACACACAGTTTTAAAGCTGTTCTTTTCTACTTCACTCCAAAACTCTTATCTCCAAAGCTTAATTCGGTGTTGGGGTACAGAGGCTGGATTCACCTTTGGGCTCCCTCTTCACGAGTGATCACGTCTCCCACATTAATATGGAGTTAAAAATGAACATTCTGGGTTGTGCCTCCCCAAGTTCTGTTTTAGTGGTTCTGGGGTAGCTGCTCCCTCCCCTTCTCCAATTGCCAGTTGATTAGGAGATAAGCAATAAAAGAACTCCAGGTGCAGTAGTTAACACTTTGGAATCAGACAGAACTGGGTTCAAATTCCGGCTGTGCCACTTGCCTGAATTTCTTTTTCTACAAAATGGCCATAAAATAGCCATATTATAAAGCTGTAATGATTAAAAAAGATTAAACTTGTAAAGTACTTAGAACTGTGCCTGGCACATATCAAATGCTCAATAAATATTATTTCAATAACCTCCTGTATTTTCTTTTAAAGCCCTGTATAATCTGCTCTCATTCTTCCAGACTGCCTTTAGCTGCCTTTACCATTATAATTTCTTGCATATGTTTTGCACTTTACGATTTATAAACTGTTATCACACATAACATGGGCTTCCCAGGTGACTCAGTGGTAAAGAATCCACCTGCAATGCAGAAGATGAGGGTTTGATCCCTGAGTGGGGAAGATCCCCTGGAGAAGGAAATGGCAGACCACTCTAGTATTCTTGCCTGGGTGATCCCGTGGACAGAGGAACCTGGTGGGCTACAATCCATGGGGTCACAAAAGAGTTGGACACAACTGAGCAACTAGACAACGACAACACGTAACATACCACATTCTCAATCTTCACATTAATCTATTTGAGGAAATATTAAAATACCCATTTTCAGGACTTCCCTGGTGGTCCTGTGGCTAAGACTTTGTGCTCCCAATGTAGGGGGGATGGGTTCCATGCCTGGCTGAGGAACTAAGATCCCACGTGCTGTGAGATGCGACCCCCCCAAAAAAAATAATTAAAAACCCAAAATACCCATTTTTTAACTACAGAAACTCAGGATTAGAGAATGTGGATGAAACTCTAACATGTCTACAACATGTACACTCGGGACAGCACACTGCTCTGCCATCAAGAGAAGGACTTTGTTCCCCTTCCAGGTCGGTCAGTCTGGACTGACCTTGTGACTTCCTTTGACCAGTAGAACCTATTTTTGAAGTGGGTTAACAAATTAAAAATGGAAGAAACTGAAGAATAGAAAGGAAAATATTAGATGGTCTTTAGGGGTAATGGCAACCCACTCCAGTGTTCTTGCCTGGAGAATCCCAGGGACAGGGGAGCCTGGTGGGCTGCCGTCTATGGGGTCGCAGAGTCGGACACAACTGAAGTGACTAAGCAGCTTAGCAGGGGTAATATACTTAATATTACCATGTATTAATCATATAAAGTTTTGGAAATGCCTCTGGCACACTAAGCCCAGAGGCGGGTGTGTTGTGAAACAACGCTCTGCGTGTTGGTGTCAGCTGTCTTCTAGGAGCAGCTTTACAGTTCTGATCTTTCCTGGACCGAATCCCACTTGTTGCCCTGAGCGCTGCTTCAGTGTAGCTCCATCACTTGAGAACATGCAGTGCCTCACCGTGAGAGCTGCTGCTATGAAGCTGGTATTGGGACAGAGACAACTGATGGGAAGTCAGGATGCTCCGACAGCACACTGGGCCCACCTCCAGAAAACTGGACTCGGATGTGAAAAACGACAAGAGCACCCTTTTGTGGATGAGTGCAGCTGCTCTGTGTCACCCAAGCTTCTGACAGGTGGCTCTCGTGGTGGGGTTGTCACACCAGACCTGTTGAATCAGAAACTCAAACGGGGACCCAGCAATCTGTGTTTTGGGAAGCCCGGGTGATTACCATTCATGCTCGAGCCTGAGAACCACCGCATTCATGCCACTGTCTGTCATCCATGCCCCAAACTTCTGACAATGACTGTTAACTCTAGTGTACTTTCATACAAGTCACAAGGCTTGAGTCAAATGCCTACAAGTCAGGAACTGTAGAGCTGGTGAGGCCAACCAGAGGGCCAAACATTCCCTGGTGGCTCAGATGATAAAGAATCTGCCTGGGATGAGGAAGACCTGGGTTTGATCCCTGGGTCAGAAAGATCCCCTGGAGAAGGAAACAGCAACCCAGTCCAGTATTCGTGCCTAGAGAATCCCATGGACAGAGGAGCCGAGCCTGGCGGGCTAGAGACCATGGGGTCACAAAGAGTCAGACACTAGTGAACGACTGTATGTGTTGCAGGAAGTTGGGAAAAACTGGGCTAGTGGAAGAAGGATAACCCATTTTTGCACAAACAGACTAGTTCGTGGACTGCACCAAAGAAACTTTGTAATTTGTAATCAGATGGCTGGAAGTTTGTGGTCTTGTGCAAAGCAGGCCTGGGGCCTTGCTCTTTAGAGCAATGCCTTGTCAGGTTAGCTGTGTGACTGTTGTATTTCAAGCTTAACTTGGACAGACAGGCCTGCCAGGCACAAATTTCTCAAGCAGATGATGTTCGGGGTGGGGGGCAAAAATTATCCACAGCAAGGCCTCAAGCACAGATGACCCTCAGCAGAAATGGCAAGCCTAGTCCGTGGGATCCGTCCTACAGCTCACGAGCCCTGGGGACCCAGCCTGTCTGAAGTGGAAGAGACAGCACGGATGGGCCATCACATTAACTCGGCAGGCTGGAAGAGCTGAGGCGCTTTCGTTCTCCCCACAAAGAAACCCAAGTTTAAAAGATGAAAATATTCCTCAAGGAATAGCGCTAATGGAAGAAGAAAGCCTTGAGCCACAGAAGCAAAAGTGGCCAGCATCCCAAATTCTCCTGACTTCTGTCTCCCTGCTTTTGGTCTCGCTCGTAAGTGAAAGATGAGTTTTGCTAGGTAAGGTAGCAGTTGGAATTAGTTTTATTCATCAGCAGGAGGGAGAATAAGGCAGAGCCTGCAGGAATATGGGCTCCAGCAACAAGTAATCATTATTGCAAAATCAAATTCCCCATCTCATCTCGGATATGCCTGTATGTAACCCTGGAGCTGGGCTTCAGTGTTATAAATCCAGACCTAAGACGTGGAGGAGTGGGATGAGGAGCCCCCTTGTGTACCGAGAACCTCTGCCAGGCAAGAGATATATGATGGCAACTTTCCCCCATTGCTTTTGCAGTAAAATTCACCCAGAGCTCCAGGAAGAGTTGGGAATGTAATTCAGCTTCAATAAATCAAGACTAAAATTAAGATGGCCAGATATGTAGCCGCCTACTCAGGTGCATGGAGAATTTGAAATTTAGTGCCCTGGTAATGGTTTGGAACAGGTTATCCAATCATGGAGAGAAAGAAGAAATATTGCTGTCTGGGGTTAGAAAGCTAAATGCTCAAATCCATGACACCACCACATCTCTGCCAAAGCTAGATTAATATTAAAGTTTGTGTAACATCTGATTCTTTTTTTAAGTAATGAAGTCAAATGATAGGAAAAAATACACATACGTGAAAGAGCTATACTTCGTAATCATTCTAATTTGACTCCTTGTCAAAGAACTGTGTCTTTCATCTCTTGGTGTGATGTATGTGTAACTGATTGTTACAAAGTTCTATTCTTTCCTAACAATACTTCTGCTTAAACTTTTATCAACACATCTTGAAGCTTTTCTGGAAGGACTTTAGCAGGGCTCTCACGTTTAGCACCAGGAGAGGGTGATCTGCCCATTCATTCCACTTCTACCTCCCTGCCTCGGTCCCTGAAGGAAAACTAATGTGCCCATCGAAGACTGTGGGGACTCTGGCTTCAGACTTAACTGGGTGGAGCCAATGGGGGACCTATATGCTTAACAGGGAGTGAAAATGAGAATGCTCACACATCTATCAAAACTCCTTTGTGTGGGGCTTCCCTGGAGGCTCAGTGGTTAAGCATCCACCTTGCAAGGTAGGGGACACTGGCTTGATCCCTGGCTGGGAAGATCCCACATGCCACGGGGCAGCTAAGCCTGCGCACCACAACCACTGAAGCCTGCAAGTCCCAGCGCCTGCTCACTGCAACTAGAGAAAGCCCGCATGCAGCAATGAAGACCCAGTGCAGCCAAATACAAATTAAAAAAACCAACAAGCAGTGCAATGATCTTACTGCTGAGTGTGGATGGTGATGGGATAATTTACATTAGGTCACTTTTCCTACCATCTTGGGAGAGCATCTGCCTGCCAGGGACCGACAACCACAGAGCCCACTGCTTCTGCTAAGTCGCTTCAGTCGTGTCCAACTCTGTGCGACCCCATAGACGGCAGCCCACCAGGCTCCCCTGTCCCTGGGATTCTCCAGGCAAGAACACTGGAGTGGGTTGCCATTTCCTTCTCCAATGCATGAAAGTGAAAAGGGAAAGTGAAGTCGCTCAGTCATGTTCAACCCTCAGCGGCCCCATGGACTGCAGCCCACCAGGCTCCTCCATCCATGGGATTTTCCAGGCAAGAGTACTGGAGTGGGGTGCCATTGCCTTCTCCACAGAGCTCCACAAATCACTTCAAACCCCAGTGCACGCAAGGATGACAGGTGACATCCTCCAATTCTGCAACTGTACGATTCCTGTTCACGCCAGCTGTGGCCTCAATGGGTGATCAGCATGTCGGTCAGTCTCAGCCTCTGCCATGGTTCCTAAATTAACATGAGATAATGTGTATGTTCAGAGAAGGCAATGGCACCCCACTCCAGTACTCTTGCCTGGAAAATCCCATGGATGGAGGAGCCTGGTGGGCTGCAGTCCATGGGGTCGCTAAGAGTCGGACACGACTGAGTGACTTCCCTTTCACTTTTCACTTTCATGCATTGGAGAAGGAAATGGCAACCCACTCCAGTGTTCTTGCCTGGAGAATCCCAGGGACGGGGGAGCCTGGGGGGCACCCGTCTATGGGGCTGGATGGGGTCGGACACGACTGAAGTGACTTAGCAGCAGCAGCAATGTGTATGTTGTAAAGTGCCTGGTACAGAGCCCAGAACACAGACATGACTACAGTTATCTCATTATTTCTATTTACTTTCAGAGAATCCACAGGTTCTGTGGATGACACAATTACACACTTGCCCTCATAGAGTTTCCAATCCAATCGTCTGTAGACAAATTCCAGAAACAGTATGCAAAGCATTCTTGGAGAGGCTGGCAGCTGCTCAGCACCCCTTGAAAGTATGTGAGAGCAGACTTTCCTGCCTACTTGCTGTGACAGAGACAGCCTTGTGCCTGCCCATCCCTTCTTCCCTTCCTCCTCACTGACAGAGCACAGGTTTTACTCTGGCGGGTGATGTGTATGCTAAAGAACTACATTTCTGGCCTCCCTCCTGGTGGGGAGGAACAAAGTCGTGTAAATAGATAGATATTGCTGAACAGGGCTTCCAGGAAAGGTCCTTCAAGCGAATTGACTCAGCTGGGAGAGGAGTCTTCTTGCCCTTCCTCCTGGCTTCCTTCTCTGGATCTTAATCATGGACTTGAAGTCTGGAGCCAATCGCCAACTTGGACCATGAGGTGAACTTGAGAAAACAGAAGACTACTTGTTTTGTATGAAGAAGTAGCTGGATGCCTACCAGCAACTGTGGACTGTCTTCTTTCACATGAGAAAAAAACAATCCCTTGGTTTTTCTGCTATCCACCTGTACCTAAATGCAATTCGCACTTAAACACTTTTCTTGGTTAGCTCAAGATGTACTTAATACTACATTCTTTCAACAAACATATCCAGAATCTACTGTTATGTGCCACTCATTGTTTTTGACGGCTGCAAAAAGTACCTCTGGTGGGAGACAAGCGATCAAAAAGAGCACATTGACGTTCAGAGCCAGAATGGAGGCGGGGGAGACAGGGTGGTCAGCAGGGACCTGGTTTTCAGGACATGACAAAGTTGAATGCTGAAGAAGTTATCAAAGAAAGGGCATTTCAGGCCGAGAAGTGCCTGACGGAGATGACCAGAAGCCCAGCAGCCTAAGGGGAACTGAATGGTTTCAATTTAGACACTAAGAGCATCATTTAATCTTCACCTGGGGGAACAGGTTTTTCTTTTCTGCCACCCTCTCACTGTCCAAGATCATCCTGGCATGCAGTACGTGAGAACCTGTTTGTTTTTTGTTTGATTGCACCGTGGGGCTCGCAAGATCTTAGTTCCCTGACCAGGGATGGAACTCAAGTCCTCGGTAGTAAGGGCGTCGAGTCCTAACCAGTGGACCTCCAGGGAATTCCCTGGTGATAACCTGTTGAAGCAACGTTGAACTCTGCAATGAAGAACTGACTAGCAGATATAAGGAAGCCCAGAGGGTTAAGACTCACAAGGCACAAGTGGGAAGAGGGTCCATTCAGCAAAGAGGCGTCCTCCGCCCCTTTCCTCACAGTGGACCTACACTGAAGTAAAAGAATGAAATGCTCAGGATGGGAGGGCTGGCTAGCCCGTCTCTCCTCTATCCTGTCTGTCCTGCTTACCTCCCTAGGTCCAGGGGAGACCAGAGAAGTGTTAGGGGAAGGTGTGATTAGCAGTAGTTGATTTTAAGGTGGAAGGCTTACAGCAGACCCAGCTGCGAGAGTGGTTCGCCTGAAAAGTCAGACCGAGCAAGCCCACCTCTGTGGTTCACAAACTCCCAAGATGAACTTGAGCCCTCTAGTCTCTGAATATGCAAATACAAGTCGACAGTTTCTAATACAGAGGCTACTTTGTAAAAATTAAAAATGCTCCAAGTAGCAACGAGTTGTGAAATCCAACCCTGTATAAACTGTCTTCATCTAAGGGCTTCCCTGGTGGTTCAAGGATAAAGAATCCACCTGCCAATGCGGGAGACCCAGATTCAGTCCATGGTTGGGAAGATCCCCTGGAGATGGAAAGGGCAATCCACTTCAGTATTCTTACCTGGGAAATCCCATGGATGGGGAGCCTCTCGGGCTAGTCCATGGGGGTCACAAAAACCAACTACCCAACAACAAATTACAGTATACTCAACACTCTTGCCTATTAACTCTCTTTACTCAGGAGGGGTGGGGCTCTTATAAAGGGAAACCTTTACTGATAGCCAGGGGCTGCACGTTAAGGCTTTTTTTCCCACACACATTGTCTCCACGAATCCTCAAAGTTTAGAGTCATCTTTATTTTTACATTTTATCTTTATTTTTACATATTAAGAAAACGTGGTTACCTGATTTGCTTCAGGTCACGCATGCAGCTAGTATGTGATCAAAGCAGCATGGAGCCAAAAGGAGGTGATGGACATTTCCCAAGTCTCTGCTCTTTGCACTTGAACTTTGAATTGTCTTCTACTGAGACTCAGCCGGGGCACCAAAATCTTACATCACAATAAAGTGCTCAAAGACTCCACTTTTCCTACAGTTTGTAAATGTAAGCTCTTTAGCTCTCAATCACTGATTATTTATTGACTCAGCTGCTAAGAGTTATAAATTATATTGGTTTGTTAATAAAGTGTGAGTTTTTGTTCTTTAGGGCATTGAGGCAGCCTTTCTATGTTGGTTTTTATTAATAGTTTAGAAAAATCTAGTAGTTACAGAGTCCAAAATTAGGGGCATGGTGGGAATTTCCCATCCCTTTTTAGCTGCTGCATATTCCAATACGCCCAAGGCCAACGAAAGAACCATTAACTCGAGGGAACATATTTTACCCCACTTCCCTCTCGGGCAGAGCAGCAGTTGGTTTCACGTCCATGAATACTGACTACAGGAAAGAAAGAAAAAAAAAGATTTTGCCAACCACCTTTACTGGCTCACATGAGAGACAAATCCATCTGTCTTCCCTTTTTGTCTCCTTGGTGACCATTTACCCTAGCTGTTCATAAACAAACCACCAGAAGTACGCAGAAGGGGAAAATAAATTTTACAAGATGAGAGAGGTCAATAAACAATCAAATATGTCAATTACTGGAAGGACTTTTTTTTTAAGATTAAACCACTGATTTGCAACTTTTATTAACAGAAATTTCATCTATATCTATAAAAACCAAGATAACTGATAACTTGATTTCAACTCAAGTTTTGACAGCAGTTGAAGTTTTACATTAAAAAAACTGCAAAATGTCAACTAAAAAACAGACAAAATGCTGGGACATGAGTTTGTACTTAAATTCTACCAACTTCAACAAATAGAGAATGGGTGCATATCAGTTCACGTCAGTCCTCTGGTCCGAAACACACTTCCCACTGGACATGGGTTATTCCCTCTTCTGGGCGGGGCGCGGGTGGCTTCTACTGGGAATTAGTATATAGTCTGTTCTTGATGAAGACAACACTAGACAGATGCTGCCTAATCCCTGGACAGTGCTGAATGTGACAAAACCAGCGCGACACGTTAAGATATTTCTCCTTCTCTTGAACTGTCAGGTCAACCTAAGTAGAGATGAAAAACACACACAACACAGACATTACATGAGTGCAACTATTAATATCACTTGAGCGGGAGACAGAAACTGGGGGGAACCCCCCACGGTGATCAAAGCCAACATATTCAGATAGGAGTGAACCATCTCAGCCACTTGGATGAGCTCTCCATTTGTTTAAGGCTTTCATGTTGCCGTGAAGACCAGACGTGCTTCTGAGCGAAATCTCAAGTTTTCAACAAATGAAAAGTCTACATTAAATCAGGATCTGGAAGACCAGAGGGGTTTTTTTTTTTTTATTGAAGAGAATAGCTTCTGAGAGACTAAGATATGGTTCTTTCTCCAGTATTTTTCACAAACCTAAAATAAGGAAGGTTTATTGGCATCTAACATACTTAACTGGAGAAGGCAATGGCACCCCACTCCAGTACTCATGCCTGGAAAATCCCATGGATGGAGGAGCCTGGTGGGCTGCAGTCCATGGGGTCGCTGAGGGTTGAACATGACTGAGCGACTTCACTTTCACTTTTCACTTTCATGCATTGGAGAAGGAAATGGCAACCCACTCCAGTGTTCTTGCCTGGAGAATCCCAGGGATGGGGGAGCCTGGTGGGCTGTCTTTGGGGTCATGTAGTCGGACATGACTGAAGTGACTCAACAGCAGCAGCAGCAGCAACATACTCAACAAGGGAATACAAGGTAAACTCACATACACACATATCTACAAATATACATACACACACATTTCTGGATGGCTGCTGTATATAAATGTGCAGACAACTCCTGATTTCTACTAAACTCTGGAGAAATACACAATGACTCTTTTACTGTTAAGTAATCATCCCTTAACAGAAGAAGGAAGGGCTATTTCCAGGGTGTGTGCCTCGGATGAACAACAGGCATTCTGAATTCTCTTTGCAGTAAAGCTGAACTTGATCTTCAGAGGAGTAGCAGCTCACAGCTCACAGCTCATTGGAGAAGGCAATGGTACCCCACTCCAGTACTCTTGCCTGGAAAATCCCATGGACAGAGGAGCCTGGTAGGCTGCAGTCCATGGGGTTGCTAAGAGTTGGGCATGACTGAGCAACTTCACTTTCACTTTTTACTTTCATGCACTGGAGAAGGAAATGGCAACCCACACCAGTATTCTTGCCTGGAGAATCCCAGGGACAGGGGAGCCTGGTGGGCTGCCGTCTATGGGGTCGCACAGAGTCAGACACAACTGAAGCGACTTAGCAGCAGCAGTAGCAGCAGCACCAGCTCACAAAACTGACTGTTCCTCTATAAGGAGGCCCAGAGACTTGGTTAGGGAAAGATGCAATCAACACCGTGGGTCAGACCTCCGATCACTTCACTGGGCTCAGACCCCAGTCCAGGCCAACTTGAAGCCTTTTATCTGAGCCAAATTTTGGATTGGAATCATGAAGAGGTGTCAGGCAAGAAGAGGCCAGCAGGCCAGCCACAGACCAGGTAAGACTAGTGCAGTTCCTTCTCCTGTTGTTGGTTCATTTATTTAACATATTGCAAGTCTCCATGAAACTGACTAGGAATGTTCACAAACACACAAAATCTCAGTCACCCTCTGGGACCGCAAACCCATTAGCCATCTGCTTGTCTCGTATTCCTGTGTCCACAGGCAAACACTCTCCTAAGGCACCAGCTCAGCAACACTGAAGGACAAATCACTCTGGCATTTGATAATTATTACAGAATAGAAAATATTATAAAGGGTAGACAGATAGCGTTTTCTCAATAAGTGTTTAATTGAACTCATACTTTCTTTCATGTTTACTACCAGGCAATTTAAATAGAAACGCGGATAGAAGTCATCCGGCCTTCCTTTTTGCCTTCATGACGTTAGGATACAAGTGCACTAGTATCTGGTCTGTTAACATCATCTTTGATGTCACATGTCTATCTCTGTTGGACCAGTTTACCAGCAGTGAGAGTCTCACTGCTACTGTTACATAAAACTTCACTTTCCGGTTTAAATCCTACATGCAAAGTGCTATTCATTGTTGTTTTGTTGATAGGTCGTAGTCGTGTCTGATTCTTTTGTGATTCCATGGGCTGTAGCCCGCCAAGCTCCTCTGTCCACGGGATTTCCCAGGCAAGAACACTGGAGTGGATGGCCATTTCCTTCTCCAGGGGATCTTTTCAAGCCAGGGACTGAACCCAGGTCTTCTGCATTGCAGGCAAATTATTTTCTGTCTGAGCCACCAGGGAAGCCCACTTTCACACAAACACATACATATGTACATATATGCATAAATAAAATTCAAAACCAACTTCAACAAACCTCTTTACTGATGGCTACAGCAAACAGAAGTAGCAAGTATTACTCCAACTTGATTTCATGTCAGCTGTTGATACATATGGTGAGTCCAATTTGACTGTGTACAATCTGACTAATTTCAGAACTCTTTCCTTTTAAAAAGACTCTACTCAGCTGTTTTGTGAGATGTTATTGTTCAGAATGAATTAAAATGCACAAAGAAAGCATTTCCAAACAGTGAGGCTTCTTTGATCTGGGTTCAAGTTGTTCACTCAAGTTTTGACGCGGGGGGAAGGGAGGTGTCTGTTTTACAATCTGTCAGACTGGCGAGCGCCGCCACCAGGCCTGCTTCCGAAGAGGGCAGCAGCCCACACCAGCGCGCGCAGAGTCAGGGCTTCACCACCTAAAAACTGCACGCTGTCCAGCCTCCAGTGTCAGGAAGACAACAGACCCACAGCAGAAAATAATTTTTATTCCAAGAGCTTCTAAAGTTTCTTCTAACATTTCCTAATTGATTCTTTTAATTAGATGATCTATGTTAGAGAACGTAAATTTGTTCACTTTCCCTCAGGACATTTTGCTAGAATACAACCTGTTTCCAGGAAGATCAGGTTACACTTAAACTTTTGGTTTTGTTACCACCACTACTCTTTCGGAAAACATACTGTAAACAGAGAAACAAACAGAAGACCTGACTCTTACCAAACTTACGTTATTTTAGAACTCTTGGGAAGGGATCCCCATCAGCTACTTTACTTATAACTGGTTTCCCACCATCCCTTTCTAGCTGAATTTTTCTTTTTTTTAAATAATGGGAAACACAATGTGATTGTTCTGGTTAACACTTCCTGCTTCTCACTGGTCTGCAAGCCAGTGTGTCTGCAGTGATGTTCAGCCTTCCTAGTGAACCATTCCTTCCTATTTACACTGGCGCTCTATAACCAGTTTGAACTGTAAGGCCAAACAGATAATATTCTTAGTCACTAATTTTCCATGAAGACATGTCAGAAACACTCTGAGCGACCCTTTTCAGATCAAAGGAAATGCTGGTCTGCGGGCTTTCCGGCAGACTCCACGCTGCCTCCGGGACACTCTTTACAGCTGGCGTTCCTGGATTGTTCGGTAGCTATTTCTTTTTTACTTCTTTCTTTCTAAAAGAATGATACCTCCACTGGTGTTCCAAACTCCAAAACAAATGTATTTCAATTGATAACAATCTTATAGTTGAGCAGCCCATAACGTTACAACGGATTTTAATAATCTCGAGTAACAGCTTGTTCATGGGGGCTGCTGTGTACCGGTGAAATCACTTCAAGAGATCAATGAGTCACTGGGCTGATCACGAATGGCCACAGTAACTGGCAGTGCAACAAAGGAGAAACAACGTAACGCTCCCCAGAGGGAATTAAGAGACCAGATCTCAGGAGTGACTGGGCCACAGCTGAAAGCGGGCTCACGCGAAACAAAACACAGCGGGATCGTTTGATGACTTGAAGGTTCCCTGCTTCATACACGGTGCTGATTGCACTGATTACATATTAAGTATTCAATAATGTGAACAAGGAAATGAAGGAACATACGAGGGTAAAAACAAATACACAGCCAAAAAAAACAAGAAGCTATGGGATGAACTTGAGCATGGAGCTATCTGAACCTCCCATCAACCCTGCCTGAAATTAATACCCAGAAATCACTTCTCACCTGGGTAAGCTTACACCCAACTCAGCAGGGGTGTCATTCAACACCACAGGGCAACACGGTCACAGCACAGGCTCCGTCTGTGAGGCCTGTTCCTTGAGAAGGTGTTTCCTGCTCTGATGTAACCTGCCTGCGTGTGCACAGAGTGGAGGCTTTGGTTGTGGACTCATTTGATGAACCCAAGGGGATGGTGAAGTGATTTACATATTATTCCACTCAATTTTGTTTCAGAAAAAATGAGCATGAGATCCTTAATCATAATATTGTAATCATATAAAGAGGATATACATCTCAAAAAAATAGAGATATAAATAAGCAGGGATCACTGAATACTGTCAATGGAAGACTAGGTTTTTGGGTTTTTTTGAAGCTTTATTTCGTTTACTCATTTCTGGCTGAGCCACATGGCTTGTGGCAGCTCAGTTTCCCCGACCAGGGACTGAACCCAGGCCACAGGAGTGAGAGCCCAGAATAGTAACCATTAGGCCACCAGGGAACTCCCAGAAGCCTCGTTTTAACAGATGGCATTGAATGAAACACTTCCAACCTGCTTGAGAACCACAGGCCCTTGTGGGCACCTAGAATCAGTGAAATAGCCTGGCAGCTGGTACATTAGGGAATGAGGACCTTGTTCACTCTGCTGGCAAAGATTTCCACACAAGCTCCCTCCTTCTGAGTATTTCCTTTCCCTACTGCATGACCTGTATAAGCCACAGTGAGAAGAAAGTGAAATAAGCACTGGTTTGCAAGAGTCACAGTTCCTTATAGTCTTTTATTTTTTTAATTAGAGGGGAGAAATGCTCATCTTCTTAATGACAGCTTGTGTGTGATTTCTCTGACACAGCTCAGCATGGAGACAGGACTGAACGCGTGTATTTGGACTGACCAAGAGCTGAGGATTCAAGTTACACATCCAGCGATCTAGGCTGGATGGGGAAGAAAGTGCACAGGCTTGAAAAAAGGGTAGAAACTGAGTTACTTCAGGTAACAATGGGACCAGGGAGTAAGACTGGAGTAAGAGAGGAGGTCACACAGAAGGTGGGGTACTAAAAGCAGGAGTGGACAGGTGATGGCGAGGTCCAGGTGAGGAGGGCAACCAAGTCCCAAGGGGCCACAAAGAAGAGCAAGACCAAGAACAGGAGCAAAACCAGGCATGTCAAGGAACAGGGAGCTCCTCTGTGTGATGGGTCCAGGGAAGGGAGGGATATTTGCAAAAGGTGCCTTATATAAAAATAACCCCTTTCATTCGATCAGGTGAAAATGCAAATTTGATTTAAATTCAAGACAAATGAAAAAAAAGGCATTCTGAACACCGCAGACAAAAAGAGCCAGTAACTATTTGAATACTCACAATAAAGCGATGAAGCCCATAATATAATAGGATATCTGCTAATGTGAAGTTATATCCTGTAAGGTAGACTTTATCTTCAAGATATGAATTAAGATCCTAGAAAAACAAATAACAAAATATTAATTTAAAAAACAATAAAAATAAACTTAATTATACATTTGATTTGAAACATTTAGAAAGCTATTAGAAAGCAAAACACTGAAATTTAATAAATTCAATCTTTGACAATAACAGAAATTTATTTGAAATCACAAATCATACATCAACTCATTTTAAAAAATAGGATAATTATTATTCATCTTATTTTA
>NW_011494625.1:2686694-2695175 GCF_000754665.1 Bison bison bison
CATCTTATTTTATTTTAAATAAATAAGAAAATATTAGAAAATGATATTCACAGTGCCATCTATGGTAATTTCAAAGACTCCAACTGTTTGGGGAGATGGGGGGACATTTTATAAATCATGCTCACGTTAGATTTATTTTCTCCATTTAAATATAAAAAGCTCCTCAACAACTCCTACGTCTTAAGAGAATTAAAATGTATTGGTTTGTTAGATTTTTTAATATATGTATATTTTTAACTTCTTAATTGAGAATAAATATGTGTAACATGTTAAAATTAATCAGATTTTTATCTACCACCACAACCATTGGTAGGTGCATAATTCACTTAATGTTAAGGGCATCCACACTGTGGTGCAATCAATGTTCAAAACTTTTTCATCTCAGAAAGCTAATGCTCTGAACTTTTTAAACCAACTTCCCCTTTCTCTCATCCCCAAGGCCCTGGCAGTCACTATTCTGCTTTCTGTTTCTATGATTTTGTTCACAGCATTTTATATATGCTGTATATGAGCAGAATCATGTACTATTATTTGTCTTTCTGTGACTGGCTGATTTCACTTAGCATAATATTCTTAAGATTTATCCATGATGCAGCCTGTGTCACAATTTCCTTCTTTATTAAGGCTGATTAACATTCCCATGTAATCATTCCAGAAAAACTTCTTAAGCTGCAGAGACAGCAGTTTGTTTTCATTCTCAAATCATATGCCACATGCTTGGCACACAGTGGTTCAGTAGTCAGTAAACGTTAGCTGAATTCAATCTGAGCTCTTTGAATTTGCCCAAGCCTTCATTTAAAGATAGTAATTTTCAAAACTGTTTATGAATATGGGATTGTAAGGGGTGGTACAAATGATGACGTTAAAAAAACATGTACATAGACAAGGAAACAAATGCATAAGAATCAAAACCGGGCAGAGAAGGTAAAACACAATGGTACATACAGGCTATCACTTAGTTCCCTAGCAATCTGGTGGGTGGAAATGTTCTTCCCTCCAAATGTCTTCATATGAAACAAGTTTGATACACCATAAGAATAAAATAAATATATCTGCAATTAAGAACTATCTCTAAAAGAATCTGAAATAATAATTTAACACTGCTTTGTATAGTGTATATATTCTTAAAATATTCCATATCTATGTTTTAGTTAGGGCTTCCCTGGTGGCTCAGAATCCATCAGCAATGTGGGAAACCTGTGTTCGATCCCTGGGTTGGGAAGATCCCCTGGAGGAGGGCATGGCAACACACTCCAGTATTCTTGCCTGGAGAATCCCATGCACAGAGGAGCCGAGCCTGGCGGGCTCCAGTCCATGGGGTTTCAAAAGTCACAAAGACACAACTAAGCGACCAAGCACGGCACAGCATGGTTTTCGTTATAAAGACTCTTTTAAGGTGATACTCTTCAGTTATAAAAACTTTAAAATGGAGTTTCAAAAACTATCAAGAGTTAATATTTTTCTGATTAGTGATATAAATCAAAATTTTCAGAAATTAAATTATGATTTTTCAGAAACTGAATTCTGAAATTTAAAACACAGAATTTCACACTCAAAATATTCGTGGAAAAGAACTAAAGTGTGATGTTCATTATTTTTTTTTTTCCTAAACAAGTATTTCTGATACCACTGCCAAACTAGCATCAGAGTTCTATCTGATTTTTCTGTTTAACTATTATTGAACTTACTCCAGTATTCTGGCCTAGGGAATTCCATGGACTGTATAGTCCATGGGGTTGCAAGGAGTCAGACATGACTGAGGGACTTTCACTTCTTCACTTCACTTCATTGATATTCTTTATTTGGTTAGACATTCCTCTCAAAGCGCTGCCATACTGATTAATAGTGACAATTCTTTGGGAAGATCCCCTGGAGAAGGGAAAGACTACCCACACTCAATTATCCTGGCCTGGAGAATTCCATGGACTGTACAGTCTGTGCGGAGAAGGCAATGGCACCCTACTCCAGTACTCTTGCCTGGAAAATCCCATGGACGGAGGAGCCTGGTAGGCTGCAGTCCATGGGGTCACTAAGAGTCAGACACGACTGAGCAACTTCACTTTCACTTTTCACTTTCATGCACTGGAGAAGGAAATGGCAACCTACTCCAGTGTTCTTGCCTGGAGAATCCCAGGGACGGGGGAGCCTGGTGGGCTGCCATCTATGGGGTCGCACAGAGTCGGACACAACTGAAGCGACTTAGCAGGAGCAGTATAGTCCGTGAGGTCGCAAAGTTTCTGACACAACTGAGGGACTTTCATACATCCTTCATGTGGATCCAAATGTTAGTGTATCGTAATGCCTGCTTTTTAAAAAAATAATAATTTTATTTATTTTTGGCTGTGCTGTGCGGGTTCTTCTCTAGTTACAGAGAGTGGGGGCTACTCTCTAGGTGTGGCACATGGCTCTAGGGCTTCAGCAGCTGCGGCATGTGGGCTCAGCAGCTCTGGGGCATGAGGGATCCTCCTGGGCGTGCTCAGTCGTGTCCGACTGTTTGGGACCCTGTGCACTGTAGCCCACCAGGCTCCTCTGTCCATGGGATTTTCCAGGCAACAATACTGGAGTGGGTTTCCATTTCCTACTCCAGGGATCTTCCTGGACCAGGGATCCAACCTGTTTCTCCTGCGCTGGCAGGTGGATTCTTCACCCTGAGCCACGGAGGAAGCCCAATGCCTGTTTTTTAATTACATATTACCTTGGCTCTGAGCCACTCTGGTTTTACCTTTGAAATGGAACTTTTGCAAGTAAATTAAATCCTTTTACAATATCCTTATAGCAAGATTTTTTAAAAAAGTAATAAAAACAGAAGCAGCCCAGTATAAAAACAGGCAAAGAAGATATGTAAGGAAATTTTTTTAAAAAATGATGAAAATGCTCATGTTATGAAAAAAATGCCACAGCATTAATAATGTCACACACACAAAAACAGCAAAGTAGACAGAGAGATCACTCTGGCTTTGTCATGAAACTGGGGTGGTACAGGGGGAAAAGGGTAGCGTCTCTGTCAGCAGGGGTTTTGGGGAGGAGGCCACGGTCGTCATACCCCGGCAAACTACAAGAAAACACTTTCCTGGAAGGCAAACGAGCAACACAGCCTTAGAAACGTATAAAGCTTTGGTCCAACAATCTCCCTTGCAGGAGTTTAGCCTAAGGAAACAAACGGAATGCGCTAAAATATTTAGCCACAGCCTGGTAATTACATGGTACAGACTAAATGCTGACACAGCTATATGACAGAATACGGACAGGATCATCAGAGAGAATACAAGTGACTATTTATGGACTTAAAAGGGCTTCCTGGTGGCAGAGTGGTAAAGAACCTGCTTGCCAATGCAGGAGACATGGGTTCTATCCCTGATCTGGGCAGATCCCACATGCCTTGGAGCAACTGAGCCCGTGCGCCTCCCTAGTTGAGCTTGTGCTCGAGCCTGGAAGCCGCAGCTACAGAGCCGCCGGGCCCGTGCTCCACAACCAGAGAAACGACTGCAACGAGAAGCCTGCTCACCGAAACTAGAGTGACGCCCCGCTCGACGCAACCAGAGAAAGCTGGTGCAGCAACAAATACCCAGCCCAGCCATAAAAGAATAAGTAACAGTATTAAAACAACAAACAAAAACTTAAAAAAAAAGGATAGTTGATCATGATAGACCTATAAAGGCAAAAGATCTGGAATTTATTTTCTACCAGTTCTATTGATGGTATCTGTCAGGAACAGAATTTAAACCATTTCCCCCAGAATGATAAATGAAAAGCTTTCAGTACTATGAGTTCTTCTCGTACAACTTACATCACCAATTTATAATTGGCATAAAATTAGGAAACAGAAAGGATTCCTACAATGATGTGGTTGACTGGGTGATGTCTAAGGTTCCTTCAAATGTTAAGCTTTAAAAAAAAAAACTGCTTTATTTTTATATAGGTAACAAAAATAATTTTATTTAGAAACTTTCATTCTTGGTAATTCTAGAGCCATATTTGGTTTCTATTTTATAACAATAGATTCTTTAATTCTAATTTGATTTCTTTAGAAAGAAAATACAAATCCTAGAGCTTTAAGTCTCAAGGGAGGGAAATGGGAATTCTCACATCAATCGGACAGGCTTTTCTCAAACTACAACCCCCTCAAACTCTGATTTCTTTTTTCCTTTAAGAAAGTACTTTGCTGCTTACAGAATCAGAACTACTGACTGGGGGAAATAAGTATCAAGCAATCATATAAAAGAAAAAATCATAAAAAGCTATCATTATGGACTGTGATGAGTGCTACAAAGGAAAAGCACAGGATATTAGTAAAGAAAAGCATTTAAACAAGAAAGTGCATCTGTGTGAGAGAGGTAGTAGCCAAGGAGGTGACTGAGGAAGGGTATCTGAGCTGAGGTCGGAGCTGAGGGGCGGGCAGAGTCTGTTCCAGGGAAAGGCAGCAACAAGTACAAACAGGGAAAGACAGTATCAGGTATAAAGTATCTTGAGGTAGAGGAAACAGTAGAGAGACCAAGAGCTTCAGTTACTGCATCTCAGGGCAAACAGATCCCGCCTACTAACAGTTCACACACGGCAGCCCATAAACAGAAATCTCGCCATACCTTCAGGACCGTGTGGATGTCATCTTTACTGGAGTGTCCGTCCACTCGCGTTACCCTGTACTCTAACCACTGCTGAACCACGGCTTTCTCCTCTGCCGTGCTCCCCAGCAAATACTCCTTGTTGGCCTGCTTGACTAGGTGAGCTGCTATGGTAGTCAGTCCCGTTAGACTCGGACCATTGTTTGTCTGAAGAACTGGAATCTTAAACAGAAAGAAAAAAAAAATCTCAAAATACCATCACAACTGATAAGTTCTAAATCCTAAACTTTTTCTTTTTTTAAAATACTCTTAACTTATTAAATAGGCTTCTCTGGTGGCTCATTGGTAAAAAATCCACCTGACAATGCAGGAGACACAGGTTTGATCCCTAGGTCTAGAAGATTCCCTGAAGAAGGAAATAGCAACCCACTCCAGTATTCTTGCCTGGAAAACCCCATGAACAGAGAAGCCTGGTGGGCTAGAGTCCCATGGGGTCGCAAAGAATTGGACTCAACTGAGCAAGTAAGCATGCATGCATGTAGATATTAAACTATATACAAATCAAAGTCAGGAAAATAAGTTATATTAGTTTACATTTGATAATAGTTGCTTGATGTCATGAAACTGGTGGTAACATTGCAAAAATAGAGCAATGATATTTCTACCTAATTTATAACTACATATGTACAAAAATAGAAAATGGAAATCCTAATAATACCGCATTAATTTCAATCAAGATTACCCACACCCTATTTAGCAAGGTGAACGAATGTGCTTAAATAAACCCAATGTTGTAATAACAAATACAAGAAACAATTGTAGTGAACACTGAATTCGTGCTGATACAGCTAGAACCACCAAATGAGTTGTAGCCTGGTTTAAGTGACATGTGATCTAATATGAGTAGTTACCTCATTAACTAATTAGTTAACTCATTATATGGTATGGACTGTGATGGTGATTTTGCTGCCATGGATTGCATATTCATCAATTCTGGGGTAACTTTGAATGAGTACACTCATAATAAAAGTCTATAATAAAGTCAGGGCTTCAGGTAATCATCTGAAAAACAATTCTACTTTTTAAAGTTTTCCTGATTATAACAGCAATACAAAGGATCAGATTGTAAGAAACTGCTAATTAATTTAAAAGTTTTTGATGCAAAACTAGGCAAAGTATTGAGAAATGTAAAAGAAAATGGGAAGTATCACAAATAGGGAGACTAACCAATCATAAAGAACAAGTAAACAATCCAAACGACTTCAGGAAACCGCAAGGGAACATTTTCAGAAGACGGCTGCTCTTTCCTGCTCTTTCCAGTCTCCTGAACTCAGAGAGTGACTTACTCTATACAGGGACCTTTCACACTTGAACCTGGGTCAACAGGACCATGTGACGGATACGGGAAGATTAACGTTTTATGGATACAGATTCAAAGGTTACCTCCTAAACAATAAAGGAAGTAACCAGAGGCCTTCTAGCTTTCCCCTTCCTCACCACTATTTCCATTCACTAGCTAGCTCCCTGAACTCTCACTTTTGCCTTTACCCTTAAGCGAAACCGTCACTTCGTAGATCACCAATAATCTCCTTTAAAAATGCATTAAAAAGTAAACATATGAAGCTCGCTGAGGGTGCTGCCAGTGTTCCATTCCCTGACTGTGACGGTGTGCATTTTATGGCGGTGGTTTAGTCACTGAGTCGTGTCTGACTCTTGTGACCCCGTGGACTGCAGCCTGCCAGGCTCCTCTGTCCATGGGATTCTCCAGGCTAGAATACTGGAGTGAGTTGTCATTTCCCTCTCCAGCACTTTATGGTAGGTAAAGAGACTGTGCTTCCAGTGTGGGAGGGAGGCAGGGAAGGAAGAAAGAGGAAAAAAGAGAAAGAGGGAGAGGGCAGGAGGGAGAAAGGAAGGAAGAAACGGAGAGGAGAGAAAGAAAGGGGAAAGAAAAGAACTCACGATTGCTGAGTGTGGGAGGAAAAGGACAATTCTAAAGAGAACTATTTGTAAAAATAAATTATCCACAACCGCATCACAGGAAGTCAAAAAATTCCTGGTTACTTTCTCATCTAATCGCTACATCTTCTAAGATGTAAGAGGCAAGCAATTGCATCCTCAGTTCACAGATGAAGAACCAGAGTCACCAGGTAGGTTTGTGATGGGGGAGTCAGGATTTCAATAAAGTATAACTGGCTGCAAAGTTCATTTTCTTTCGTTCACACAGTTTAAGCAGACAAACTTTATGCAGTTGCAATCATGGGACATGTACTATTTCACATTCATCTTAAGGTTCCATGATCTTCAAAGTAATCACTTCCAATAGCTACATAAATAATATCTCAATGTGCTGATGTACTATAACTTAACAATGGTTCTCCCAGAGTTGCATTTCTGGGTTGTTTTGAAATTTTAATTATTATTGATATTATTGCAGAGAATGCCTTACTGCTGGCTAACTGCTGTCAGTTGTCTTCCCCCCAAAAAATGAATGAATCTTATCGTAGGTCATCATCCCTTTCCCCAAACACATCAATAGAAAACTTCAACAGCTGCCCTCTGCTTAAAAAAAAAAGAAAAAGAAAAAAGTTTAAAATAAGAAACCACACCTTGAACTCCACAACCCTCACAACTGGGACTCCAACTATAATTCTGGGTTTACCTTGTATTGCATCATCCATCACATTGCTCTACTTGTTACCTCAAATTACCCAATCTTACATAATTTATTAGTTTTATACACTTTAAACACCAACTTTTCAAGAAGTTTCCAAACTCATTTTTATAGTCAGAATTAACTTTCTCTTTCACACTCATCAATAGCGCTTTCCTGCACTCAGTAACTATTCTGTTCTGCTTAAAAAGAGCCCCCATGACTTTTTCTCATGCTGGATGGTAAACTCCCTGAAGGCAGGATTCATGTTTGGCAAACGTGTGGGGAAAAAAAAACAAACAAACCAATTAAGAGAGAAGCAGCAGCAGAAGAGGAATCAGCTGGAGGCCGGAGAAAAAGGAAAAAGCAGGTCTCTCTGGCTCCAGTCAGTGGGCTGGTCTTCTGCAAGTCACACATCTTCTCATGTGTGTGTCTGTGTGTGTGTTCAGCTGTGTCCAACTCTCTGTGTGTGTGGATTCAGCTATGTCTGACCCTGTGTGAGTGTGTTCAGCTGTGTGCGATTCTCCGCAATCCCGTGGACTGTAGCCTGCCAGGCTTTTCTGTTCACAGATTTTTCCAGGCAAGAAGTAGGTTGCCATTTCCTATCCCAGGGGATCTTCCCGACCCAGGGATCCAACCAGAGTCTCCTGCATTAGCAGGCGGGTTCTTTACCACTGAGCCACCTGGGAAACCCTTTCTAGACTTCAGTCTAACTTGTAAAAACTACAACAGGACTGATTCGGAGATGAAGCAGTCTTCGGTTCTTCCGAAGAAGTTAGAAGAAGGGAAAAAAAGGAGAACCGAAGAAGTCAGAAGAAAAAAAAAAGTTCATCTAGAAAAAAATCCCCAAGGGGCAAAAACCTTATATAATCCAAAGTTGTTTTCCTATAGTCCCCTCCTCTAACACAGTCATTCCTCCTGCGCAACCACTTCGCTTTATAAAACACAGAAGCCCTTCAAAGCCCTTAGAAATCTGAGTTCCTATGCCTCACTAGGTCACCTCAGACCGCGGAACTTCCCCCCAGATCTCAGCACGTTGAACAAGGAACTTGATCAGACCTTAGAACAGGACTCCACTAAGGGATCTTGCGGCCGTCCACGCCGCAATGCAGCACTTTTCAGTACTGTAACCAAAATAGCTGCGATGTGTGTCCACTCAGCTGAAAACGAAGCCTCCGGAGGGGACGGGAGGGGCACGGCCGCCTCGACCACCGCCGTACCCCCGGGCCTGGCACGGTGGACCCCGCACCCCGTTTGCTCTCTGAGGTC
>NW_011494625.1:2695351-2696493 GCF_000754665.1 Bison bison bison
GGCGGCCGGAGCATCCCTCCCGCTCCCTCAACTCCCTCCGGGAGCCAGGGCCGCAGAAGACTGGGAGCGCAGACACGTGAGGAGAAGCCGGGCAGCATCCTCGCTCCGCAGCCTCCCCCGCCCGGCCCGGCCCTACCCGGCCGCGCTCCCGTCCCCCTCTCCCGCTCCGCCTCCGCTTCTCACCTGGCGCTCGCCCTGAGCGCTGTACTTGTTCCCTTTACTCAGCCCGAGAGACTTCTCCAGCAGCGTCAGCTCCGCGGCCGCCGCCATCTTCCGGCAGAGCTCCCGGCAAGGATCTCCTGCATTGGCTGAGAGGGACGTCCCGCTCCCTCAAACGTCACCGGCTATTGGCTGAACTCAGGGGGCGTGCCAACACGCAGGAGGCGGGGTTAATGAGGGCGGGGCCGAAGGCGGGGTGTGTGACAGGTGGAGAGAAGCTGGCCAGCCTCAGAGATGCACCCGGGGTAGCAGCAGAATTCTGAATTTAAAGATTATTCAGAGAGCGCTGGGTATGTTAGTGTCCAGTAATTTGCGTAGCCCAAGAAAGTCAGCCTTTACTTGTTTTAATGATCTTTACTTACAATACCTCTAAGATGTAATGCTGCTAAGTCGCTTCAGTCGTGTCTGACTCTGTGCGACCCCATGGACTGCAGCCTACCAGGCTCCTCCATCCATGGGATTTTCCGGGCAACAGTACTGGAGTGGGGTGCCATTGCCTTCTCCATAAGATGTAATAGTGATGCAATTTATGTATATGTATATTTATGTGTATTATGTATATTTATGGTTTCCCAGGTGGCCCTAGTGGTAAAGAATTCACCTGCCAGTGCAGGAGATGCAAGAGACCTGGGTTGGATGCCTGGGTGGGGATGATCCCCTGGGGGAGGAAGTGGTAACCCACTCCAATATTCTTGCCTGAGAAATCCAATGGACAGTTCAGTTCAGTTGTTCAGTTGTGTCCTACTCTTTGTGACACCATGGACTGCAACATGCCAGGCTTCCCTGTCCATCACCAACTCCCGAAGTTTAATCAAACTCTCATGTCCATCGAGTAGGTGATGCCATCCAACCATCTCATCCTCTGTCATCCCCTTCTCCTCCTGCCTTCAATCTTTCCCAGCATCAGGGTCTTTTCCAGCTGT
>NW_011494625.1:2696815-2700049 GCF_000754665.1 Bison bison bison
TCAGCTTTCTTTATAGTCCAACTCTCACATCTATACATGACTACTAGAAAAACCATAGCTTTGACTAGATGGACCTTGGTTGACAAAGTAATGTCTCTGCTTTTTAATATACTGTCTAGGTTGATGATAGCTTTTCTTCCAAGGAGTAAGCGTCTTTTAATTTCATGGGTTCTGTCCTGGAAAGCTACAGAGTCCGTGGGGCCCAAGAGTTGGACACCACTGAGTGACTGAGCACAGCGTGCACATGTGTATTTATGTTTAACTTATGTGTATGTATTCAGTGGTGATAAAATTTATGAAGCTTTGGTATATAAATAAACAATGCACATAACCTACTCTTCCTAAGTTGCTATAGTCTTACATCTTCAAAGTAGAAAATGGGGTAGTATATGTTGAATCTCAAATATTTCCAAAATATTACTGAAGATAATTTCCACACTATCGAATGAATAAACAATGTGTATAGTAGTCTGAGAGAAGTGGAAAAGAGCTACAAGATAGTTGATCACTAAGTCAGAAATACAGAAGTCTAGTGGGGAATGCTATCACTGTGTGACACCCTCCCTACCCTAAAATATTTAATGAGTTAATTCTGGCAGCAGAAATAAAGGTAAGGAAAAGAAAATTTGGCCAAAAAGACAGAAAAAAAAAGACAAAGGAAATTCCAGTAAGTGGATTATTCGGCATTAATTATCCTTATTTTCCTTATATAGAGACTTGAATGACTATTTCTCTACTTCCAAAAAGGCCAGTCCTCTGATAAAATTCACTCATGTATTCTTCAGTGTTTAAGTATACTGCTTGTAATGAAAGATTTAAAACATTTCTACAATTATCTAATTCCAATGGGTGCTATAGTTAAAATAAGACTAGATCTAAATCACCTAATCTAAGATTTGAGGGCCTTCTCTGGTGGTCCAGTGATTAAGACTCTGCTCTCTCAATGTTGGGGACCTGGGTTTGATTCCTGGTCAGGGAACTAGACCCCACATGCTGCAACTAAAGATCTTGAATGCCTCTAGGAAGACCTGGAGCAATCAAGTAAATGAACATATTTTTAAAAGGTTTGATTTGAATTCTAGTATGAAGTATCAGGGGCTTCCCAGGTGGTGCTAGTGATGAAGAAGCTGCCTGCCAATGCAGGAGACATAAGAGATGTGGGCTCACTCCCTGGGTCAGAAAGATTCCTTGGAGGAGGGCACAAAACCACTCCAGTATTCTTGCCTGGATAATCCCATGGGCAGAGGAGCCTGGCAGGCTACAGTACATGGGGTCACCAAGAGTCAGACACGACTGAAATGACTTAGTGTGTGCTTGCACACACACACACACACACGCACGCACACAGGGTATCAGAAAGGACAGCACCCAAATAAGGAGTAGATTGGATACATGGGTTAAATATCCCTTTGTAATATATGCACTCTGATTTGAAATATTATAGATAGATTTTGTACTTTAAAAGAAAGCTGTTTGTTTTAGAGTAGTTATAAGTTTATTTCTTCCCTTCAAATTCTGAAGAATTTTTACCTCGAATTTCCTTTTCTTCCCTGGTAGTCTTCCTTTTGTTGTGAATGTGCGTAACTGGGGAATAAAATTGGTTGACCAAGGCAGTGGTTCTAAGATGGAACAGAGAGCACGTGGTGCCACATTTAAACCAGACTTCAGGAGTCAGAGATGCTGGTTTCTCATTAGCATGAACCAGTTGTGTCGCTCCAGGAAGGCAAGTAACCTTACTGGGACTCAGTTTCCCCAAGTATAATACAAAGGGCTAGATATCCTCTCTGGTTTCTTTTGGTGCTGACGTCCAGTTTTTCAGTGTTTCAAGAATTTTGCCTTAAAGTGAACATGTATTTTTGTGCCACTATAATTTTGTCATTGTAATTTTGTAATGTGACTGCGCTCTAATGCAGTTTTGTACTGTTGCTTGGAAGGGCCATTTGTCGGGGCTGACTGTGGTATATAAACAAAATGTTTGCTTGTTTGAACGTATTTGGGGGCTGGCCATGGAAGGGGGGTGTCTAATGTTCCTCTCATACTTTCTCACCTTAATACCAACAGACGTGGGATCTAGTTTCCTGACCATGAATTGAACCGAGCCCCCTATACTGGGAGTGCAGAATCTTAACTACTAGACCACCAAGGAAGTCCCAGAAGTTTCTCTATATAAAAGTGTTCCAGCTATGCCCAAGGAGTCGTGGCTGCGCAGGCGCAGGAGGGCCTAGAGGAGCTATCCCATGTTGAAGGTCAGGAAGGGCGGCGGTGAGGAGATACCCCTCATCCAAGGTAAGGAGCAGCGGCTGCGCTTTGCTGGAACAGCCGTGAAGAGATACCCCACGCCCAAGGTAAGAGAAACCCAAGTAAGACGGTAGGTGTTGCAAGAGGGCATCAGAGGGCAGACACACTGAAACCATACTCACAGAAAACTAGTCAATCTAATCACACTAGGACCACAGCCTTGTCTAACTCAATGAAACTAAACCATGCCCGTGGGGCAACCCAAGATGGGCGGGTCATGGTGGAGAGATCTGACAGAATGTGGTCCACTGGAGAAGGGAATGGCGAACCACTTCAGTATTCTTGCCTTGAGAACCCCATGAACAGTATGAAAAGGCAAAATGATAGGATACTAAAAGAGGAACTCCCCAGGTCAGTAGGTGCCCAATATGCTACTGGAGATCAGTGGAGAAATAACTCCAGAAAGAATGAAGGGATGGAGCCAAAGCAAAAACAATACCCAGTTGTGGATGTGACTGGTGATAGAAGCAAGGTCCGATGCTGTAAAGAGCAATATTGCATAGGAACCTGGAATGTCAGGTCCATGAATCAAGGCAAATTGGAAGTGCTCAAACACGAGATGGCAAGAGAGAATGTCGACATTCTAGGAATCAGCGAACTGAAATGGACTGGAATGGGTGAATTTAACTCAGATGACCATTATATCTACTACTGTGGGCAGGAATCCCTCAGAAGAAATGGAGTAGCCATCATGGTCAACAAAAGAGTCCGAAATGCAGTACTTGGATGCAATCTCAAAAACGACAGAATGATCTCTGTTCGTTTCCAAGGCAAACCATTCAATATCACGGTAATCCAAGTCTATGCCCCAATCAGTAACACTGAAGAAGCTGAAGTTGAACAGTTCTATGAAGACCTACAAGACCTTTTAGAACTAACACCCAAAAAAGATGTCCTTTTCATTATAGGGGACTAGAATGCAAAAGTAGGAAGTCA
>NW_011494625.1:2700187-2700811 GCF_000754665.1 Bison bison bison
AAGCGAAAAAGCAAAAGGAGAAAAGGAAAGATATAAGCATCTGAATGCAGAGTTTCAAAGAATAGCAAGAAGAGATAAGAAAGCCTTCCTCAGCGATCAATGCAAAGAAACAGAGGAAAACAACAGAATGGGAAAGACTAGAGATCTCTTCAAGAAAATACCAAGGGATTTTCTCTAAATACTTAGAGATACCAAGGGAACATTTCATGCAAAGATGGGCTCGATATAGGACAGAAATGGTATGGACCTAACAGAAGCAGAAGATATTAAGAAGAGATGGCAAGAATACACAGAAGAACTGTACAAAAAAGATCTTCATGACCCAGATAATCACGATGGTGTGATCACTGACCCAGAGCCAGACATCCTGGAATGTGAAGTCAAGTGGGCCTTAGAAAGCATCACTATGAACAAAGCTAGTGGAGGTGATGGAATTCCAGTTGAGCTATTTCAAATCCTGAAAGATGATGCTGTGAAAGTGCTGCACTCAATATGCCAACAAATTTGGAAAACTCAGCAGTGGCCACAGGACTGGAAAAGGTCAGTTTTCATTCCAATCCCAAAGAAAGGCAATGCCAAAGAATGCTCATACTACTGCACAATTGCACTCATCTCACACGCTAG
>NW_011494625.1:2701932-2705613 GCF_000754665.1 Bison bison bison
TCTTTGGAAAGAATGATGCTAAAGCTGAAACTCCAGTACTTTGGCCACCTCATGCGAAGAGTTGACTCATTGGAAAAGATTCTGATGCTAGGAGGGATTGGGGGCAGGAGGAGAAGGGGACGACAGAGGATGAGATGGCTGGATGGCATCACTGACTTGATGGACGTGAGTCTGGGTGAACTCTGGGAGTTGGTGATGGACAGGGAGGCCTGGCGTGCTGCGATTCATGGGGTCGCAAAGAGTCGGACACAACTAAGCGACTCAACTGAACTGAACTGAGCTAATAAATGAAGATAAAACAACAGAATATCATTGTTTTGCATCAGTTCAGTTCAGTCACTCAGTCATGTCGGACTCTTTTCGACCCCATGGACTGCAACACGCCAGGCTTCCCTGTCCATCACCAACTCCTGGAGTTTACTTAAACTCATGTCCATCACATCAGTGATGCCATCCAACCATCTCATCCTCTGTCGTCCCCTTCTCCTCCCACCTTTAATCTTTCCCAGCATCAGGGTCTTTTCCAAGGAGTCAGTTCTTTGCATCAGGTCGTCAAAGTATAAGAGTTTCAACTTCAGTATCTGTCCTTCCAATGAATATTCAGGACTGACTTCCCTTAAGATGGACTGGTTGGATCTCCTTGCAGTCCAAGGGACTCTCAAGAGTCTTCTCCAACACCACAGTTCAAAAGCATCAATTCTTTGGCACTCAGCTTTCTTTGTAGTCCAACTCTCACGTCCATACATGACTACTGGAAAAAACCATAGCTTTGGCTAGATTGATCTTTGTTGGCAAAGTAATGTCTCTGCTTTTTAATATGCTGTCTAGGTTGGTCATAGCTTTTCTTCCAAGGAGAAAGTGTCTTTTAATTGCATGGCTGCAGTCACCATCTGCAGTGATTTTGGAGCCCAAAACAATAAAATCTCTCACTGTTTCCATTGTTTCCCCATCTATTTGCCATGAAGTGATGGGACCAGATGCTGTGATCTTAGTTTTCTGAAAGTTGAGTTTTAAGCCAACTTTTTCACACTCCTCTTTCACTTTCATCAAGAGGCTCTTTAGTTCTTCACTTTCTCCCATAAGGGTGGTGTCATCTGCGTATCTGAGGTTATTGATGTTGATATTGTTTTGCATATCCCAGTGAAATAATGGATCCAGACAATGATTAGCAATAACTTCACATCACACAAATGGAGGCAAAGAGACAGAATGAGCTCCTGAGAGAGGTACATTCATCACCTAGGAGGTAGTCTTGCCAGTTGAGTCTAAATTTGATTAAGTCTTTTATCAAACAATCAGTTCACAGGAAATAACAATAGGAAAGAAGAACTAATTAAGTGAAACCATGGATAGGCAATCAGCAAATTCTAAACCACAGGAAACTCTATAGGACAAGTGAGTGGACTGATCATTTCAGACCATTAGTAAGTAATTTGCAAAGAAAAAAGAAAAGGCAGAGGGGAGATGGAACCGATAAATGTAAAGAGTTATGAGGACATATCAATAAATTACAATGTATGAATCTTTTTTCCAAACTTAATTCTAAAAACAAAAAAAAGCTGTTATTAAATAAGAAAAATGTTGATGGTCAGTTATGACAGTGACAGGTGTCTACGACACTCCATTTATATGCCAGGAATATTAATTATGTTAAAGTGCCCAAATCCACATGGCTAGATGTATGGAGACAGTAACGTAGAAATTTACAATACTGTATGTAAAATAGATAGCTAATGGGAATTTGCTGTGTGACTCAGGGAACTCAAACAGGGGCTCTGTGACAGACTGAAGGGTGGATGGGGAGGGATACGGGAGGGAGGTTCGGAAGGAAGGGGACATGGGTATATTTATGCTGACTCTTGTTGGTGTTTGACAGAAAACCTCAAAATTCTGTAAAGCAATTATCAATTTTAAAAAAGTAAAAAAAAAATCCACATGGCTAATAGATCTATGCATGAATCACCTGGAGGGTCTAAAAATTGCAGATGTCATACCGTACTCCTTGGAGATCCTGATTCATTTTGTCTGAGGTGGGAATAGGCATTGGTATTAAAAAAAATATCCTCTGGTGATTTTAAGGATATGGAAAAGATACACGCACTCAAATGTTCACTGAAGCACTGTTTGCAATAGCTAAGACATGGAAGCCACCTAACTGTCCATCAGCAGAGGAATGGATAAAGAAGATGTGGTTCATACATACAGTGGGATATTAGCCATAAAAAAGAATGAAATAATGCCATTTACAGCAACCTGAATGAACCCAGAGATTATTATACTAAGTGAAGTATGACAAAGATAAATATCATACGATACTGCTTATATGTAGAATCTGAAAAAATGATACAAATGAATTTATTTACAAAACAGAAATAGAGTCATGGACATAGAAAACAAATTTATGGTTATCAAAGGGGAAAGGTGGGGGGGTTGATAAACTAGGAGGTTGGGATTAACACACACAATATATATATAGTATACAGAAGGACCTACTGTATAGAACAAGGAACAGTACTCAGTGTCTTGTAATAATCTATAAGGAAGGAGAGTCTGAAAAAGAACATATATGTCTGTTTATCTGCATTGCTTTTCTATATGCTTCAAAAGTGCACAGAATACAACATTGTAAACTGATTGTACTTGAATTAAAGAAAAGGAAAAAAAATTCCCTGGTGATTCTAATGCAAAGTCAGGGTTGAGACCCTCCTGTAATAGATGGAGAATCTGGACTTTTGAGTCAACTTTCCGGTTCTGAAGTCCACATACTTGTAACTTCCCACTGTCCTTTCCCCTGTTTTTATGGTGAGTGGATGCATGGTGTCAACATTAAGCCTCAGAGTGATAAGAGAGGTTGTATTTTATTTACAATAGTCAATAATCTGCCTATTTGACTTGGAAATATCCATGCAGGGACCACGTTGCTCATAAAAAAAAAAAAAACAAACAAAAACTTGACAATTTGATTTTGTGAAATGGAACCCTTCTCTAATCTGCTGCTGTCCTAGTCAAGTTTTAAATCTACAGTACCTAAGGATACAAATTAAACGTCAAAGGAAATTAATTTGTCAAGTGGAACATGAACCGGCTGATTTTCTTTTCTGGAGCAGGCCTGACAGCTTTCTGTCTGTCATCTCGGCATCTGTTAAAAAGAGCTGCATGTGCCAGAAACCGTTACTGTATCAGATCGCTCTTAGCGGTGCCTGTCTGAAAATGTTCAGTTCTAGAACTTCACTTTCTGTTGCAGAAGATGCAGCGATCTTAAACCCGTGTTTAAACCCACGTTTCATCGCCATCAATGTGTGGTAAATAAGGTGATGCAGGTGAGTGCCTGCTGTGATGTTGTGCAGGTAACTCCCACATCCACGTCTGTCCTGCATTTATCCCAAGGGTTCATTAAGCCATTACTATGCACCAGCCCTGAATGAAGCGCTAGGGCCACACGGACAAACAATAGCTCAGGTATAGGGAGCCTTGAGGGAAGAGGCTTGAAGACAGGATTAGAATTGTGTGGGAAGAATAAAGAATCGTGTGAGAGACAAGGAGCAGGACACGGAGAGAAAGGCAAGAATACAGAGAAGCCCTGCCTCTGGAACTGGGGAAGGTCAGCGAAGGGTTCCTGGAGGTCAAGGTGTCTGAGCTGAGACTGGAGGAAAAGGTGTTTTTCAGGTGACAGGTGAGATG
>NW_011494625.1:2705713-2706212 GCF_000754665.1 Bison bison bison
CGACTCTCTGCGACCCCGTGGACTGTAGCCCACCAGGTTCCTCTGTCCATGGAATTCTCCAGGCAAGAATACTGGTGTGGGCTGCCATGCCCTCCTCCAGGGGATCTCCCTGACACAGGGATCAAGCCTGCATCTCTTGCTTGGCAGGTGGATTCTTTACCACTGAGCCAGCAGGGAAGCCTGGGATTGCACATACACAGGCTGTACATTGAGCAGAACCCTATTCTTGCAGAAGCTGTTCTGGGTCAGTGGGGGAGAGGGAAGCTGAGCAAGCAAGCAGGTGCTGGGCCAGAAGGTGTCTCGTCAACTGCGTTAAGAAATCTTTGCTTCAACATACATCACAGCAGGATCCTCTATGACCCACCTCCCAGAATATTGGAAATAAAAGCAAAAATAAACAAATGGGACCTAATTAAACTTAAAAGCTTCTGCACATCAAAGGAAACTATTAGCAAGGTGAAAAGACAGCCTTCAGAATGGGAGAAAATAATAGCAAATG
>NW_011494625.1:2706665-2715865 GCF_000754665.1 Bison bison bison
ACTGAGGAAACCAGAAGGGAAAGAGACACGTGTACCCCAATGTTCATCGCAGCACTGTTTATAATAGCCAGGACATGGAAGCAACCTAGATGTCCATCAGCAGATGAATGGATAAGAAAGCTGTGGTACATATACACAATGGAGTATTACTCAGCCATTAAAAATAATACATTTGAATCAGTTCTAATGAGGTGGATGAAACTGGAGCCTATTATACAGAGTGAAGTAAGCCAGAAGGAAAAACACCAATACAGTATACTAACGCATATATATGGAATTTAGAAAGATGGTAACGATAACCCTGTATACGAGACAGCAAAAGAGACACTGATGTATAGAACAGGCTTATGGACTCTGTGGGAGAGGGAGAGGGTGGGAAGATTTGGGAGAATGGCTTTGAAACATGTGAAATGTCATGTATGAAACGAGATGCCAGTCCAGGTTCAATGCACGATGCTGGATGCTTGGGGCTGGTGCACTGGGACGACCCAGAGGGATGGTATGGGGAGGGAGGAGGGAGCAGGGTTCAGGATGGGGAACACATGAGAAATAAAGGAATAAAAAATTTAAAAAAAAAAAAAAAAGAAAAGAAATCTTTGCTTCAAGGGAACCTGCTTACAGTATTGGTGGGAATGTAAATCGGTGCAGCCTCCGTGGAGAAGAATACGGAGGTCCCTCAGAAAACTAAAAAAGAATTGCCATATAATCCAGCAATCCCCCGGCTGGGCATATATCTGGAGAAAACTCTAATTCAAAACGGTACATGTGCCCCAATGTTCACTGCAGCACTCATATTTACAATAGTCAGGACATGGAAGCAACCCAAATGTCCATCAAGGGATGAACGGATAAAGAAGATGTGGTACATACATACAGTAGAATATCATTCAGCCACAAAGAGGATGAAGTAATGAAGCATCAATAATGGATGAACCTCAAGATTATCATACCTGGGAAATTTCCTGGCAGTCCAGTGGTTAGGACTTGGCATTTTTCACTGCCAAGGGCCTGGGTTCAATCCCTGGTCGCGGAACTGAGTTCTTGGAAGCCATGCTGCAGGACCCCTCTCACTCCGGACCCAAAAAAAGAGAGAGAGAGAGAGAGATACAAATGAACTTATTTACAAAGCAGAAACAAAGTCACAGAAGTAGGAAACAAATTCATGGTTACCATAAGTGGGGATAAATTAGAGGGTTACATTAGGGATTATAATAAATTAGGATTAACACTACTATGGATTAACAAGGTCCTACTGTATAGCACAGGGGGCTATATTAAATAGCCTTGTAAAAACCTACAGTGGAAAAGGATATGAAAACGAATGCATGTTCACGTATAACTGAGTCACTTTGCTGTACGTCAGAAACCACCGCAAGGTTGTAAATCAACCACACCTCACTTGCTGCTTGGAATTCCACAGATGACCTGGCCGCCCGTATAGTAGTCTCAGTTTTTCCTGTAAATGAGGCAACTGAAACTCATGTTTCTCTACTTTGTTTGATTTCATATCAAGCATCCTCCCAATTGAGAGGCATTTTTCAAATTCCTTTAAAGTTTGTGAACAAGAATCTCCAAGGAGGTTTGCTGTCTTTGCTCCTGACTTGTGTTCTCTCACTAGCTTGGAGCTCTTTCCAGGCTCTCTGGTGTTAAATTAATAACAAATGATGTGGAGCTGACAGGTAGGTGAAGATATGGGGAGCTATGATATTAGAAAAAAATCTCAATCCATTATGTAGCACAGTGAGCAACACTCTGTCAGGTTTTGCCTATAGGTATCCTAATTTTCCTTAAATATTTTGCTCACATCTTTTTGAGCCCAGAGGGTGGGAACACAGCCCTGAGCAGCTCTCTAACAGACTCGGTAGCATACATGGGTGTGATCCTGAATACTGAACGGTGCCAGTGTGGGGGATTATATGAAACTGCACTCAATAAAACAAAAACGATAACTGTGCTTTCTTGGTGGAGGAATTGTCTGATTTTCCTTGGAAGTTATAAAGGGTCCTATTCTGGATCCATTTCAACATTATTTCCTTACCAGCAGAGCCATCCGACTCTGACTGCCCAAAATGAGCGCACTCCTTGTCATCATAAGCATTTAAGCAGTGTCAGACCATCTACCAAGAGTTCCTTGGAAACGATTCTCAGCAAGTATGTAGAATATTGACAGAATTAATTTGGCGGTGTTTCAACTGCATGCATTCAGTTTGTTTCATCTATTCAATTTCAGTGCAATATTTCTTTAAAAAGAGTTAATAAGGAACATTTCAGACATACACACAAGTAGAGAGAGTAATATAATAAATCCTTATTAATGATCACACAGTTTCAACACATAAAATTTATTTTGAGAAGTGCGTTTGGGTGAAGTCCGGGAGTTGGTGATGGACAGGGAGGCCTGGCGTGCTGCAGTCCATGGGGTTGCAAAGAGTTGGATACGACTGAGTGACTGAATGGAACTATGAAAAATGAATGGAGAAACTGATGGATAATGTCCGAGGGTTCTATGATTCCATTCTGTAGGTAACGTATGCCTCCCTCTCCTGAAGGGTCATTCTCTCTGTATTCAGTTCACTCAGTCGTGTCCGACTCTTTGCGACCCCATGGACTGCAGCACACCAGGCCTCCCTGTCTATCACCAACTGCCAGAGCTTGCTCAAACTCATGTCCAATGAGTCGGTGATGCCATCCAACCATCTCATCTTCTCTCATCCCCTTCTCCTGCCTTCAATCTTTCCCAGTATCAGGGTCTTTTCCAATGAGTCAGTTCTTCCCATCAGGTGGCCAAAGGATTGGAGCTTCAGCATCAGTCCTTCCAATATTTTTTAAAAAATATTTATTTGGCTGTGCTGGGTCTTAGTTGCAGCACACCAGATCTTTAGTTGCAGCATGCAACTTTTAATTTTGGCACGTGGGATCTAATTCCCTGACCAGGGATCAACCACTCCCCATGCGCTGGGAGTGCAAGCACTTTAATGCCTCCACAACTGTGGCAGTGGCTCCTAGTATCTGCCATTAGAGACATTTGTATTCAAAAAAGGTGAAGATACACAGCAGTTACGGGTTCGTAAAATTCTGGAGTTCAACTGGGCATGTATTGCCAGGTCCATGATTAGGGTGCAATTCCGATGCCTGGGAATGATTCCCAGTGGCTCTTGGCTTCACCCTCTGAAATAAGCTTCCTTTTCCATGAAATGTGCCCTTGTTTGAAGCTGAATAATTTCTCAATCTGGTTTCTAACCATAGAAATCTGAGCATTCAAAGCATCGTTTCATGTATACTGTCTGTGTTCTCAATTCAAGCTAATGTAATTCCCTTAAAAATTCGTAGTTTGTGTGTGTGTGTGTGTGAATTTATCGGTAATCCCTTCTATTATCTAAAAGAAACACTTGAAATCTCTCGACTAAACCTTTCTGCAGTTTAGATTGCCTGTAAGACAGCGCCCGAGGAACCGAGGCTTTAAGACTCTAAGACTTGTCTATTTGAAATGAGTGTTGCCTTATGCGGAGAAGGCACCCCACTCAATACTCTTGCCTGGAAAATCCCATGGACGGAGGAGCCTGTTAGGCTGCAGTCCATGTGGTCGCTGAGTTAGACAAGACTGAGCGACTTCACTTTCACTTTTCACTTTCATGCATTGGAGAAGGAAATGGCAACCCACTCCAGTGTTCTTGCCTGGAGAATCCCAGAGGTGGGGGAGCCTGGTGGGCTGCCGTCTATGGGGTTGCACAGAGTCGGACACAACTGAGCGACTTAGCAGCAGCAGCAGCAGCAGCAGTAGCAGTAGCTGCTGCCTTATAAGATCTTCACAAAAGGTGTACAATCACATCCTTGGCTTCATCTGTAGACCGTGATTTCCTGACATACTTTGGGTTTGATCTTTGTCTGAAAGGCATTTCTTAATCTTAGCACTGATTGCTACTTGGAAAGCTGGCAGGAGAGTTTTATTTTTGAGCCTAAGAAGTCCTGATTTCTTTGTATCTAGCAGTTCTTTAGTTTACTGAGTTTCTCTACTCACCTTCTCTACAGTGGCAAATAGAGGCAGGCAGCACCTTCCATACTCTGCTTGGAAGTCTCCTAGACTATCCCTTTCAGAAGTACACATTCTATTTCCATGTTCCCATAGCCACGGTGTTACTACATTTTCAGCTACAGCATCACAAGTTGCCCCTTTCCTCTGGTCTCCTAGAACATTTTCTTTTCCTTTGAGCTCTCAGCAACAGTCTCCTTGGGGCCGTCATCAAGGTTCTGCCAAGTCACTCTAAGGCCTTCGGGGCTCCTACCAAGCTCTCAGTCCTGAAAACCAGCATATTTCTGGGATTTAGTTGGGGTAGCATCCCACATCCAGGCATCCAAATCCTTGGTCATGGAGACCTCAGTTCAATTCAGTCACTCAGTCGTGTCCAATTCTTTGTGACCCCATGGACTGCCTCCCTGTCCATCATCAACTCCGGGAGTTTGCTCAAACTGATGTCTATTGAGTCAGTGATGCTATCCAACCATCTCATCCTCTGTCATCCCCTTCTCCTCCCGCCTTCAGTCTTTCCCAGCATCAGAGCCTTTTCCAATGAGTCAGTTTTTCCCATCAGGTGGCCAAAGTAATGGAGGTTCAGCTTTAGCATCAGTCCTTCCAATAAATGGGGAGAACTGCAGGACAAAAATTCACTCACAGCCCTTGAATTTCCAAAATAGGTGATAAATAAGGGAATCACACAACCATTATTTTTCTGTCATACATTATTTATGAGGATGGCTGTCTTTAATAGTGTTAAAATGGTTGGTATTTGTTTAAAAAAAAACCAGCAGCACATTTAAAACTTTTTATTACAGTACAACTTGCTTACCAAAAAGCTCGCTCAGCATAAACATACAAATCAGTGGAATTTCATCAATAGAACACACTTGTGTAGCTCTGACTTACATTTGGCTCAAAGGCAACTTCACCTGTATCCTTATGATCCTTCTGGTCAGGACCTAGCCCAAGAGTAACCACCAGAAATTAATTTTTCCTGTTTGTTGAACTTCATATAATCATGCAGTAAGCACTCTTTACCAGGGCTTCCCTGGTGGTTCGTATGGTAAAGCATCTCCCTGCAATGCAGGAGACCCGGGTTCGACCCCTGGGTTGGGAAGATCCCCTGGAGAAGGAAATGGCAACCCACTCCAGTATTCTTGCCTGGGGAAATCCCATGGACAGAGAAGCCTGGTAGGCTACAGTCCATGTGGTTGAAAAGAGTCAGACACCACTGAGAGACTTCACTTCCACTTTCAAGCACTCTTTAAAAAGTACTTTCAATGTTTTATTGAGGCATAATTGACACACAATAAATTGCATATATTTGGAGTTACAATTTGATGGGTTTTGACAGATGAATACACCCATGAAATCATCACCAGGATCAAGATAATTAACATATTCATCGCCCCCAAAGTTCCCTTATCTACTCTCTCCACCACCCTGGCTTCTCCTCTCCCCAGGCCACCACGTCCTGTCATCACAGATTAGTTTGCGTTTCCTAGAGTTTTATATAAGTGGAATCATACAGAATGTACTCTTTTTTCTGGTCTTTCATTGCCCACCATTATTTTGAGACTTGCCATGCTGCTATGTGTATCGATGCATGCGTGCTCAGTCGCGTCTAACTCTGCAACTCCATGAACTGTGGTCCGCTATGCTCTTCTGTCCGTGGGTTTTCCCAGGCAAGAATACTGGGGTGGGTTGCCATTCCCTCCTCCGGGGGATCGTCCCGACCCAGGGATTGAACCTGCGTCTCCTGCGTCTCCTGCGTCGGCAGGTGGATCCTTCACCACTCCTGGCAGATTGTATTAGTATTATTGTCCTTGGTGTTAATATTACTCAGTCCACCCGCATGGCTTGCAGTGTCTCCCTACGTGAGGATTACATGACTACTTCTCTGCCCGCAGATGTCAGGGGCGGACATTTGGCTTATGTCGGTCAATGACTGGCGAGTGGAAGCTTTAAGAGCCGCGGTGTGGTTAGGTCTGAGCTCTTTTCCTTGCACTGGGTTGCTGTGTCCCAGACCCAGGGCGTTTCTTCAGCTCGAATCTGAAGGCACATAAAACAATTGCTGACCTACAGCTGCAATGGATAATGAGCAAAAGTCATTGTTATTGTGGGCAGTAGTTACATATAAGCACTTCTTCACACGTGAGAAAATCAGCTAGAAATACTGAGTCATTGGTTGTGTTTTTATAATAACACATTCCAACTGCTGATATCTAATTCTAGTCTCCAAATTTTTAAGGCTTCTTCCGTTTTAATCAGTCTTCTTATTATTTCTTATTTATTCTTCTTATTCTTTCTTATTTCCTTTTGGAGAAGGAAATGGCAACCCATTCCAGTGTTCTTGCCTGGAGAATCCCATGGACAGAGGAGCCTGGCGGGCCACAGTCCATGGGGTCGCAAGAGTTGGACACGACTTAGCGACTAAACCACTATATTTCCTTTACCTTTAAAATGAGTTTACCTTGAATCAAGAAAGAAATTACACAGCATTCTAAAGCAACTCTACTCCAATAAAAAGTAATTTAGAAATAACAAAAAAAGAGAGAGAAATCATTCTGAGTGCCTAGATTACCTCATTTAATCCTTGCTCGTCCAGTTTCTCCTCTTCAGAACGCTGTTATGGTATAGACAGTTGCTTCCAAACTCAGTTGGTAAAGACTCTGCCTGCAGTGCTGGAGACCTGGGTTAGATCCCTGAGTTGGAAAGATCCCCTGCAGAAGGGAAAGGCTACCCAGTCCAGTATTCTGGCCTGGAGAATTCCATGGACTGTGTAGTCCATGGGATTGCAAAGAGTCAGACACAACTGAGCGACTTTCACTTTCCAAACTGTGCTCTGTGAATCCCAAGAATATTTCTTCTCCTCCGTTCGGCTCCATGCTCTGAATTAGAGGCATGATGCTCAGAACCTTCTTCCAATTCTTGCAATTATCTGTACCTGCATTCTTGTTCTGCTTCATCCACAGAATACTGGAGTGGGTTGCCACTTCCTACTCCAGGGGATCTTCCCGACCCCAGAAAATGAACCCACGTCTCTTGCATTGGCAGGAGGGTTCTTTACCACTAGCGCCATCTGGGAAGCCCCATTCATGCTGGGCCTGGGCTAGTTGGCAAAGCTGTAACTCTCCAAAAGGAGTCACTTTTTGTCTTAATATTGTCTGAGAATCCATCTCAAACTGTGCTTGGTTTCCACTTTATATGTTAAAATCCATTCTTGATCTACAAAATTCATGCACTTTATTTGGGCTGATTATAATACTTCTTGTCCCAGGAAGGTTTTAAATTCCCATTTCTGAAAGCTTACTTCTAAATTTGTTATTAATACCAGTAATTGATATTACCTAGTTGGAAGAATCATTGTAAAAGACACTTTGAAAATCGAGTTATTGTGCAGGTGTTGAAAAATACATTTATCAGATGATTCTTGTCTGTAGCTGACTTTTAAAGGCTTTCAAGCCTGTTCCTCCCTGGCTGGGCTGTTGTTTGGGAACTGACCAGCTGATGTCGCTATGGGACCGTGAATGCAGGCATGGTTCCAAGTCCTTGGCTTAGAGGAACTTTGGACTGGCATCCTGGCAGCCTTGGGAAAGATAACCTCCCCCCACCCAGTGCCAGCCTCCGCCCAACCTCCTCTCTCCCACTGCCTGTGTAGTTTATAAAATTGAGAACGAGCTGACAGATTTAATTTTGATGGAGAATTATCTGTAGGCAAGAGGGCAATCAAACCCATACTGTTAAGGAGAGGGGGCTGAGATAATGAATCTATTATCTCTGTTTTGTGAATGATGAGGGTCAGGCTAATAATCCATCAGTTTCTTCTTGCTTCTGCTTTCTTAGGTACAACTAACTTGAAAAGTGAAAGTGAAGTCACTCAGTCGTGTCCCACTCTTTGAGACCACACGGACTGTAGCCTACCAGGCTCCTCCATCCATGGGATTCTCCAGGCAAGAGTACTGGAGTGGAGTGCCACTGCCTTCTCCAAGGGATCTTCCCAAACCAGGGATCAAACCTGGGTCTCCTGCATTGCAGGCAGACGCTTTACCCTCTGAGCCACCAGGGAAGCCTTACAACTAACTTAGAATGACCTCTAACGGGGATTAACTGGGTGGTGTATTTTCTAGACTTCTTATTCGCCATGTCCTTTTCTGTGCCTGCTCTTGATCTGGGTAGGCTATCATAGAGTCCCAGCTGGACTTGAGATTTCAGATCAGTCTCTTGGTCACAGTTTTTTTGGCAAATCTTGGAGGTGAGGTACAAGGGGGAAGGTTAGGAGTAAGACCTAATAAGAATCTTGAAATTTTCTGTAAGTAGAAGGTATTTATGCCACTGTTTGCTATCATGCACAGGCTCTCAGAGGCCACAGATAAGCCTTCCTGAGTTTAAAGGTTAAAGTTGTGTTAAACCGAAACATTGGTAATCAATTATACTTCAATTAAATGCACACACACACACATATACAAAACAGTTTATTTGGAATCATAAAAGTGCACACAGTTGCTTAAAACAAACAAACAAAAAATAAAGTGTTTGAAGGACAGACCTGCTGACTTGGGGTCACTAACTGTGTTCCCTACACTGGTCCACTCAGGCTGCCATAATAAATGTCAGGACTGGGTGCTTAAGCAACAGAAGTTCATTCTCTCACAATTCTGAAGGCTGGAAATTCAAGATCGAGGTGGTGGAAGGTTCCCTTGGAGGGCAGGACTGGTTCCTTCTGAGGCTCCTGTCTTCCCCAGCTTGTGGACAGCCGTCTTCGCCCTGCGTCCTCACGTGACCACCCCCTGGGCTTGTGTGCATCCTGGCATCTGCCCTTCTGTCTGCATTTCCTTTTCACAAAAGGACACTAGTCAGGTTGGATTAGGACCCACCCTAAGGGCCTCATTTTAATTTAATCACTTCAAAGACCCATCTCTAAAGGCAGACGCATTCAGAGGTGCTGGGGGTTTGGTTGATTGGGGTGGGGGGCATGATTCAGTCCATAACACCTCTTCCACCCCGTCCCTAGTCTAGAAATGAGCTGACCAGTCTGAGGTGTTGATTTATTTGACTGAAATATGGTCCCCTGCTGCTGCTCTCTGATTGTGGCGCGAGGGCTTCTCGTTGCCGCGGCTTCTCCTGTTCGGAGCACAGGCTCTGGGCGCACGGGCTTGGTAGCTGTGGCACTCAGGCTTAGGTG
>NW_011494625.1:2715972-2735241 GCF_000754665.1 Bison bison bison
CTCTCAGCATAGGAGATCTCTGATCTTCACTGCAGCCTGTGGGATCTAGTTCCCTGACTCAGGACCCTTGCACTGGGAGCAGAGAGTCATAGCCACGGGGCCATCAGCGAAGTTCCAGCAAAATCTCTTTTTTTATGCCATGGGTTGGTGACCAGATCATTATGCAGACTTTAAAATATAAAAATCATTGTTATAAATATATTTTATCTAATAAAATATACTATAAAATGTAAAATTTATAAATTTCAATAAACATTCATAAATATATAATAAACTATAAAATATCAAATTTTATCTCAAAAGAATTCTATTTTAACTTAACGGAGAATTGTATATATCCTATGGCTTCTTTCCTAGCCACACTCCATCAAAAAAAATTATGATATAAAAATATCTCAGTGAATTAGTGACTTAAAAATTAAAACACATCCATTTAAAATGTTGTCAACTGGTTCATCATTGCAGTAGATCTTATTATTGTTTACAGTTATGCATGGCCCTTCTGGGGGTGGAATCCTAATCTCCCATGTTCATGTGACAAGGTATGGACAATAAAAATGACCAGAAGGCACATATGATACTTTAAGACACTGAAATGTGGGAGATATTTTGTTACCCAGCATAACCTGGTCTGATAACTATAAGTCTATGATGTCATAAAATAATATTATACCAACATGGGATTTAAAAATATCTCAACTTTGCATGACAGTGGAAAACAATAATTAATTTGGTTTTCATCCAAGTGATTTCTGGATGAAAATGGATACTTCCCAGGCTTTTAGATAAGAAAACTGAGGATGAGGAGGCAGCCAAGGAGAAAAAGGAGAGAGGACTTTCTCCAGATGGAGATCTGATCCGGGGAACTTGCCTCTCAGATCTCTTCTTATATATTTGACCCTCTCTGTCTCCCTTCTCCAATTGTCTATTTCACCTTCATTAAGCTCAGTGGGAGACATGTTGAGAACCTCCCTTCAAGATGAATTAATTCATTACTTTCCAATAAATAGATTGAGATGAATCTAGCACCTGGACAGTTTGTTTTAAGATGCTTATCAACTTGAGCTCATGCAAGTTCTGTGCCGTATGCAGGGAGGAAGCTCTGAAACTGGTTGAAAGGAGCTTGGATGACATCATCATGTCATTTTGTGACACCGAATAGAAAACTCGGTAAAAGTCTACAAAACTCATGCAAACAAAAAAAATATTTTAAGTAGCACTGTATCAATATATTTGTCCTATCTATGGAGTTGTAACATTTAGATTCTGTTATCTAACAGGTGTCAGTATGCTCTGGATGCCTGTTTGTTAAAATTCCCTTTATGTTACTCTTTACTATCGTATGTGCATTAGTTCTTGATAGTGATTATCAAAGGGCTCCCCTGATGGTTCAGATGGTAAAAGAATCTGCCTGCCAATGCAGGGCACTCAAAAGACGTGGGTTCAATCCCTGCGTGGAGAAGATCCTCTGGAGAAGGAAATGGCAACCCACTCCAGTATTCTTGCCTGGAGAATGCCACGGACAGAAGAGCCTGGCAGGATACAGTCCCTGGAGTCACAAAGAGTTGGCTACCACTGAGCGCATACACACACACACACACACACACACACACACACACACGGTGATTATAAATGCTTCCTCCTTATTTTATGCTTTTTTGTTTCTTTGCATGCATCCTTGTGCTATGTTGTCTTGTCTGTAGAATGCTACTGGAATAGTTATTGAAGGGGGTAGCAGCTAAAGAAATAGGTTTATATCATGTGACATGGGTCTAGTTCTTATGATAGCAGTAACTGTGAGTTTATAAAGCAAGGTCAGCACAAGTGGCACATTGATCAGAAAGACAGGGAAGGTGGGCACAAAAGAGGCCAAAACATTTATTGCTGAAGAATCAGCAAAGAGGATTTGGGATCACAATTCCTTACACAAGGAGAAAGGCTTAGTTGTCTTTGCTGCAAATGTCACTAGTCTCGGTAAGTAAAATAGTAAATTAGAGGAATGACGTTTACTGCTACATGTTACTTATAATTACCTAAATTTATATGGGAGATTGAAAGGTTTCCTTAAATTCTTGAGAGGGAAGTCTACAGTTAAATTTATGAAATGGAAACATGGTCTCCAAGGAATCATCTTTCCCGTATCACAGAGAAGCAGGTTTTCTCCCAGAGATCTTGCTTTCCATTGTCTTTCCATTTTATATATTCCATGTATTTATCTATTTACCATTGCCAAACTATTTCAAGCAGTTTATGAATACCGGGTCTATAGATTTTTAAAAAAGCAACCCTGCATGGTCGTGGCATGAGAATTAGAAATGAGGATCCAGACTTCCCAAACTGCTGCCTTATTCAATCAGCTTTAGCCCCTCAATGTATGCACAGAAGGTACATTAGTATAATTTCAAATGTTAATGGAATTTGCCTAGGGTTCTCATCCATAGATGAATACAGCCAAATGCTACCTTTAAAAGGAAGAAAGATTGAAGGCAAAAGGACAAGAGGGTGACAGAGGATGAGATGGTTAGATAGCATCATGGACTCAATGGATAGGAATTTGAACAAACTCTGGGGGGATAGTGAAAGACAGGGAAGCTTGGCGTGTGGCAGTTCATGAAGTGGCAAAGAGACAGCAGGATTTAGGGACTGAATAACATCTTGCAGTCAATTCTTTGGTCTCCCACCCCCTAGGCCAGACCCTGCTTAGCTTCGAGATCAAACAAGATTGGGCACATTTAGGGTAAATTCATTGGAATGCCTGTTGGATTGGCTTATGGGGGTCTCATATTTTTTACTTACAATCCCCTAGTGGGGTTAGCTATTTAATCATCTATTTTGTCTCTCTCATTAGCACTCACCCTAATCACTCAATAAATATCCATTATCTTTCACTTTTTTTTTTTTTTCTGACATACTCTTCAGGAAAACCCTACATTAGCCTCATAGTAAATGAAATAGAATGAATGAAGGATGGGGAAAGAAAGCGACACAGAGAACAACAGAAAAGAGTAAAGGAATGGTATCAATACAATATGAAAGTTCGTATAGAAGCACAGCTTTAGTTAAGATGATTATTTGGGATTGTGCTAATGGAAAGAATTAACTCAGGGTGTAAGAAAATGGGTTGTGCTGACTTGCCTGCAGTCCAGTGGTTAAGACTCTGTGCTTTCACTGCAGGGGTGTGGGCTTGATCTCTGGTTGGGGAGCTACGATCCCACATGCCTCATGGCACGGCCAAGAAAAAAGGTTGATTGTGCAACATTCATTGAGCACCTGTTAATTGCCGGGGACTAGGATAAGCCCTAGGATTATATGGTGAACAAGGTGATTCCAGCCCTCTTGAAGCTCAAATTGATGTGGGGGCACGGACACAAAAATAATTATCTCAAATAAGATATGCTACAATCATTAATAGAGAAGTGTGCACATTGGTGAGTACATGGTTGATGTCATTGCTCTAAAAGTTACTTGGATTGACACCTATGCGCTCCCATAGTTTTTTTTAACACATTATGGGGAATTTTATGGAATACTTTCTTCCCATGAAAATTCCTTCCCTTTAGATGGACTGGTGGGATAATTCATTGCTCAGTATCAGAATCAATTACTTTGTCTTCTGTAGAAATTACCTGAGTAGTGAGGCAAAAATGCTCGAGTATCAGGGAAAGCCACAAGCACGTAATTGCCTCAAGGGCTGAGAAATTTTATCATTTATGTTTCATTCTGCAGCAAAACAAACAAATGCACAGGAGACTGAGGCTCAAGTGAAGTGTCTCAGCCCTTTGCCCTCTAAAATAAGCTGGCATCTCCGATGAGAAGGTACAGGCTGGAAAGAGGTCCCTGTCGCTCACAGCTTTAAGCGGATCTGACAGTTTCTTATTTGGAGAGAGTGTGTTCTACACTTGACATGAAAAGTTTTGATGACTCACTGCCCTAATTATCTCCTACTCTCTGGGAGAGTGGAATCTACAACCCAATTCCGGGTGACATATTTCTGCCTTTCTTGGGATTATCAGTCTCTACTAACTGGTCATCACATCAAGGCAGCCTGCAAATACAAACTCCAGAGTGGTTTAACGAGGTCCTGATCTACGGCCAACTTTCTGTTGAACTCCCCCCATCACTGCTTCCGACAAGCAATGCTTCCCTGGAAATAAATGCATCTTTGTTAGAGATGTCAGGTTAGGGGTGCCTGGCTTCTGAAGCCAGCTGAGGCATGACTCCTTTCCTAGGATGAAGTAGAGGGCTCACTGAAGCGATTAGAGCAATTATTCAGAGCTGCCTGTCAGGGCTCATCAGCTCCGACTGCCTGATGGAAGAGGTAGCCCAGCCCTGCCTTCTCAGACCAAGTTCTGCTATCAGATGGCATCTTTGCCTCCAGCATCTCCTCAGATGAACTCAAGTTTCAAACATTTACTGGCACAACCTAACTTTCTCATTTCTCTGCTCTATTTTGTAGTCTTCCTACTCAGAGGGGGTCACCTGAGGCTTATTATGATTTCCTTTTCTTCTGCAACTTCTCCTTCCCCCCACCTGACATTAGATTGCTGAACTTCCTTGTGATAAAGCAAGAGTTTTTCTGAGTTACAGAAAATTTCTCATTTTCTTTCATCTCGCTAAATCATGCTGACGAGCCGGTAAAAGTCTTTTAGGGAAACGTGGTGTCTCTGAGGAGGAAAGACACTTGAAAGCCATAGGAAAATAGCTTGTGGAAGTCATCGGAGAGGAAGGATTTTTCATTAATCACAGTGAACCTCGTCAGCATCTTCATCCTCGCCATCACCATCATCAGGACTTCCCTGGTGGCTCAGTGGTAAAGAATCTACCTGCCAATGCAGGAGGTATGGGTTCAACCCTGGGTCGGGAAGATCCCCTCTAGGAGGAAATGACAACCCACCCCAGTATTCGTGCCTGGAGAATCCCATGGACAGAGAAGCCTGGCGGGCTACAGTCCATGGGGTTGCAAAAGAGATGGACATGACTTAGCAACTAAACAACAATCACTATCTTCATCATCTTAATTAACAGCACCTTGCAGCATCCTCCTTTTCACTGCCATTAAGTTCTTATGTGAAGCAGCGTGAGAATGCCATAAAAATGGAATTAAATGTACAGTCTTGCTTCTCTAAGTCATTCAACGTAAGGGAACTACGATTCAAATATTAAAATAAAATAAAATATGAAAACAAGTGAAAAATAAATAAGAGCTTGGATTGCAAAAATAATTGAAACGTTGCTTTTACATATAACCCTTCTTTAAAAAAATATGAGAAGTGAAGGAAAGCTGCAAATGCTATGTATTTCATCCAGAGTAGGGTCACGAAAATATTTTTACCCCCTCTTATTTGTTAGAGAGAGAATTAGGAAAGAGGTGGGATATTATTTTAGGAATTACTTTAGAAAAGTCTTGTCTTGCTTGATAGGGTATTTCAGCTCTACTAAGACTTTCACTAAAATTATCCTCGTAATTATTATAAAATTAGGAGTATTTTGTTTGATTCCTAGTAGTAGTAATGAGAAGCAGTATTAAGACTGGGATAGTCATTTCCTTGGTGATCACACGTAGCCCTGGATACATGACAAGGTGTTTGACTTGATCTGGGTAAGTGAGAGATTTCTCTCCTCCTGATGATTTCTGTTTATCCTAAGTTCAGTTCAGTTCAGTTCAGTTCAGTCATGTCCAACTCTTTGCGACCTCATGGACTGCAGCATGCCAGACCTCCCTGTCCATAACTAACTCCCAGACTTTACTCACATTCATGTCCATTGGGTTGGTGATGCCATCCAACCGTCTCATCCTTTATGGTCCCCTTCTCCTCCTGCCCTCAATCTTTCCCAGCATCAGGGTCTTTTCAAATGAGTCAGCTCTTTGCATCAGGTGGCCAAAGTATTGGAGTTTCAGCTTCAACATCAGTCCTTCCAGTAAACATCCAGGACTGATCTCCTTTAGGATGGACTTGTTGGATCTCCTTGCAGTCCAAGGGATTCTCAAGAGTCTTCTCCAACACCACAGTTCAAAAGCATCAATTCTTCAGTGCTCAGCTTTCTTTATAGTCCAACTCTCACAACCATACATGACTACCAGAAAAACCATAGCTTTGACTAGACAGACCTTTGTTGGCAAAGTAATGTCTCTGCTTTTTAATATGCTGTCTACCTTGGTCATAACTTTTCTTCCAGGGAGCAAGCAGCGTCTTTTAATTTCATGGTTGCAGTCACCATCTACAGTGATTCTGGAGCCCCAAAAATAAAGTCTGTCACTGTTTCCACTGTTTCCCCATCTATTTGCCATGAAGTGACGGGACCAGATGCCATGATCTTAGTTTTCTGAATGTTGAGTTTTAAGCCAACTTTTTCACTCTCCTCTTTCACTGTCATCAAGAGGCTCTTTAGTTCTTCTTCGCTTTCTGCCATAAGGGTGGTGTCATCTGCATATCTGAAGTTATTGATATTTCTCCCAGCAATCTTGATTCCAGGTTGTGTTTCATCCAACCCAGCGTTTCTTATGATGTACTCTGCATCTAAGTTAAATAAGCAGGTGACAATATACAACCTTGAGGTACTCCTTTCCCAATTTGGAACCAGTTTGTTGTTCCAGGTCCAGTTCTAACTGCTGCTTCCTGACCTGTATACAGATTTCTCAAAAGGCAGGTCAGGTGGTTTGGTATTTCCATCTCTTGAAGAATCTTCCATGGTTTGTTGGGATCCTCACAGTCAAAGGCTTTGACATAGTCAGTAAAGCAGAAATAGATGTTTTTCTGGAACTGTCTTGCTTTTTAGATGATCCAGTGGATTTTGGCAATTGCCAAATTGCCGAAAGACCAATTGATCTCTGGTTCCTCTGCCTTTTCGAAAACCAACTCGAACATCTGGAACATGTGTACTTAGTTATCCTAAGTACCGACTGATTTTGGAACTCCCTGGATGCATTTCTTATCTATGGTCCAGCAATCACACCATACAGTTACCTTTTATGTAAATAACAAGGTCCTACTGTATAGCAAGGGAACTAGATTCTATACCTTTAATAACCTATAATGGAGAAGAACCTGAAAAATAACATATATATATATATATATATATGTCTATCTGACTCCCTTTGCTGTACATCAGAAACTAACAAAACATTGTAAATCAACTACACTGCAATTTTAAAAAAGAGTTGAGAAAAACTGAGATGCAAATTAGAAGTGGGTTATTTATTATTAATGTTGTTGCTGTTGTTTTTCTTTTCTGAAAAAAAAGTTACCCTTTACCTTTCTGAAATCAACTTGTTTCCCAGTAGAATTGAAAGCAGGGTCCTGTGTCCAGTAGAGATCTGAGAAAATGATAATCACATGTGAGATCTTTGCACACACTATTTTCCTTGCTGCAGATAGCTTTGCAGTCACCATCATTTACTAAAATTTGCTTTTTCATTCTGGTCTGACCCCTCCATGGGGAGGTTTTTTTTTTAAACTAAAGTCCTCCCAGTTTGGGGTTTGGGAGGGTGGAATGGTTCTTCTGAATTCCCATAGTACTTACCTTACAAAGCAATGATTACTTTTTTTATCATGTTCCACCCACTCCCCCCACTTCTTCTTTTTTTTTTTGGTATGAATTCTCCTTCAGAGTCACAGGACTTGGTGGAATAATTTCATCTCACTGAGCTTTAGCATTCCCATCTAAGATATGGGAGCTAGGAAGAGTAGCTTCCAGACCTACCCCACAGGCTGTTTTGAAGCTAAAGATGAGATAATATGTATTGAATGGGTGAATGAAAGTATGTTGAAAAGTATAAAATGCTATGCAAATTTAAGTCTGTAGGTGCATAGGAGTGGCAGATCTTTTAGACTCCACCCAATCCAGTGCTGATGGTAAAGGTCACCAGGCTGGTTGGAGTGGACGAGCCCGGGTGCAGGTTTCTGGACTCAGCCTGGGGTGCTGTGTTTTCCTCCCTGCTTCTCTTACTAGGTGGGGCCGTGCACTCACTGGACACTGAATAATTGTTTGGTCATTACACAAAGCACAACTTGGTTTCACATGGGGCTGTGAAGAATTGATAGCACATCCTGTCTTGAAAGTAGAAGAGGATAGAAGGTTGAAGGATTGGAAGTAAGGCAATGAGAGTTTGGTGCCCGCAAGAGAGGTGGGGAGAGGCAGGGCTTCAGAGGACCAAAAGGGAGCATGGAAGCGGGAGGCTGGGCTGCGAGGCCCATGGAGGTAAGTTCTGCTGAGTCTGCATGTTTTCCAGGTGGGCCTGGCTACCTGGCTACTTAAACGGGTGGGGAAACCTTGTGTAGATTTATTTATTTATTTTAAAGCCTTTTTTTTGGATGTGGATATTTACTGAATTTGTTACTGTATTGCTTCTGTCTTATGTTTTGGTTTCTTGGCCACAAGGCTTGTGGGATCTGAGCTCCCCAACCAGGGCCTGAACCTGCACTCTCGGCTTTGGAAGGCCAAGTCTCAGCACTGCTCCACCAGGGAAGTCCCTGTTGTGTGGATTTATGCCCGGTTGGGAAAATCACTTTTCTCCTCCTGATAGTCCGTGACGTTCCACTGTGTGACCACGCATATCATCTACTGTCCAAAGGGTGAGTGACTTCTGAAAGGCGCTACCTGAAAGCTTAGTAGGTGAGTCGGGTAGTTGATTTTAAACAGTGAGGTCATTATTGGTCTTAGTTCGTGCTGGGGGAGATGGGCGACCAGAAGTCAAAGAGCTGGGGTGATGGCCATTTTCGACATCAAGCTTGGGGGACAGGGATGGGCCTGAGAGGGGCAACTGACGAATGAATGGCGATCTGAAACAGACAAGATAGGGAATAGGTGCAGCTGAGTAAATGTGGCTGTTCTGGACCAAAGTGCATAAAGGATGGAAAACTGGCAGGCATTCCTTTTACGTGAGCCTGGTTCGCTGCTGAGTGGGGTTGGTGAAGTGGTCCAGCTGGACATTACGGATACAAGCACTGAAACTTCCCAGGAGGAGGGGCTGGGAAGGGGCTGGGGGTGTCGAGATAAACCTACCTGCATTTCTCCTTGGGGGATCGCTGGGGGAGCCGGAAGCTCTGTCTCATTGCAGGTGAGCAGACCGTCCCGTCATTCCCGCTGCCTTCAGAGTACAGCTGCTCCTTCCTTGCCGCTCACGATAGGAGGGAAAATATTTCTTGGAACCAACAGAGGGTTCAAGTTTCCCCCTGTGCACTAGAGGCGACTGAAACCATGCTGCTGTTCTTCCAGAAAACAAAAATGCGCCTGCCGCCAAGCTTCTGAAACAAAAGGTGTGATGCAAACCTACGAAACTGGAAAGCAAACACTGATGGGAGGAGACACGTCCACTTCTATCCTGGGTCTAGCTGTTTGCTAAGAGACAGAGTTAGTCTCTTAATGTTTCAACACATTGCATTCAAAATCCTTTTGGATTAGCACATCAAGGTTCAGCTTTTGACAAATGGCACACTTGCTCCTGTGGTTAAAAAAAAAAAAAAAAAAACTTTGCTAATGGTCATTTAATCATTTTGGGAGGTTTAGACACCCCTCAATCCCCTTTGTCGAGAATGAGCAGAGTCCTCACAGGCGTGCAGCCTCACTCGGCGACATCACTTGTGACAGCAGCAGAACAGTGACACTTATGAGTGGTGGGATTTTACAGGCTTGAGGCTCAGGGATCAGAGCTCTTACTGGCTGGCCTAATTGCTTCATGACGCAGCAAGGTGATCCTAGCCTGTCGGCAGGCAGGTTCTTTACTGCTGAGCCGCCATACCATATCTTAAAGATTTTGGAAAAGAATCCTATTTCTTTCCACAGTAATAAAAGCACATTCTGTGGAAACACTTGACACCCTATGAGATTGTAATTGTTAGCTCATGACTTGTTAAGTTCTCGACTTTACAGCTCAAGGCCCCAAACCAAGCTTGTTCCTTTCTCAGTCAGCTTTGAATTCAATGACAATAGATCCCAATAAGATGCTCAAGAATGTCAGTTCGCATGTGAGCACTTTCCTATTCAATAAAACTTTCGCATTTATTCTGATTGGATTGTAGCACACGGCATAGAAGACATACTTCCTTTTGCTGTTTTGTTTTTGTAGGGAAGGCAAATTAGCGACTGCTTTAGTGATAAGACTGCCAACCTCATAACTTCTCTCTTGAAATCGTCTCCATCTCTTTCCTGCCTCAGTGTGTCGATGACAGAGACAAGGCTGTTGATCGAGAGCCTTTCAGAATGCCGCCCACATTCTTCACAGAATCATGGCTGACAGGGTGATATGCTATGTGTTTTCCCAGTGACGTGGAGGTTGAAAATGGAAAAGTTAAATATAAATCTTCATGGAAGTTTCAGTAATTTTTAATAATTTGTTCTTTTGTCGCTTGCATATGTGAATGATATATTTGTCCTAGAGCAATGTGAATTCATTTCCCCACATCTGTAATATCTGCGGTAAGCTAAATTAAAAATGCATTTGTACTTGTACAGTTAAATGATCATATTTAATGAAATGTCAGAGATGAATCTTAGCAAATAGTCAGGAAATTATTTTAGAGAGTGCAGCATTTCATTACCAGCAGTCAGGGAAAAGCAAAGTGATTAAGCAAATGGTTTACTGTTCAAAGGTGATGATGGCTGTCCAGGAAGAATGGAGAGCCAGGGTGTGGGGTTGATAGATGCTGGCTTTCCAAGTCCTTGTCCTTTCTCTTTTCCTGCTCGTGAAGTCTGAAGGTAGCTCACATCTGGAGTTTTGGAAGTTTTCTCCATGGAGGGAGGAAAACAAACCTCCAGAAGGTGGATATGAGGCATGAAAATCTCACATGAGGTCTCCACAACCCGACTTTAGCAAAATTAGGAGCCTCAGATTCACTGAATGAGAAAAGATGGAACTAGGCAAAGAATGACGGACTATGAAGACCACATGGAGCAGTTGGATGTGGACTGAACTGGGAGGAGGCAGGAGGTCAGGAAACTGTGCCGGGGGTAAGGACAGAGTGAGAGCGGAGAGGTGTTAACACCCAGCAGGTCAGAGCAGGGGAGGCGGGGCGTGTGGAGTAGGTGGGGCCTGATGGGAGGGCCCTGAGTGACTGACAGGGGGCGGGGCCATCCAGTGGCCACGGAAACCTTCCTCGGTCACCAACGCAGGGTCACACCCCAACACAAGCAGCTTGACACGCTGGCTGGCCAAGTATTTAAATAAGAGTTATCGCCTGCTCTGGTGGGCATTAGAGGTTGAATTGCGTCCTCCAAAAAAAGTGTGCTGAAGCGTTAACCCTCAAGGCCTCAGTCAGATGAGGTCATCCTGGAGAAGGGTAGGACCTTGTTATGTCTGAGGACTTTCCATGGAGACGTCGGGAAGGCACAGAGGGAGAAGGCCGGGTGATGATGGACGGAAAGTGAAGCGAGACGGCTGCAAGCTCAGGGTGCGGGCCCACTACAAGTCAGGAAGACAAAGGACTCACCCCAGGAATCCTTCTGAGAGAGCCAGGCGATGCGGCCATCTTGATTTCAGACTTCCAGTCTCTAGAACTGTGAGACACTATGGTTCTGTTTTGTTTTCTTTAATTGATGTATTTTTGGTGGTGCTGGGTCTTCGTTGCTGGTGCTTGGCCTTCTCATTGTGGTGGCTTCTCTTGTCGTGGAACACGGGCTCCAGAGTTGTGGCTCACAGGCTTAGTTGCTTCTCTGTGGACTCTTTGCAGACCAGGGGTCGAAACTGTGTCCCCTGCATTGGCAGGTGGATTCTTAACCACTGGACCACCAGGGAAGTCCCCATTTCTCTTGTTTTTGAACTATGCAGTTTGTAGTACTTTGTAATGGCAGCGTTAGAAAATGAATACAGTGGGTAGAACACAATTCTGAATGGCAGAATGAATAAGCTATGCCTTTTAGTCTTGAATTTTTTCTTAAGGAGATTCCATTACATGCCATTAACATTTTGTTTTTGTACTGGGACCAGGTTGAGGTAAGTCATTTTCCTCAGCTGCAAACTGTAAGGAGCTGCCAAAACACTCAGTAATTAAGATAAATAATATTCTAAGACATATATTTTTAAAATAATGCAAAAAAATCTATGATGAACAAAATATTAAAATTCTGAAGACAGGATCAGTGTTACTGATTTTTCCTTTTGCCTCAGTATGGTCTGGCATGGCACTGTTGTCAGCGTCTGAACAACACAAGTAAGTTTAAAAATGTTTATAGTGAAGAACATAGATGTTCATAGATGTAAACAGATTTCACATAAAAAAACACTGTATTTCAGTTTTATCTCGGGCAGACACCAGAAGAGATCACAAGGTAGAAGCATGATGTCTTGGGTTAAACTCACTTTTTTTCATGTGAGATCTCAGACAGTGGGAAGACCAGACGCATGACACCATGTAACAACGAGAACCTGGTGAAGCATGTTTGAAATAGGAAATCTGCCTAAGAAAGACATGCTGCTACAGTCCCGGTAGCAAAGGGAAGTAGATCCTTCGGCCTTTACCACGTGACAGTACATGCTGCTGCTGCTGCTAAGTCGCTTCAGTTGTGTCTGACTCTGTGCGACCCCAGAGACGGCAGCCCACCAGGCTCCCCCGTCCCTGGGATTCTCCAGGCAAGAACACTGGAGTGGGTTGCCATTTCCTTCTCCAGTGCACGAAAGTGAAAAGTGAAAGTGAAGTCACTCAATCGTGCCCGACTCTTAGCGACCCCATGGACTGCAGCCTACCAGGTTCCTCCGTCCATGGGATTTTCCAGGCAAGAGTACTGGAGTGCGTTGCCATTTCCTCTTACGGACCAGGGATTGAACTTGTGTCTCCTACAGGCAGGCAGATTCTTTACCTCTGAGCCACCTGGGAAGCAACTTTACATATAATGAGACTTATCCTCTGCCTTGACCTTAGTTGGGAGTCTACCATTCATACTCAGGACAACACAATGGAGCAGAAAAGTTTGGCTCCAATTAAACAAGATCGTTGGTCGTGCCTTTCAATAACTGATAGTTGAAATTAGCTGATGGGCTCAGTTTCTCAGTCTTGGGATGTCATAAAGGAAAAGTCTGTGGTTTTGTTTTTTTTAGCTGAGCCATGTGGGATCTTAATTTCTGGACCAGGGATTGAACCTGGTCCCTTGGCAGTGAAAGCCCAGACTGCTAAACACTGGACTCCAGGAAATTCAAGAAACGTATTATTTTTGATTCATGACTTTAGTATAGTCACATTTATTAATATTTTAAATATTGAAGATATTTTAAAATTAAAAAACCCCACAAAATTTAAAGAGATCATAGAAATAAATTTTCAGAAAACTGGATATTTTAGTTGCATTTGAAACATTGTTTATATGACTGTTGAACAAATTAGTAGAGAAAAATTCAGTCAATTCACAAGTGTATGCAAAGACAGGTGCTATTTTGACATTTCCCACCGTTGAATTAATGAAGTAACTGATTGCTTTGATTTCTCTTACACAGAGCCCCAACGCTGTCAAGAGCTGAAAAGGAGCACAGTTAACTTTACTTGCTATTTTACAGGAAATGAGGGGCCACAAAATATTGGGAATATTGAAGGCAGGCATTGGGAAACTTCTTAAACTTCCTTGTAAGCACATGTAGATCCCTCTAATTATACACACGGAGTAAAATGGAAGGCAAATCTTTGCTTCAGGGAATTTTCTCATTTATTAATTGAGCATAGATAGTTCATATAGGTTTTTCTTACAATGCACATTCTTTGTTATTGATTCATTCATTCAACAAGTGTTTTTCAAGCTCTTCAGCTGTGCCCAGGAACAAGATGCAGATGGATACTTCACCCTTAGAGAATTCACTTGGGGTGATTGAACTGAGATCCATGATTATAAACTCGATGTGAATGGTTTCCAGAAGGCCAAAGACCACGTAGCTCAGAGGGCAGGCTGTCATTTCTTGTGTGCCGAGGCAAGGCTTTTCAGGAAAGATGGTGTTAAACTTGAGCTTTGAAGAATGGGCAAGATTTGGATCTTTAGGAATGGAAAAGGGCACTCCAGGGAGAGGGCACCGTGCAAGCCGAGCCAAGGAGAGGGATGAGAGCCTTGAAGGGAGCCCTCAGTCTAAGTGGGAAGCTGGATGGAAGGAGGGGTGGTTGTGGAGTGAAGCTGGAAGTCATTAAAATTCATCTAGTTCCCGCTTAGTTTTTAAAAAACTTTAGTTAATATCTATTTGGCCACACCCAATCTTACTTGCAGGTCAGGAAGCAACAGTTAGAACTGGACATGGAACAACAGACTGGTTCCAAATAGGAAAAGGAGTACGTCAAGGCTGTATATTGTCACCCTGCTTATTTAACTTCTATGCAGAGTACATCATGAGAAACACTGGACTGGAAGAAACACAAGCTGGAATCAAGATTGCTGGGAGAAATATCAATAACTTCAGATATGCAGATGATACCACCCCTTATGGCAGAAAGTGAAGAGGAACTAAAAAGCCTCTTGATGAAAGTGAAAGAGGAGAGTGAAAGAGTTGGCTTAAAGCTCAACATTCAGAAAACGAAGATCATGGCATCTGGTCTCATCACTTCATGAGAAATAGATGGGGAAACAGTGGAAACAGTGTCAGACTTTATTTTCTTGGGCTCCAAAATCACTGCAGATGGTGACTGCAGCCATGAAATTAAAAGACGCTTACTCCTTGGAAAGAAAGTTATGACCAACCTAGATAGCATATTCAAAAGCAGAGACATTACTTTGCCAACAAACGTTCGTCTAGTCAAGGCTATGGTTTTTCCTGTGGTCATGTATGGATGTGAGAGTTGGACTGTGAAGAAGGCTGAGTGCCGAAGAATTGATGCTTTTGAACTGTGGTGTTGGAGAAGACTCTTGAGAGTCCCTTGGACTGCAAGGAGATCCAACCAGTCCATTCTGAAGGAGATCAGCCCTGGGATTTCTTTGGAAGGAATGATGCTAGAGCTGAAACTCCAGTACTTTGGCCACCTCATGCGAAGAGTTGACTCATTGGAAAAGACTCTGATGCTGGGAGGGATTGGGGGCAGGAGGAGAAGGGGACGACAGAGGATGAGATGGCTGGATGGCATCACTGACTCGATGGACTTGAGTCTGAGTGAACTCTGGGAGTTGGTGATGGACAGGGAGGCCTGGCGTGCTTCGATTCATGGGGTCACAAAGAGTCGGACACAACTGAGCGGCTGAACTGAACTGAACTGAATCTTAGCTGTGGCATGTGGGATCTTTAGTGCAGCATGTGGAACCCAGATCCCTGACCAGGGATCAAACCCTGGCCCCCAGCATTTGGAGTGTGGAGTCTTAGCCACTGGACCACCAGGGAAGTCTCATCTAGTGCCTGCTTTGTACTAGGCACTGATAGTTCCTTTGAGAGGGTCCTAGTTTTCAATCCCTAAAGTAGCTTTCCCCAATTAAATGTGATTTTCCTTTTTTTGTAGAGTGTTGTTGTTCCTTTTCTACAGATGGGGAAACTGAGACAGAGAGAAATTAAGGAACTTCCTGGAGATTATCTCTTAGTAAGAGGCAGAACTTGAATTTAAGCCCAGGTCCTATGGACCTTTAAGTACACACTTTTCTCCAGGCTGCCATGTTTTTTTTATTTCTTCTGTCTGCCCTCCAGTGGATAAGGATAAGAGGCTAGTGTAAGCTTCCTGATGGGAAGAACTGGCTGGTGGAAACTGGATCTTCCTCTGGTGGGCAGGGCTGTGCTCAGTAAAACTTTAATCCAATTGTCTGCTGAAGGGTGGGGCTGTGCTCCCTCCCTCTTAGTTGTTTGGCCTGAGGCCTGGAGCCTATAGGCTTATATAGGAGGGCTTCAGTTCAGTTCAGTTCAGTGGCACAGTTGCTCAGTTGTGTCCGACTCTTTGTGACCCCATGAATTGCAGCACGCTAAGCCTCCCTGTCCATCACCAACTCCTGGAGTTCACCCAAACTCATGTCCATCGAGTCAGTGATGCCATCCAGCCATCTCATCCTCTGTCGTCCCCTTCTCCTACTGCCCCCAATCCCTCCCAGCATCAGGGTCTTTTCCAGTGAGTCAACTCTCTGCATGAGGTGGCCAAAGTATTGGAGTTTCAGCTTCAGCATCAGTCCTTCCAATGAACATCCAGGGCTGATCTCCTTTAGGATGGACTGGTTGGATCTCCTTGCAGTCCAAGGGACTCTCAAGTCCCTTGGAACACCCTTTTGAACACCACAGTTCAAAAGCATCAATTCTTCGGCGCTCAGTCTTCTTTATGGTCCAGCTCTCACATGACTACTAGAAACACCACAGCCTTGACTAGACGGACCTTTGTTGGCAAAGTAATGTCTCTGCTTTTCAACATAAGACCTCCAAGAGGGCTTATGTTGAGACACGTCTCCCAGGACTGCTGCTGCCAGTGCCCTGTCCCATGGCAGGCCACTGCTGACCCATGCCTCTTCAGAAGACCCTCAAACACTCACAGGTAGGTCTGGCTTAGTTTTCTGTGGGGGTCACTGCTCCCTTCCCCTGGGTCCTGATATGCACAAGATTTTGTTTGTGCCCTCCAAGAGTCTCTCTTTATCCCAGTCCCATGGAAGTTCTGTAATCAAATCCCTCTGGCCTTCAAAGTCTGATTCCCTGGGGATTCCCAGTGCCTTGGCTGGTTCTCCAGGCTGGGGAGCCTGATGTGGGGCCTAGAACCTTCACAATAGTGCGAGAACTTCTTGGGTATTATTGTTCTCCAGTCTGTGAGGTGCCCACCTGGTGGCCATAGGATTTGATTTTATTGTAATTGTTCCCCTCCTACCATTTCGTTGTGGCTTCTCCTTTGTCATTGGATGTGGGAGTTCCTTTTTTGGTGGGTTCCACTGTCTTCCTGGTTGGATTCAACAGCTGGATGCAATTTTGGTGTTTTGGCAGAAGATGAGCCCATGTCCTACTACTCCACCATCTTAATCTCATCTCTGCCATGTTGTCTTGAATAAGATCTTTTAAAAATACTTATTCATTTATTTGGCTGTGCTGGGTCTTAGTTGTGGTGTGTGGGATCTTAGTTCCCTGGTCAGGGATTGAATCTGGAATCCTTGCATTGGGGAGCAGATTCCTAGCTACTGGACCACCAGGGAAGTCCCTTGAATGAAATTCTAATGCAGTGAGGAGGGGTGGACGAGGAAGGCCGGGGGTGAGGGGTCTCTGAAGCTCTGTTGAGCAGAAGACGGACAGTGTCAGAGCTCTTTGCTCAGGATGCTGGTGGCAGTGTCAGCCGGGCTGGAGAAAATATGGTTTAAGCCATTTTGTAATCAGATTGATTATATTCTTTGCAGCCAAAGATGGAGAAACTCTATACAATCAGCAAAAGCAAGACCAGGAGCTGACTGTGGCTCAGATCATGAACACTTATTGCCAATTCAGACTTATATTCAAGAAAGTAGGGAAAACCACTAGACCATTCAGGTATGACCTAAATCAAATCCCGTACGGTTATACAGTGGAAGTGAGAAATAGATTCAAGAGATTAGATCTGATAGACCGAGTGCCTGAAGAACTATGGGCGGAGGTTTGTGACACTGTACAGGAGGCAGTGAGCAAGACCATCCCCAAGAAAAAGAAATGCAGAAAGGCAAAATGGTTGTCTGAGGAGGCCTTACAAATAGCTGAGAAGCCAAAGACAAAGGTGAAAGGGAAAGATATACCCATTTGAATGCAGAGTTCCAAAGAATAGCAAGGAGAAATAAGAAAGCTCCCCTCAGTGATCAATGCAAAGTAATAGAGGAAAATAATAGAATGGGAAAGACTAGAGATCTCTTCAAGAAAATTAAAGATACCAAGGGAACATTTCATGCAAAGATGGGCTCGATATAGGACAGAAATGGTATGAACCTAACAGAAGTAGAAGACATTAAGAAGAGGTGGCAAGAATATACAGAAGAACTGTACAAAAAAGATCTTCACGACCCAGATAATCACGATGGTGTGATCACTCACCTAGAGCCAGACATCCTGGAATGTGAAGTCAAGTGGGCCTTAGGAAGCATCACTACGAACAAAGCTAGTAGAGGTGATGGAATTCCAGTTGAGCTATTTCAAATCCTGAAAGATGTTGCTGTGAAAGTGCTGCACTCAATATGTCAACAAATTTGGAAAACTCAGCAGTGGCCACAGGACTGGAAAAGGGGGAAGGAGCATGCTGGTCAGGAATACAATAAACGGTTTGATGGCTTTGTCATAGTTACTCTTACATCTCCTTCTGTTTTTTACCCCTTGGTAATTATCCTAATATCTAGTTTGTACTACCATCTCAAAATGCATAATTAGGTTTGATGTTTTTACGCAGTGACTGCTATGTACCAAGTGCTGTCTAGGTGTCCTAACTAGTGCAGAGTCACTGTCATGAAGATTTAAAGACAGTGATGACTATGTGAGTGAATGAGATATGGAATATCCTGCTTCCTGTTTTTTTTTTTTAATATTTATTTGGCTTCACTGGGTCTCAGTTGTGGCGTGTAGGATCTAGTTTCCTGACCAGGGATTGAACCCAGGTCCTCTGAACTGGGAGTACAGAGTCTTAGCCCCCGGACCACCAGGAAGTCCTGCCTCCTGTATTTTTCACATAGGTGCGGGCTCCTTGAAACAACATGCATTGCAGTCCTCATGTTAAGCTGGAGAAGAGCCAAATGGTAAAGAAAAATGAGAGTGAAAGTGTTAGTCGTGTCCAACTGTTTGGGACCCCATGGACTGTAGCCGTTCAGGTTCTTCTGTCCATGGGATTCTCCAGACAAGAATTCTGGAGTGGATTGCCATTCCTTTCTCCAGGGTATCGAACCCACGTCTCCTGCATTGGCAGGCAGATTCTTTACCATTTGAGCTACCAGGGAAACCCACAACTATGGTAGGTCCTTGGCAATTTATAGCACCACTTACTGCTGATACTAATGGTACAATGGGTTCATCATAAACACCTAGAATTCTGTTTTATTATGGTTCCAATTAAAGTGTATGCCATGGAGCTTAGATATCTGACACTTTCTAAGGGCCTATGGATGAGGCCAGCACTGGATAGCTTGCCTTATGGTGACTGATATCCAGACATTTCTAGAAATAACACTTATTTTGGCCAATCTTGGAAAGAGTATCAGATCAGATCAGATCAGATCAGTCGCTCAGTCCTGTCCGACTCTTTGCGACCCCATGCATCGTAGCATGCCAGGCCTCCCTGTCCATCACCAACTCCCGGAGTTCACCCAGACTCATGTCCATCGAGTCAGTGATGCCATCCAGCCATCTCATCCTCTGTCGTCCCCTTCTCCTCCTGCCCCCAATCCCTCCCAGCATCAGAGTCTTTTCCAATGAGTCAA
>NW_011494625.1:2735486-2740959 GCF_000754665.1 Bison bison bison
GCAAAGTAATGTATCTGCTTTTCAATATGCTATCTAGGTTGGTCATGACTTTCCTTCCAAGGAGTAAGCGTCTTTTAATTTCATGGCTGCAGTCACCATCTGCAGTGATTTTGGAGCCCAAGAAAATAAAGTCTGACACTGTTTCCACTGTTTCCCCATCTATTTCTCATGAAGTGGTGGGACCAGATGCCGTGATCTTCGTTTTCTGAATGTTGAGCTTTAAGCCAACTCTTTCACTCTCCTCTTTCACTTTCATCAAGAGGCTTTTTAGTTCCTCTTCACTTTCTGCCATAAGGGTGATGTCATCTGCATATCTGAAGTTATTGATATTTCTCCCGGCAATCTTGATTCCAGCCTGTGTTTCTTCCAGTCTGGTGTTTCTCATGATGTACTCTGCATATAAGTTAAATAAACAGGGTGACAATATACAGCCTTGACGAACTCCTTTTCCTATTTGGAACCAGTCTGTTGGGAAAGAGTATAGGGAGAAGAATTATATTGTTATTAAGGAGTCATCTTTCCTCATTTTTGCCAAGTTCTTTTTTGGCTGGCAGGCAATGGCAACCCACTCCAGTACTCTTGCCTGGAAAATCCCAGGGACAGAGGAGCCTAGTGGGCTGCCGTCTGTGGGGTTGCACAGAGTCGGACACAACTGAAGCGACTTAGCAGCAGCAGCAGCAGTGATTAGGGAGAAGTTGAAAATAGTGATTTTCTAATCCATTCTTTAAGATTGAAAAAGCATAGCTATTATTATAAATTTATATTAGGAAAATTAAACAAAATGCTTACTGTACAGAAAATTAAGCTTAATGAAATTTCCTCATCTGAAAGGAACGGGCTGAGGGTTGTCTTTATTTGGCTTTGGTGGCTGGAGCTGGTATACAGTTCTTTTTCCCATCCTAGGTCTATGTTGGTTTGTGGGGCCTTTAATTTTTATGTTTCTCTTAAAGGCCGTGGTTTCAGGACTTCCCTGGTGGTGCAGCAGATAAGAATCCGCCTGCCAGTGCAGAGGACACAGGTTTGATCTCTGGTTCGAGAAGCTTCCTTGTGCCTCGAAGCATCTAAGCTGGTGCACGAGTGCTGAGCTGGGGCCTCGTGCTCTGCAACAAGAGAAGCTGCAGCAGTGAGAAGCCTGTGCACCACCATGAGGAGCAGCCCCTGCTCCCTGCAGCTGGAGAAAGCCTGAGTGCAGCAACGAAAATCCAGTGAAGCCAGAGAGAAACCAAACATTCAAAACACAAAAAAAGGGAAATTAATTTTTTAAAAAAGGGCTATGTTTTCAGAAAAATATTGTTGAGTTTTGGGTTCAGTGCAGTTCAGCTCAGTCGTTCAGTCATGTCCAACTCTTTGCGACCCCATGGACTGCAGCATGCCAGGCCTCCCTGTCCATCACCAACTCCCGGAGCTTGCTCAAACTCATGTCCTTTGAGTTGGTGAACCAAAGAATAAACTTAATTCTTTGGGTAACTTTCCATTTTCTGTGAAGACCAGTGGTGGACAAAACTGATTCTAGAGTTGCTGAAAAACCCAGGACTTTGCAAGTTTTAGATCAAGGGCTGTATTTGTTTCCTGTGGCTGCTGTTAACAATTTTTCACTAACTGCGTAGCTCAAAATGACAGGTATTATTCTATCACTGTTCTGGAGGCCAGAAGTCTGAAACTGATTTATCAGGAGAGACCTGCTCCCTAGTCTCCAGGGAGCATCCATTCCTTCCTCTTCTAGTGGCTCCAGGTGTTCACTGACCAGATCACTCCAGCCTCTGCCTACATGGTCACATTGCCTCCTCCTCTTGATTCTGTCTCAAATTTCCCTTTGCCTTTCCCTTTCCACTTTTCCTTTTTTTTTTTTTGACTCTGCCGCATGGCACGCGGGCTATTAGTTCCCCAACCTGGGATCAAACGCCAGACCCTTGCACTGGAAGCTAGGAGTCTTAACCACTGGACTGCCATGGAAAGTAAAAGTCGCTCAGTCATGTCCAACTCTTTGTGACCCTATGGACTATACAGTTCATGGAATTCTCCAGGCCAGAATACTGGAGTGGATAGCCTTTCCTTCTCCAGGGGATCTTCCCAACCCAGGGATCAAACCCAGGTCTCCAACATTGCAGGCAGATTCTGTATGAGCTGAGCCACAAGGGAAGCCCAAGAATGCTGGAGTCGGTAGCCTATCCCTTTTCCAGCAGATCTTCCCAACCCAGGAATCGAACCAGGGTCTCCTGCATTGCAGGTGGAATCTTTACCAACTGAGCTATCAGGGAAGCCCAGACCTCCAGGGAAGTCCCACTTTTTCTTATAAGGACATTTGCCGTTGGAATTTGAACCCACCTATGTAATCCAGAATGATGTCTTCATCCTAATATCCTCAACTTTATTACATCTGTAAAGACCCTTTCTCCAGATAACAGAACAGTTCACAGGTTCTGGGGATTAGTGTATGAACATATCTTTTTGGGAGCCTCCATTCAACTTACTACCACGGCTCTCAAACTTGTTTTGAACCACAGGAAGAAATACTGTTACAACACAACCTAGCTCCCATGTATCCAGGGAAACAGAATTGTACAAGACAGTGGTTTCTCTTACCAGAGTGAGATGCAATCTGTTCCTTTCTGTTCTATAACATCTCATTCCACTCCAACAAAATCCTGTTTGGTGAGCTACTAAATTGATCTCATGACCCATTAATGGTGGTGCCGCCCACAATTCTAGATCTCAGATGATCATGGTCTAGACTTGAATGGAGATCACTAGCTTGTCTTGGATTTGTCAGGCTGGCTGAAATGAATTGGCTTTGAAGGACTGGATGGGGAAGTTAAGAGTGTGATCAGAATACTACTTTACTTGATGACACTGCTGCTGCTGCTAAGTCACTTCAGTCGTGTCCGACTCTGTGTGACCCCATAGACGGCAGCCCACCAGGCTCCCCCGTCCCTGGGATTCTCCAGGCAAGAACACTGGAGTGGGTTGCCTTTTCCTTCTCCAATGTGTAAAAGTGAAAAGTGAAAGTGAAGTCGCTCAGTTGTGTCCGACTCTTAGCAACCCCATGGACTGCAGGCTACCAGGCTCCTCCATCCATGGGACTGAACTGTATTAAATTCAAGTTATCAATATTTACTGACATCTTTCCATGCACCTAGCATTGTGTTAGATATGAGAACCACAAAAATGAATTATTCAAGCCCACACCAGGCATTCCCTAAATTTTCTTCTGTGTTGCACCGTACAAATTGTATTAACTATATGTTCTTAATCACCATTTTCTTTACAAAGGTAAATAGCTGTTTATAAGTGGACCTTTAGGCCCACTTATTTACTTTTCTCATGTACTCTTAAGTATTGAAAATATGATATCCTACTGAAGCACCTGAATTCATGCCTAATAAGTTGTTTTCAGAGGATTTCCAAGTAATTAGAGGGAAGCTATTTTCGAGATATTAATCTAAATTTCTCATAATTGTGTGGACATTTTAAGCACTTTGCTGAAGAGACTACAAGTGTAGAAGCAGTGACAAAAAAAATCTCGCTTCCATTTCAAGCGAGTGACGTAAGAGAACTAAAACCCATGATTAAGAAAAATGAAATTGTATAAATTATAGCAGAAATGCCTGTCATCACCTGTATTAGCTGCTAAAATGCCTCCAGGGGGTTAGATTAGAAAAAGAAAATTACTTATCTGTAATTCTTATTCTCTTTAGGTAGCAATTATAATAGATATACACTCTTGGGTGTAAGTCATTGGTGTGAGAACCAGGAGTAGACTAGAAGTCAGCTAAAGAATGATAACCCTCAAGGAAGATGCACCCTGGGACGTCAAGGGCAGGATGTACATAGAATGTCATTGCCCCCAAATGTCATTCCTATCTGACCATCGGAAAGAACTGGCGAATTTAGTCCCTTGGAAGAAAAGAACGACTGAGCAGATCTATTATTATTATGATCATATATGAAATGTATAAAGGTCTAGCCCGAGGCAGAATTTGTGAAGTGGGTCTACTCATTTTCTCTCTGTGACTTTCTGCCTATTTCAGGAATCCAATACCTTCTTGCCATCTCTCTCCGCTCTTAGGAAATACCTCATTCAACTTATTTACACTGAAGCCAAAACGTTCATTTGGGAGGGAATCAGGAACCATGGGCTTGGTGCTGGCTTGATTACCAGATTATTCTTCTGGTAGGTGTCGGGGGAACCCTGTCACCTCTTTGGGCTCCAACATCCTCCTTAATACAATAAAAGGGTTGAGCTAGGATGTGTAATTTCTAGGAACACTTTCATTTTCATGATTCTTGGTGAAATGACAGGCTAAATGTTAGGCTAATTTTAGGCTAAAGTGTTAGGCAAAAAAAAAGTTACTGATGAATGTAGCACTGAAACATGAGTAGGAGTGAGGACTTCCCGGGTGGTCCAGGGGTTGAGAATCCACCTTGAAATATAGGAGACCCAGCTTTGGTCCCTGGTTGGGGACCTAAGATCCCACATGCTGAGCAGCTAAGTCCTCCTGCTTCCGATGAAACGTGTCCACAAATACTTGAGCACATCATTCTACCATGCTCAGATTCCACTCTGAACTTCTTTACTTAGTTCTTCCTTGAGAAGATAGAGCTTTTTCTGGGAAGGTTTCTAGTGAAAGTCTACTATAGGATGGCAAGAGCTGTGTCGTGCCCGTTTCTGCTTCTCTAGTTCTGTGCATGGCTCTGAATTAGTGCTTGCTTATTGAAGAGATCATAGCTCATAGCTTCCTGGTAATAAGGACTTCGATGAGGTGCTCAAACTTTATCCCAATTCGAGAAAGCTGGAAAGAAACAACTATCAGCAATGATGGTCTATCCTTCTTTAGTTAAAAAATGAAAGTCTGACAGTGGTAGTCAGCTTTGGCTGAGGTTTGTGATTCCATGGAAGTTTTAAAAACACAGAAGTTTCCTGGATCCCACCCGTAAGGATTCTGTTTCACTGGTCTGGCATCAAGATTTTTTTCAAATTTCTTTAGATGCTACTAATGGGCAGCCAAAGCTGAGAGTCACCAGAGAAGGAGATAGAACTCACTGTTACTATCGAGGTTGTCTGGATAAAATCCAGGACTCAGTTAAATCTGGTAGCTGGTGAATAATTTTAGTAAAATTCTGTATACCAAATATTGCTTGGAGCATACACAAGCTAAATAATTACAAGTTTATCAGAAATTCAAATTTCACTGAGTGTCCCGTATTTTTATTTGCTGTATCTGGCAAACCTAGTTGCTATAAAATTATTATTAGCTTCTTAATTATTATTATTAACAGGCTAACCTTGTTAGAATCGCTGTCTGCAGCGACGTTTATCCCTGCCTGTGACATCTGTCCTGTGCAATGTCATCCTAGCTGTGCTCAGGTCCCTCCAGCTGCTTGTGCAGCCCTAACTGTTCCCAGAAACAGCTTTCTCAGAACTGAAACTTCTGGTGCCGATACTGAAAAACTCACTCAACATCACAGGGTGTCA
>NW_011494625.1:2741059-2772705 GCF_000754665.1 Bison bison bison
ACAAAACACCAGGGGGTGCCAGCCATAAGCAGGCAGACCTAGGAACAAGCCACTGAAACGGACTCTGGAGAACTGCACGGAGGATGAAAGATGGATCCACCGCATCAACAGTTTATCAGCTCAGCTGACACCAGCGGTGAGAAGGATGAGCACCTTGTTTTACCTGTTTCCCAACCAGACCAAGTGAAGTAACTGGGTAATTCCCAGTTAGAATGTGTCGCAGATGACCAGCGTGTGAACAGAGAAAGAACCTCTGCCCCTTGCCCCAGGCCTGCAGTGCACAGACGGCTGCACTTTCCACCACAGCAGAGTTGGCCCTTCACTTCTCAGTTGGGCAGGTGGTGCTCTTGAGGCCTTGGGAAGGTTCTAGAAGGGCAAGGCCTCTCACTGGTCTGCTTCTTCTGTCCTCTTTCTGTGTTAATGTGTTAATAAGCCCACTTATTGGTCTTTGGGCTCTTGGGTTGAAACTCACCCTACTGGGAAACCATTACGTTTGCAAGTTTTGTGTGTATGTGGGGGGATTCCTGGCTGTATTGCTAGGCACTGAAATGCTTGTTTATTCTCAGCTTGGAGAGATTATGACCTCTTGGAACCAGGAGAAGTTGTATTTCTTTTTTTTTTTTTTGGTGGAACCGTGTAGCTGTCGGGATCTCAATTCCTGGACCAGGGATCAAACCAGTGGCCCCTGCAGTGGAAGCTCGGAATCTTAACCACTGGATCACCAGGGAAGCCCCCAAAGGTAAATTTCTGAATAAGCGGGATGATTAGGATTGAGACAGAATTCATCATAAGAATGACACTTTTCCAGCACGTTATCACTTTCTTATAGCTTTCCCTCTGATCCTAACAATGGCTCTGCTGGTTGGTCTTTTAAAAAACATATGGATTCCTAAGTCATTCTCTTGTCAACTCTAAGGCAGTGAGGTTGGGGCGGGACCCAGACTCTGTAGTTTCAAGACCAGCCTTTTAGAACATTAGTAGAGACTATTGTATCTGAAAATTATCTTTGACATTTTTAAAAATTGAAGCATAATTGATATTATTAGTTTCATGTGTACAACACAGTGATTCAATACTTTTTATATATTACAAAATAATCAGCATGATAAATCATGTTACCATCTGTCATACAAAGTTATTGACTGTATTTCTCATGCTGAACATAACATGCTGTGACTTATTCATTTTATAACTGGAAGTTGGTACCTTTTAATCTTCCTCACTCATTTCATCCATCTCCCCACCCTGGGATTCTTGATTAAAGTTCTAGAAATCCCAGATGCTTTGGGGAGCAGCAAGAATAAATTTAAGTGAAAAAATTTACTATCTCTTTTGAAAAACTGTTGATATTTGCAGTTTACTTTAAATATTATGTCGGTAGCCTTAGTAAGTGTAAAACAAGTTGTAAGGTGGAATGTGAAAGCGGGTTAGTTATTGGTTTCTTTACTCCTATCATTTTTGGTGTCGGTGGGAACCAATTGAGGAAGATTCTCTCTTTTTTTAAAATAAATTTATTTATTTTAACTGGAGGCTAATTACTTTTTACAATATTGTAGTGGTTTTTCCATACATAGACATGAATCTGCCATGGAAGATTCTCTCTTTTAGAATTTGTTAAATTTAATCCAGTTACACACTGAACATTGACTGGGTATCTATAACATCTCAGGCACTGTGTTAAACTCTAGAGGTATAAGACACTGAACGAGGCTCGCTCCTTGCCTTTGAGAGGCTCATAGTATATTGGGCAGGCAGGGCTGTATGTCTACAGATTCTAATAGACATGATTTATGAGGTAATAAGGGCTTCCCTGATGGCTCAGCAGTAAAGAATCTGCCTGCCAACCCAGGAGATTTGGGTTTGATCCCTGGGTTGGGAAGATCCCCCGGAGAAGGAAATGGCAACCTGCTCCAGTATTCTTGCCTGGGAAATCCCATGGACAGAGGAGCCTGGTGGGCTACAGTCCATGGCATCGCAAAGAGTCAGACTTAGTGACTTAGTGACTAAACCACCACCATGATATAATGTGGGTATGAATTACAGGGTGTGGGGACATAGAAGGGGGAAGATTTGGCTCTGCTGGGTCAAGTCAGACTTCGAAAGGTGACACAGGGTCTTGGCCAGGGTTCCTGGAGGCTCGTGAGTCTCTGGCTGTGCTTGGTGTTGCGTTGACAGCTTCGGGTCCCTTTCCCTGCAGAGTCCACTCACTATGAATCCAAGTGAGATGGTTTGCTGCCTCTGCCTGCTGGGAATGCTATGTATATCAAGTCCTTGGGAGAGTCTGCAAATGAAATCAGCCTCAGCCAAGCCAGAGGGGTTCTGTCTGAGCTTGCCTCTGCACCCCCTTCCAGGAGAGGGTGGGAGGAAGGCAGTCTCAGGGTGGAAGCTGGTAGATTTCACACCGCACTTCTTCAGTCTTTAAAGAAGCCTGCTCGCATCTTTGCAGCTCTGTTTGCAGGTGTGCAAGTGTCAGAGAGACTGACGCCAGTGTTCAGTGACCTGTGATCACGGCTCCTTCCAGCCCTTGGTCTTTCTGCCTTGCTGAGCTCATTCCGTGGACGATAACACCACACGGAGAGTTTGGAAAGGGCACCAGGTGAACCTCACCTGCTCAGATTAACTTTGAGCTTCTCTCTGGAGCCTTCATGGCCCTCAGTCCTATGGTTTGCTGGTAGAGTTCTGCCCTCTCTGGTTTTATGCAATTTTAACTCTTTTTCTCTCCACTGGCACTACCCCTCCTCTCTCTCCCTCCCATTTTCCTGTCCCCTCCCCACCTCCCAAATTGCCGAAAAACCACCGCTTGTCATCCTTTGCTTTGATGGCAGCCACTGTAAATAAAGCCAGGGAGCAGGTAGGACCTGCAGGAGAGGGGCGAGGTCACAGAAGCTGCCCTTTAAGCCCTGGGTTCTGTCTTCTGTGGAAGTCACAGGAATGGCCTCTTTCCTGCCCCCACGGCTCTTTGCTCTTATCCTTACCTCGGGCAATATTTCTGCTTTTACTGGAAGAAAAAGCAGAATGCAGAGCAGCTCTTTCAGAGGCTTGTGTCTGTCCAGCTGTGTCTGGGTCACCTTTGTCCCGACGTGGAGAGAGGAGTAGGGGAGGACGGATGGGGGGACACCAAGACTGGAGGAGAAGTGGGTTTCTAAGGCTATAGTCCTGAGCAGGGTTTCCTCTCTGAGCTCCATGACCCCGCATCTCCATGGTAATGGATTTGCCTGAGAATGTAACTTCCTATTTTGGAGTCATCAATGATCAAAAATATCAAAGCTTTTAAACTCTGGGCTCCTCTAGAGGAAAAACGATCACTAATTTGTGTGACTGGGTGCTTGCGGCGACTCAGAACCTACCCAACCAGGGCTGCTGGATTCTGATCTCGGATGCCCAAATAAAATGAGAAAATCAACGTGGAGAAAAAGATGAATTGCCCTTTATGTGCCAGAATTTTACCTACTTATCTCATTTAGATATATGCTCAGGCTCTCTGGGGGCTTTCCTGGTGGCTCAGTGGTAAAGAACCCGCCTGCCAGTGCAGGAGATGCAGGTTCAACCCCTGGATTGGGAAGATCCCCTGGAGGAGGAAATGGGCAGCCCACTCCAGTGTTCTTGGCTGGAGAAGCCCATGGACGGAGGAGCCTGGCGGGCTACAGTCCATGGGGTCGCAGGGAGTCAGCCACGACTGAGTGACTGAACAAGAACAACAAATGGTCCTTTGAGGGGGTGTTCTTGTTCTGTGACAGAGGCTGAGAGAGGGTTCAGGGAGTTTCGAGCAGAGCACAGAGCAGAGGGGTTTCAATCTAGGTATGACTGCCTGGCTACTGAGCTAAGAAGAAGGGTTGCTGTCCTACTGACTTGGGGAAGCAGGCACATTCGGTTCTAATAGGAGCAGTTTATACACACTGAAATCTGACTGCAGAGTTATTAGGTATGTCTGAACAGAAACGGCACGCGATAGAGAGCGGGTTTATGCAGGAAACACAACTGATATAAAGACTCCGTCTTCCCTCCCTCCTTAACCTCCTGGAGAGGACAGGGAGCTATGCTCAATGTTTTGTAATAACCTATAATGGAAAAGGGGCTTCCCAGGTGGTTCAGTGGTAAGAACTCTCTTGCCAATGCAGGGGATGGAAGATCCCTGGAGGAAAAAGTGGCAACCCACTCTAGTCTTCTTGCCTGGGGAATTCTGTGGACAGAGGAGCCTGGCGGGCTACAGTCCATGGGGTCGCAAAGAGTCAGATACGACTGAGTTCACACACACATACTCATACACATATAATGGAAAAGAGGACAGATAACTGAATCACTTTGCTGCACACTTGAAACTAACACAAATTGTAAATTAGCTGTATTTCAATTAAAAAAAAAAAGAACATCTGCCAAATTGTAGTCATCTCTCAATATTGGTTGTGGGAGTCTAATGAGAATCTCCTTATAATTTTCTAGCACATTGTTAATTCAAAAGAATTTATATCATTAAGATCATTAAACTCTGTTTATTTGCTATTGGCTATTAAAGAGAATGCTAATAATTTAAACTTTCTCTCTGATCCTGCAAAAAAAAAAAAAAAGGTTGATGTGTCCCAGTTCATTTTATTTTCATTCTTGCCTTTTTAAAAACTGGACATCCTTATCTTCCAATAATTTTTTCAAGTTTTCAGTGGTTGAACTTCTCTGTGTAAAAAGATACCATTTAATCGGGGGAAAAGGCTTTCAGGTTAAGTGAAAAAGTTTTTCAAAACATTCATAATACTGTTTTATTTCGTGCCATAATTATTTAAAAGGTGATATTTACACCTCCATTCCCCTGGTCATCTTCCCCGTGTCAGTAAGCGAATGCAACCTCGTGAACACGGTCCACAGAAGCAAATATGTTTGGCTGTATCAGATTCCATTGTTTTCCAGAGAGCTTCCGACGAGGAACATAAAAAAAGGTGACAGTTTCAGAAGCCAGTAAAATTTTACACTTGGCTTTGTGAGTAGGATTAATGCATTTTAGCACAACTCCATAAGAAACCCTGGCCGCTCTGCTGTGTCTCTGTCACAGCTGTGAAAACTCCCAGGACGTCGGCCTCTCCCATAAAGAGTAAGTAGATTGTAAAACCGTTTATAGCCTTTATAAAAATATTTTGACTATTTTACCCAACTACCTGAGTAGGACACCTGATACTAGCCTTTCCAGTCAAGCCTTCTAGAATCCAGGGGAGGGTTGACAAGAGACAAGTCTCTTTTTTATTAAAGTGACATGAGGATCACGTCTGTCTCGTCAGAGCAGAGTCTCCGCGGTGGGGAGCATTCCATAGTACAGGCAGATGTTAAACTGAAATGCTGCACACCTGAACTTTATATAAAAAAAGAATCTTTGAAATTTAATATATTTTTTATTTTTTGGCCATGTGGTGTAGTATGTGGGATCTTAGTTCCCTGACCAGGGATTCAACCTGTGCCCCCTGCATTGGAAGCATAGAGTCTTAACCACTGGCTCGCCGGGGAAGTCCCCAAAGAATAAAAGTTTAAGTCTCTTTGCTTCTCATGCTTTATTTCCAATAGCTTCTATAAGGGATTCTGCTCCTGGCTCCCACCTGAGAGAAGCCAGACATTTTATTGAGGTGGTATCCGTAAGACTATCAAAGATTGAGGTGGTGTCTGCACGACTGTGTATCAAAGGGATGTAGAGGCCAACAGGCTGTAAGGGACATGCCCAGGGGTGTCCTGTCCACACCCTGAGCCTTGAAAAGGTGTGGTCCTTTTCTCCAGAGGATTCAGCCCCTCGGGGCAGCAGCCTGGGCCTCTGCCCCGCTCCAGCCCGGACAGCTGAGCACCCTGTGAGCACGTGGCCAGCCTTGACCTTGCATGTGTCCACCCTCACGCAACTCCTCCTGTGCACTTTCTTCCCAAACGCTTGTGTGTTTACCAAACAGACCTTACTCTTAGTGCCAGCCAGGAATCCAGAAGCCAGTTCTTATTTCACGTATATGGACTGAGAGCTGGTAAATACAAGTGGATGGTCTCCAGAGCATATAGGAAAACAGAGCTGCAGCAACCAGCCCAGGAAACCCATCCATTATCTGCAATAGTCAGCCCTGGCTGCTAGCCTGCTGTCTCTAAGACAGGTTTATGTCAGACTACTATCTCCAGTAATAATCCAGGAAACCGAACAATAACCCCTGTGATGATCATCCCCAAATGGTCAGGACTGAATAACTGACGGCTTCCCTAATTTTTGTCCCCACCTCCAACTTAGAACCAAGCCAAAAAAAACAAATATGCACCCCTACCCATCACAAGGGATGCCCCACTTCTTGTGAGCCCATCTCCAGCTTCCCCAGCCCCACAGCAAAGGACAAAACTTTAAAGAGCCTGAACTTGCCGCTGCTGCTTACAATTGGGCCTCCCCTTTCTCGGTGCCTGATGGTTAATCACACAGCTAACAAAGCAAGGAAGCTCTTGAGAGGGTCCACAGAAAATTCGTCTTATTCACAGGCTCTTGGTACCCCAACAGCAGTAAGAATTTGGGACAGAATGCTAGTTGTTGGAAGGGTCTTGTCCTAACTATGTGGCTTTCCTGGTGGCTCAGATGGTAAAGAATCTGCTTGTAATGCAGGAGACTTGGGTTCAGTCCCTGGATTTGGAGGATCAATACCTGGAGGAGGGCATGGCAACCCACTCCAGTATTTTTGCCTGGAAAATACCCTGGACAGAGTTGCCTGGCAGGCTACAGTCCATGTTGTTGCAAAGAGTTGAACACGACTGAGCACACACGTTTGTCCTAACTGCCACTTCATCCGGTAGCTTCTTGATCAACGGTCCTAGGGGAACAATATAACTCGTGTGGGAATTTGGGTTAGTAGAGTGGAGGGCTGGACAGGGAGAGAAAGGGGAGAATGATGGATGATGAGGGGAAGGAAAAAGGAGGGGGAGTAAGGGAGAGGACAGCCAGCCTGGAACCCCATTTCCCGCTGGAGTCTCTCTCTGATCCTGCAATCGTGGGGATGGTAGGAATCTTCAGTTTAGTTCTGGAAATGTCCTGAGTCACTTCCGGTGCATAACCAATGGGAATGTCCAGTGGAAGCTCTTAGACCTAAGGGACTGTCTGGTAGATGAAGGTGAAACACAGTTATTAGAGCAAAGAGCTACTTCTTTGGGGGGAAATCCCTGAGAAGACTTAGGCTGATGCCTTGTTTATTGGGGTCATTTCCCCCCTCAAAAACACATGAGTCGGACACCACTTGGCTACAAAAAAGGATGGAATAATGCCATTTTCGACAACATGGATGTACCTAGAGATTATTGTACTAAGTGAAATAAGTCAGAAAGAGAAAGACAAATACTATATGATGTCACTTACAGGGGAGATCTAAAATATGACACAAATGACCCCATCTACAAGGTGGAAACAGACTCACAGACGTGGAGAACAGGCTTGCGGTTGCCGAAGGGGTGAAGGGTAGGGGAGGGACGGACTCGGGGTCGGGTTGGCAGCTGCAAACCATCGCGTAAAGAAAGGATGGATAGCAGGTCCTACTGTACAGCAAAGAGAACTATATTCAATGTCCTGGGATAAACCATAATGGAAAGACTATAAAAAAGAATATATATATATATAACTGACGGAGAAGGCAATGGCACCCCACTCCAGTCCTTTCTCTTGCCTGGAAAATCCCATGGGTGGAGGAGCCTGGTGGGCTGCAGTCCATGGAGTTGCTAAGAGTCGGACATGACTGAGCAACTTCACTTTTCACTTTCATGCATTGGAGAAGGAAATGGCAACCTGCTCCAGTGTTCTTGCCTGGAGAATCCCAGGGACAGAGGAGCCTGGTAGGAGGTCATCTATGGAGTCGCACAGAGTCGGACACTACTGAAGCGACTTAGCAGCAGCAGCATATATAACTGAGTCACTTTGCTGTAGAGCAGAGATTAATACAGCACTGTGAATAAACTATACTTATATATAGAACATCAAACCACACACAAGTGTCCTTTCTCCCCATCATCTAGATGGTCGTGCGTCCAGACGATGCCTCATGGAATGGCCACTGATGTCTATGAAGGCGGACACTGCCAATAGATTCCCTTGAAGATTTGTGAAAAGGGGCTCCGATGGAAAGTTTATGGTTTATATTTCCTTCTGCTTTTAGTTTTTCAAGATAAAATTCCCTGAAGGCTCAGATGGTAAAGAATCTGCCTGCTGCGCAAGAGACCTGGGTTTGATCCCTGGGTCAGGAAGATCCCCTGGTGAAGAAAATGGCAATTCACTCCAGTATTCTTGCCTGGAGAATCCCATGGACAGAGGAGCCTGGCGGGCTGCAGTCCATGGGGTTGCAAAGAGTCGGACACCTCTGAGCAACTAAAACTTATGTTAGTTTTTCAACATAAAATTAGAAGATAAAATTCTGACGGCCTTAAAAATCAATTTTTAGTAACTTTATATTTAAGGCCATTTGTAGATTGCCCTTCTGTGTATTTTCTTTCCTTGAGCCCATTTTTATGATCCTCTGAAGCTTGAAAAATAAAGCTTGGAATGACCACCTCCATCTTTCACTTGAGATTGTGGTGATCTTTTTGTTAGCATGGCCTCAGGCTCCAACAATGTGGCTGTGATAAAGCAGCTTGAAAGAGAGGTTTTATTTAAATACAAGGCAGGGGACAGCTCCAAGTGTGATGACTATTTTTCCTGACTGGTAAAGTCTGTTGGAAGGACTGATGTTGAAGCTGAAACTCCAATTCTTTGGCCACCTGATGCGAAGAGCCAACTCATTTGAAAAGACTCTGATGCTGGGAAAGATTGAGGGCAGGAGGAGAAGGGGACGACAGAGGATGAGATGGTTGGATGGCATCACCGACTCAGTGGACATGAGTTTGAGTAAACTCTGGGAGTTGGTGATGGACAGGGAAGCCTGGTGTGCTGCAGTCCATGGGAATGCAGAGTCAGACACGACTGAGCGACTGAACTGAACTGAAAGTCTGTTGGGTTTTGGAGAAAACAAGTGGTAACTATCCTTTCCCACATGGGTTCTGAATCAGTTGAGACAAAGGGTCTGATAAAGATCACCCAGTAGAAAGCCAGAAGGAACATTTTCTGTTTTTCCTCTTTGAATTGCATGAGCTTAACTGGCCAGTTGGTGCTGGCCAGCTGGGGACCTCCTGGCAGGTGCAGGCTGCTTTCTACCTGGGGAAGAAGGTGCGTGGGCTGTAGGCAAGTTAAGACTGAGAAAATGAGCACAGACGGGGCTGAAACACTCCGGACCCCTCCCTAAGCCCCGCATTTAGATGTCACTCCTTCTTTCGTGGGACTAGTGAAAGGGAGCTCAGGTTCCCCCCAAATTCCAGAAGGCTAGAAGCCCCAACTTTGGGGGGCTCATCAGGAACATTTCTAAGGGAAACCCCTAACTTGAGCCTGCAGCGTGGCCCCGGTGGAGAGCTGGAAACATGTGACGGCCATGAGGAGGCAAAAATCAGAGGAATTCTCAATGATTGTAAATTCTGATCCTTGTGGAGAATGAATCAAACAGGCATAGTACAGATGTAATTTCAGGGTATTTTTTGGCAGTGCTTAGAACAACTTAGGGAAATGAGATTTACCAGATAAAAAGGACCAGTATTTTATCTTGGATTTCCACCTTTATTCCATCAGTGACATTAGCATTTACATCCAAATACATCTTGTTTTCTTTTTTAAAAGTTTTCTTGAGAAAAGATTCACATATCAGACAATTCAGCCATTTAAAATACAGAATTTCAGGATTTTATTACGCTTAAGGAATTGTAAATTCATCACCACATTCGGTTTTAGATCATTAAAAAAGTATGTAGCAATCTGAAATTTATTTTAATTTTTTATTGGAGTATTACTGCTTCATAATGTTGTGTTAGTTTCTGCTGCACAGCAAAGTGAACCAGTTACATGGATACATATGTCCTCTCCCTCTGCCCCCCACATCCAGGGCAGGAAGAGAGACACAGGTATAGGGAATGGACAGGTGGGCACAGAGGAGGAAGGGGAGGGTGGGATGCGCTGGGAGGTGAAGTTTGACATACATACACCGTGCTGTGCTCACTTGCTCAGTCACGTCCAACTCTTTTCGATCCCACGGACTCTAGCCCGCCAGGCTCCTCTGTCCATGGGATTTCCCAGGCAAGAATAGTGGGGTGGGTTGCCATTTCAAGGGGATTTCCCCAACCCAGGGTCAAACCCAGGGCTCCCACATTGCAGGTGGATTCTTTACTGTCTGAGCCACCAGGGAAGCTCAAGAATATTGGAAAGTGCAAGCCACTCAGTCATGTCCAACTATACAGTCCATGGAATTCTCCAGGCCAGAATATAGGAGTGGGTAGCCTTTCCCTTCTCCGGGGCATCTTCGCAACCCCAGGACAGAACACAGGTCTCCCGCATTACAGGCGAATTCTTTACCAGGTGAGCCACAAGGGAAGCCCAAGAATACTGGAGTGGGTAGCCTATTCCTTCTCCTGGGGACCTTCCTGAATTGAAGCAGGGTCTCCTACATTGCAGGCAGATTCTTTACCCCCTGAGCTTACCAAGAAAAAGTGAAAGTGAAACTTGCTCAGTCATGTCTGACTCTTTGCGACCCCGTGGACTGTAATCCACGGAATTCTCCAGGCCAGAATGCTGGAGTGGGTAGCCTTTCCCTTCTCCAGGGGTTCTTCCCAACCCAGGGATTGAACCCAGGTCTCCCACATTGCAGGTGGATTCTTTACTAGCTGAGCCACAAGGGAAGTCCAAGCTTACCGAGACAGCCTATAAATACAGTACCATGTGTAAAATAGAGAGCTCCTGGGAACCCGCTGTATAGCACAGAGAGCTCAGCTTGGCGGGCTGTGATGACATAGAGCTTTTTGATTAGCCCAAGAAAGTGCTCCCCTCCCCTGAATGACCTCCTCTCCAATTCCCTACCAATCTACTTTCTGTCCCTATGGCGCACCCTCTTCTGAACATCTTATACAAGTGGAGTGATTACAGCGTTTATCCTTTTGTGTCTGACTTCTTTCACTTTACAGAATGTTTCCAAGATTCATCCATGTTGTATCATTTATCAGAATTTAACTCCTAAAGGAAATCAACCCTGAATATTCATTGGAAGGACTGATGCTGAAGCTGAAACTCCAATACTTTGGCCACCTGATGCACAGAACTGACTCACTAGAAAAGACCCTGATGCTGGGAAAGATTGAAGGCAGAAGGAGAAGGGGATGACAGAGGATGAGATGGTTGGATGGCATCACTGACTCGATGGACATCAGTTTGAGCAAGCTCTGGGAAGGACAGGGAAGGACTGGGAAGCCTGGCGTGTTGCAGTCTGTGGGGTCACAAAGAGTTGGACATGGTTGAGTGACTGAACTGAATTGAACTGAACTGAGCTCCTTTTCAAAGCTGAATAATATTCTGTTGTACGTGGATATCAGGTTGTGTTTATCCATTTATTCATGAATGGACGCTTGAGCTATTTCTGCGTTGTGACTACTGTGAATAATGCTGCTGTGAACATGTTGTACCAGTGTCTGTTCGAGCCTTGGCTTTTGATTCTCTTGGGTAGAACCCCGGAAGTGGTATGTGTTGCTTAACCACTTGGCAACTCCATTTGGAACCATATGAGGAACTGCCCTGCTTACTTTTAAACGACATATTTTTATGATTTTAATTGTGAAAAAAATAAGTGAACAACCTTTCAAATCTCCATTCATCCCTCTTGCTTTTCCAACTGGGCAATATTCACACAACACTGTGAAAAGCAGACTGATTATCTGCCTTGTTGCCGCTAATAGAAAGGAGGAGAAAATGTTCAATTTCTGTAGAATAAAAAGCAAAACAGGAAGGGAACTTCGTTGCCAAATTCCATTATAAATGGATGGTGTCTTTTTGAGGAATACTGAAAATCCTTCAAGTCCAGGAATATTTATGAAGCCTTGAAGCCTGGCTTGCTCCGCGATGCCAATGCACAGCAAAGAGTTTTAGAGTTTTGAAACAAAACCCCCCTAGAAGCCCTCATGGAACCTCCCCAGGAAGCTGGTCTTTCCTTATCTTGCTCCTTGAATCATTTATTTAAGCGGCAATAATAAAAGGTGTCAGCAATTCAGCTGTGAGCTCTGGAAGATTTCTGTGCTCATTGACCTTTAAGCATTTGCGTCTTGACAGGTGAGCTGTTGGTAACGTTTCCTGTGAGATATGGGGCGGCCAGGGGTCAGGCATGCTAATGATAAAATTACCATTTACCTTTTACCTCGGCAGGCCTGGTGCCTGACATTATAAATGTAGGTAACCTTTCACCTGAAGCTCTCTTTTTTTTTTTTTGCTCTACTAGAGACTGCAGGGACGAACACAGTTCTGGAGGCAGATGACTTATGGAGGGGAAAAGACTGAATTTAGTGCATTTTTTCCCCTCTTGGGCTTCTTTTTGGGAATGCCTTGTCCTCTCTCAACCTGGTTAGAACACTGTCTGTCCTTGGGGGGTGGGCTTGGGGAGCAGGGAGGATGTGTGCTTTGTCATCCTCTTCTCTTGACATTTTTGAAGCATGGCGGTGGCCCGTGTTCTTTCTCTAAAGCTGCAGGTATTAATGAGGTTTTATTGGTGGCCTGCTTTATCTGGAACATCAACCCCTTCCTGCTGATTCCAGTAGAGTGGCATTTCACTGCTACTGGAGACCGGACACGGTTTAGTAATTAGGGACTTGGTGGCAATTTACAGAGACCCGTGCTTCTGGCTGGTGCAAAAGAAATGTAAAACACAGAGGGATGCTGGTAACAGAAGAAACCGCTGGCAGCTCAGCTCAATCAGAGAAAGTTAAAGGGAAATGGTGTTAATGCCCGTTTCCCAGGTTGGCGATTTGATGCGGTAGAAGCTGTTTTTTTACATATTTATTGATTAGTCTTTAAGGAGCCTTGGGATGATCTGATTCTCCATAAGTAAGTCTTAGTGACATCTTTGAAGACTCTGGACTGGGCTGAAATTGAAATCAAAATCCTGTATTATCAGACAGTAAGATTCATTTTTTTGGATATCATTTTAAAATTAACTTTCATGGGAGTATGTTGGATTTGCAATGTTGTGTTAGTTTCTGCTGTGTAGCAAAGGGAATCATTTATACATAGAAGTATATCCACCGTTTTTTAGATTCTTTTCCCCGTAGGTCGTTACAGTGTACTGAGTCAAGTTCCCTATACTCTACAGTAGGTCCTTATTAGTTACCTATTTTATATGTAGTAGTGTGTATATGTCCATTCCAATCTCCCAATTTATCCTTTCCTTCCACTCCCCTTTGGTAGCCATAAGTTTTTCTACATCTGTGACTCTATTTCTGTTTTATAAATAATTTGATTTGTTTTTTTTTTTAGATCCCACATATAAGTGGTATTATATGACATCTGTCTTTGTCTGACTTCACTAAATATGACTATCTTTGGGTCCATCCATGTTGATGTTTGACACTATTTCATTCTTTTTTATGACTAATATTCCATTATATAATATATATATGTGTGTGTGTGTGTGTGTACAAGGTTCGTTTTGAATGTTTGCTCTCCAGTGTGTTGAGAGTTGGAGGGCAGAAGAGGGAGAGAAGTAGGGAAAGAAAGGGAAAAAAAAGGAAGAGAGAGAAATTGAAAAGAAGAAGGAAGATATGAAAGGAGAGGAGAGGAAGGAAAAGAAGGGAAGATCTTTGGTTAGATTTCATCTGAAGCCTGTTCATAGCAGGAAACTCAGGTCACTGCATCACAGTGAGAGGAAGTGCTCCCTCGTGAGGGGCCCGGGAGGATGCATGGGGCTCCCCTAGTTCCCACCTTGGGAGAGAAGGATGGTCAATGAGGAGCCAGAATTCCTGGCCTCTGCAAATGTGTCCACCACTTAGTCTCTCTAACACTGCCCACATGACTTCAATGACATTATCCTGGGGTGTTTATAGGAAGACTTTGTGAATAAATAACGACAGATACAAACCTGAGCATGCTTCATTGCTTAATGTGTTCATCTAGCTCAAAACTGGGGGCCTTGGAAGTGTCCTATGGAATAAACCCTCAGCCACAAAAATCTCATTATGGATAGGTTCCAGGAAGGAAATACACATTTTGGGGACCATTTGTAGCATATTCAACTGAAAGCTGGTGCTAATGAAATTATTCTCATGTAATTAGATCTATTAAGTAATGTCCCAGGTTGTTCCCATGACATGGTTGGACTGCTAATTTTCATTCTTTCCAGGCACGGAGAGAATTCTCACTGAAGAGCTGTGCCCCAAATAGCCTCGGAAGCTTGCTGATTGGGAAGTCCTTGCTGCACGGAAGGAAGGGCCATGGTGTCCTCTTCAAGAAGATTTGGTCTTCCCATTCTTCCTCTCTGAGCTGGTGAGCGTGACAGCACACAGGGTAAGTTTTTGTTGCAACTCTGAGATCAGATCCAGCGTGTTGACCTGTGTTGACAGGGTCCTGAAGGAGCCTCACGGAGGCTGAGGGACTGACAGTCATTTCTCAGCTTATCACATGGCATCGCCTGGTCTTGCTTTATTTTTCGAGGCAGCTCTGACTCAAGAGGCCAGAATCCCAACAAGAATCCCATCGGTATGAGACAAAGGCCTTCCACCATCCATCCATTCTTCCTTATCCTTCCCTGGGTCTGGAGTGACATGTAGCAAGATGGGCTCAGTGTCAGATGTGACTAAGGCGGGACTCCTGGCCACGGGGCGGGGGGACTGAAAGGCGGGGGTTGGGCGGGGGAGAGCCAAGAGTCCCTGACCTTGGTGGGGAGTTCTTTTTTTCCCTTTATAGGTTGAACCTTGGTTCCAAATTATTTCATTCATTTTATTTAGAAAGGCGCCCTCATGTTGAAAAGACCTGAAGTCAAGACTTTCTCCTTGATGGCAATGCTATGTAATGGCGTGGGAGAAAGAAGATTCCAGAGAACCTGAATCTCATCCACGTCTGCTGCTCTGACAGCTCCGTGCCTCCCTGTGTGTGTTGGACGCAGTTGGGTTTTCTATAACAGCTGTGTTTGTGGACATCTTCCCCCAGTGGAAGCGGGCAGAGGCATCACATTATATAGCCTCAGCAGAGAAGAGGATTTTTCTCAACCTAATGGAATGATGTCTGGCAGAACAAGGCAGGTTTCTAAACAGTTGGAGATGATGCTGTTTATTCCCAAGAATCTTATATTCCAGAGAAAGAGACAGGGAAAGGATGTGGGGGCTAGGGGGTAGGAGAGAGAGAGATACAATTTTTTTTAACAAAGAGGTTTTCTAAAATGTATTTATTTATTTTAGGCTGTGCTGGGTCCTCTGCTCTGCAGGCTTTTCCGTAGTTGTGGCGAGTGGGGGCTTCTCTCTGGCTGTGGTGCCTGGGCTTCTGATTATGCTGACTTCTTTTGTTCTGGAGCACAGGCTGGAGTGCTCGGGCTTCAGTAGTTAAGGCCTGTGCGCTCTGTAGTTGCAGATCTCAGGCTCTAGAACACGGGCTCAGTAGTTGTGGGGCACGGGCTCAGTTGATCTGTGCCTTGTGGGATCTTCCTGGATCAGGGGTCGAACTGGAGTCTCCTGCATTGGCAGACAGATTGTTTACCACTGAGCCTCCAGGGAAGCCCTCAGCTTTGTTCTTTTAAGAAACATTCAAAGCAGAAGCTCCAAAGGATCTGATCCCTCCTGTGTCTAACTTGGGTCATTCAGGGGTGTTCGTAAACCACAGTGGGTGTGGTTAGTCCTCCCGGCCACTCTGGAGACTATTTGGTGTCCTAGCCATAGGACTTTCGCTCTGAAAAGAAGAAATAAATCTAAGCAAAATTCCTGATTCTTATCCAGCAGCCAAGACTGACCCTTCCACTCCAAAGGGTAATGCATTTTGTAGATTGAGTGGGAAACTGAATAGGCACCCCTCTTTGGGGATGTAGATATCTCTGCTTCAGAAAATGTTTATTGATTCTGTAGCTTTTTCAGAACAACATAATCATGCAAAAAGCCATCAGCATGAGACTGGGAATCCTGGCGGCAGGAGGCAGGGGAGCTGACTTTCTTTTTACGGTCAGACCTCTGTCAACACAGTTCTGAAGCTTAATCAATAGTCAAACAATGCAAGTGACAGGTTGATCATTCTGGTAGAGACCAAAGCCTATAAGATGCTGTACAATTAAAACAGAAACAACACATAAGACGTTTTATTTGCCATTACTTGGAGTTCTACCAATCCTATCACAATTCATCTTAGTCCATCAGCCTGTGGACATAGGAAGATAGAAGTTACAGGAAAATGAAGTTTAGCCGTTGTATTAGAAATACAAACTCGAGGGATTTCTCTGGAGGTCTAGTGGTTAAGACCCATACTTCCACTGCAGGGGGTGTGGGTTTGAACCCCTGTTGGGAAACTAAGATCCCATATGCTTCGTGGTGGGCCAAAAAGGAAAAAGAAGAAAAATATAAACTTGAAGAGTTGTTACCACTATTTCATCTCCAGTTTGTTAACAAAAAATAAAATTATAAATTCCACATCAGTTTCAAATAGACTGAATAATACATTATGTTCCTAATGTCTTGATAATAAAGTACTTTTATTTTTAACATTGTTTCCATTAGAACCTGGTTTTCTTTTAGCTGTTTTTTCATAATAAATTTTTATATAATTTTTTTGGGGGGGTTCCCTTGTAGCTCAGTTGGTAAAGAATCCGCCTGCAATGCAGGTGACCTGGGTTTGATTTCTGGGTCGGGAAGATCCCCTGGAGAAGGAAATGGCAACCCACTCCAGTATTCTTGCTGGAGAATCCCATGGACAGAGGAGCCTGGCAGGCTACAGTCTATGGGGTTGCAAGAGTCGGACATGACTGAGCGACTAAGCACACACACATATATAATTTTTATATTAAGTGTTTTAATATGAAGTTTTAGCCTTGTGGTTTTCCTTTTATAAAATGGGCTATTTTTCTACTTGCTTCTCAATAGTGTTTTTTTTTTTTCTTTTTTGAGTTCTTGGTAAATTGAACCTTGCTGTAAGCTCCCGAGCCTTCAGTAAAAGAGCTTAGGGGTAAACAGGTAGGTAGGTCAGGGTTCAAATTCCTGTCTCTGCCTTTTACAGGCTGCCTGACCTGGGCAGGCTCCCTGGCCTCTAGAAAGCTCTATTCAAGTGTGAAAGGGGGACGTGGAGGAGCCTGTTGGGTGGGTGTGGGGAGAAGTGAAGGATGGGCTGGGCCTCCTGCCACCTCGTGCTGTTCCTTATTATTTCTGTTATTACTCTACAGACAAGCTCTCTGTTATTCAGAATTGTTCATCTGTAAATGTTTGTCTCAGAAAAATGATGCATCTCCCTAAAATACGTGACATCCAGAACGATCATAAGGCACTGGAAAATTCTGAACTATCTTGAATTCTTTTTTTTTTGTTTCGTGTTGGCTACACCATGTGGCCTGGGGGGACTTAGTTCCCTGACCAGGGATCGAACCTGTGCCCCTTGCAGTGGAAGTGTGGCGTCCTAACCACTGGATTGCCCGGGATTCAATCTTGAATTCTTAGAGGAAAGTCATATTAGGGACTGAATGATTATTTGTGGTGGTTTTTGTTTAGTTGCTAAGTTATGTTCGACTCTTTGCAACCCCCATGGACTGTAGCCCGCCAGGCTCCTCTGTCCATGGGATTTCCCAGGTAAGAATCTACCCACCCACTGGAGTGGGTAGCCATTTCTTTCTCCAGGGGATCTTCCTGACCCAGGGATCGAACTGGGGTCTCCAGCATTACAGGGAGATTCTTTAAATTCCTGTCTGAGCCACCAGGGAAGACCCACCCTCTACCCTTTAAGTACTAAGCTGCTTAAAATATCATTCTGCTTATTGTAATTTGATGTGTGAGATTCTGGCAGGCATTTACAATTCAGATCCCACTCCTAAGAGATTCTCATTTAGGGCCTGTTCCTGTGATTTCCTTATGGACGCCTGAGATCGTTAGGTAAAATGCATATATATGCTCAGAGATAAATGTTTATCATCATCACCTCAATGAAGCATTTACCAGTCCCGACACGTTCTAATGTCCTGGGTGCTCCAGCAGCTCCTTCCCCCCTCCTTGTCCACGGTGGTCCTCCTCCCCTCTCCCTCTCCCCACATCTCAAAATTTCCAAGTATTGCCCCCATCAATCACTAGAATTTAGCTGGCAGCAGGGCAAGTCGGGGAGGAGGGGTTGGCTGGGCAGCAGAATCATTATCCAAATACCTCGTTCAAAAAAAAAAAAGTGGGGGGTGGCAGGAGATAATGGCCTCTTTGTGTGGAGGGAGAAGGCAGAGGGGAAGGGGGAGGGGGGCTTGCTGACACTTGGGACTCCAGCTGTTTTCCAAGAGGCGGATGGTGTGCGTGGTGGCAGCTTACAGAGGGGTGCTGCCTGTCTCCAGAAGGAAAGAAAAGCCTCCCCCCCAGGCTGGACCTCTGCACGCTTGACTCACAGCCGCTCAGTTTGCTCTGTTCCCTCGCACCGGGCTCATGCTTCTCCTGTGACCTCGTCTGGGTCGCTCACATGAATCATGTCGCTCCCAGGGTGCAGTCCAGGGTTCTTGGCATGACGCACAGCACCTCACCTCTGCCGCCTGCTTCACTTCCCGCTTTAGTCCTCACCCCCAGCACCACTCAGTCAGGGTATCGACAGTAGACTCAGGAACACGCCTTTTCACAAAGCTCACCAGGCAGCGCTGAGGCATCCGAAGCTGTCCTTGCAAACGGCTGTTCAGAAGCTCAAGACGCCATTCAGGCCTCTGTTTTTCTGTAATCAAGGCTCAGGAAGGGAGGCATTAGAAAGTGTTTCAGTTACCAAGTCCCCTCGGTTAAGGTCCAAGGCAGAATCCTGTTATGGTTAATTCTGCACAAAAAGTTTTGTTTAGAATTAAACTGCAGGATATTATTGTTGCTCATCCCTCAAAAGATTGTGTGTTTGTTATAAGCCTGTGCGCTAAACCAGTGACATTATTCCACTGTCTCATTTCTGGAGCCTCGTACTTCCTTACGCCCATGTCAAGTCTTAATCTAAGAGGAGGGGAACGTGGAAATAATAGAGTGAGAAATAAGAACGAAAAGACTTCCCCACAAGATTATATGGCAAACTAGCAAAAATGGGACATATGGATATCCAAAGTATCAGCAAATGACTATCATATACATTTTCATATAATTTCATTTGGCCATATCAAACTTGAAACTTTTAAAACATAAATTTTAATAACACAGGAATATGCTTATGGTTTAATAACATGGAAAATACAATTCTATGCAAAATGTTAAAGAAAATTTTGGGATGCAAAATAGGTTTTGTAATATAACCTTGGTTGTATAAAATATGCATGGAAAAAAAACCCTCATAATATTACAATCATATTGGTTCTCTCAGGTGTTGAGATATTGACTTTTTAAATTCCATTTTCCTTATGCCCCAATCCTTTCCAAATTTCCGAGTTAACACATGTTACTTTTGGAATTGGGGAAATATAAGCTTATTTTGGGGCTTCCCTGGTGGCTCAGTGGTAAAGAGCTTGCCTGCCATGCAGAAGACTCAGGCGTTTCAGTCCCTGGGTTGGGAAGATCCCTAGGAGGAGGAAATGGCAACCCACTCCAGTCTTCTTGCCTGGAGAATCCCATGGACAGAGAAGCCTGGTGGGCTACAATCCTTGGGGTTGCAGAGTCAGACACGACTGAGCAACTAAACCACCACAACAAGCTTACTTTTGTGATTGTCATTGTTAAGCCTGCAACAGAAAAAGGCACGAAGGTGACAGAGAAGCTGGCAAAGGTGTAGGAGGGAGAGAGAGACAGAGAAAGAAAGAGAAAAAGTAGGATGAGAGGCAACAAGAGTAAGGCAAGGAGACAAGTGCACATTTTGCTTCAAAACCTGAGGAAATACCCATTATTTGAATCGCATCTTCCAGCTGGGACTTCTGATTTCTAAGCAGCCTAGAACTCTGATCAGAAGATACCACAAAGAGACAGCTCTTGTACAGTTTACTGGTGTTCTTTACAATGACACATGGTGGAAACAACAGCTTCTTTTTACCATCAGCACTGAAAGCACCAGGAGCTCCGGGCCGTTGCTTTGAAGGCCTGGGCGTGTTGATAAATGAGTCACACGCTGGCAGAGCTCCAGCGTTTCAGGAATGTGTTTCTTATGTCCTTTCTGCTGCTTTCTACTGTTCAGATGCTTCCAAGTCAATCGTGAAGGCTATGAAGCTCCGACCCTGCCCACCAGTGTGTTCTCTGGTCCTCAGGATGAGTCCAGGACCTGGCTGTTGCTGTGACCACCCTGACCTGCAGAGAAGCTCCAGACTCGGTGAGATTGGCAGTTGGATCAGACCATGAATATGCAGAAGGCAGGAGGGAGGCAATGACTACCCAACACATAATGACTGAATTACAATTTTAAAATGGAATGAGTTGGATAGTTATTATCAGTGTAATTATTCATAAATGTGCCTAATTATTCATAATTATTCAGAAGTATATCACTTCCCTGATTGCCATAAGTGATCTCGGAGGCCAATTACCATGCGCTTCTGGCCGCAGGACTCGGGGAGTGTTACCCCTTCTGTCTTGGCGCATCCGCACTCGGTCTCCGGCCTGACTCCGCGGGGAGATCTTTGTGTCGTTGGGCCCTTTAACTACACACAACAAACCCTCGGCTTGAAACCCAGCTGATTACCAAGACCCGTGGCCTTTCTTCCCCGTTTCCGGTCCCAAGCTCCTCTTGTTTGGGTTCGGCCTGTTCCTTCGAGGGCGCTCTTTGATGCTGTTTAATTAGGACTCTGTTGTTGTCACTCCGGCATTTGACATCTTAATAGCGTTGCAGGGCATACGGTGCGAACCAGGGCAAGAAGGGAGGGACCCCTGCCTGGATACAGCTGAAGCGGAGAGGCCGAAAGCCTGGGCCACTTGGCCAGCCTGCAGAGGGTGAGCCGTTAAGTGAGAGCGTTCAGGTTTCTTATAAATCTAGAGATCCTCTCACGTAGGCGAAGGCAGTCCCCTTAACTCACTGCCTCCCCAGACACCTGGGACTTCTGGGGATCGTTTCAAAATAAGGCAGCCTAGGAGAACATTTCCAGTTTTTCCAGAGAATTTTCACGTTGACCTGGATGAAGCAAAGCACCGACGTGGACTCAGGCTCTCAACTTGCTATTTGGGCCGAGGTCCTCACGAATGCAGACTTCAGAGATGGAGGCACGGCTCAATTTCTTCTTTTTTTTTTTTTTTTCCTCCCTGGAAAACATTACAGCAATTACCATATTGTGGGGCAGCATGATCAAGTGCAAATTAGCATATAGATTAGTTCTGGGGGGCAGGGAGAAGGAGAGGTGGGTTAAGATCTTGAAAATCATGTAGAGTTATGCTGCACAAAGAGGGACGTGCAGAAATCTTCCAGGTTTTGCTCTACCTAACGCTGTGTACACGTGAACGCCTCTGACAGGGGTCAGCGGGCAGTTTCTAAGGGAACCAGGACAATTCGGTTCTGACCGTTGCTGAGATGAGACGAGGGACTGGGCCCTGTGAGAAGTTGCAGATCTGTTTGGTAGATTTTTAAGACTTTTTTTTTTTTTTTCACCAGCTTTTTGCTCCTGATTTCTTTACTAAGACTAGCCTCTAATTAATTGGAATCACCGAATTCGGTTTTTGTGTTTTGTCCGAGAAATGAAAATGGTTAAATTTTGACTGATGGGGTGAAAAGAGGGACACAAAAAAGAAAAGAGTATAATTTAGAACTGAGACTTGTGGGGGAGATGTGCTGAAAGGTGGCAGGCAAAAACGAGGCAGATTAAATTACTGCCTTCTAACCTAAAAATATAAAAGCAGACTGGAAAACAAACCCCTACAGGACCCACTTTTTCTTTCTAGATTCTCTAACAACGCAGGAGATTGGTTCAGAGTCAGTTACTCCGTCACCTCCACGCTCAACCAGCTGTAGCATCTGAAATGGCACCAGCTGTAGCATCTGACACCAGCGGTCGAAGTTTCTGCATTTTGAAGAAATGGTACCGGTTAGATTCTACCTACGGCTGCTGTAGAGCGGAGTTCAGAGGAGAGGCAGAGCTGTGAGGACGGAGTGGCCAGGAATACTTTCGTGGTATTTGGGAACGACCTTGGCCACAAGGGTACGTGGAATATGAATCAGTATTTAAGAGGACACTGTGGCCAGGGTGATGGACAGGACTCAGAGGGCAAGGAGCCATGTGTGAGGAGCCTGGCCTGGCAGAGCAGAGGGTCTGTGCTGAGGTGGTGGCAGGTAAGGATAAAACGGGGTAATGAAACCCAAGGCAGAGATCAACCTCTTTCATTCTTTGCAATTTGCTTAAAGTGAAAGTGAAAGTCGCTCAGTCATGTCCAACTCTTTGACCCCGTGGACTATCAGTATGAAATTCTCCAGGCCAGAATCCTGGAGTGGGTAGCCTTTCCCTTCTCCAGGAGATCTTCCCAACCCAGGGATTGAACCCAGGTCTCCTGCATTGCAGGTGGATTCTTTACCAGCTGAGCTACAGGGGAAGGCCCTGCTTAAAAGGATCTAGCAATAACCACTTTGAAAAATTACTATATGATAAAGAAATCAGTTTTTTCTTCCTGAATTTCTGGCACATAGTAGGCAGATGACAGCTGTTTCATTACATTAATGAGTTAATGTAACTCATTAACTGTAAAATCAGCTCAGGATAAACAACAAGGTCTATTGTATAGCACAGGGAATCATATCCAGTCTCCTGGGATAAATCATAATGGAAAAGAATATGCTTATATAAAAGAATGTATGCATGTGTGTGACTGAGTCGCTTTGTTGTACAGCAGAGATTGGCACAATATTGTAAGTCAAGTACACTTCAATTAAAATAAAAATTAAGGGACTTCCCTGGTAGTCCGGGCTTTCTTTATATATCAGATGGTAAAGAATCTGCCTCTGAAGCAGGAGCCCCAGGTTCAGTCCCTTAGCTGGGGAGATCCCCTGGAGAAGGAAATGGCAGCCCACTCCAGTATTCTTACCTGGAGGATCCCATGGACAGAGGAGCCTGGTGGGTCACAGTCTATGGGGTCAGTCTCAGAGTTGGACAGGACTGACTGACTTTCCCTCTAGACTCCCTGGCAGTCCAGAAACTGCCAGGACTATGCATGTCCACTGCAGGGGGCATGGGTTTGATCCCTGGATGGCATCACCGACTCAATAGACATGACTACAAGCAAACTCCAGGAGATAGAGAAGGACAGGGAAGCCTGGTGTGCTGCAGTCCATGGGGTCGCAAAGAGTCAGACACGCCCGAACAACTGAACAACAGCAATAACAAGAGAACTAACATCTTGCGTGCCACGAAGCATGGCCAAAAAAAGAAAAAATAACAATTATCATAATAAAAAAATGTAAAAAAAAGCCCTCAAAACAACAACAAAGAAGAAAACCAGTGTACAGCCAGTGTGAGGCATGCGAGTCTCCCTGTAGTAAGTCTTATCACCAAGAAACAAATCAAACATTTTTTTAAAAATAAACACTGCTGCTGCTGCTGCTAAGTCGCTTCAGTCGTGTCCGACTCTGTGTGACCCCATAGACGGCAGCCCAACAGGCTCCCCCGTCCCTGGGATTCTCCAGGCAAGAATACTGGAGTGGGCTGCCATTTCCTTCTCCAATGTAGGAAAGAGAAAAGTGAAAGTGAAGTCGCTTAGTCGTGTCCGACTCTTAGCGACCCCATGGACTGCAGCCTACCAGGCTCCTCCATCCATGGGATTTTCCAGGCAAGAGTACTGGAGTGGGTTGCCGTTGCCTTCTCCGAAAAATAAACACAGTTCTTCTTAAAAATAATATCCCTCATTGGCTATTCTGGTTGGGAGCTGGCTAAGATTGGGGTATGGAAGAAACTTTCCCAGCAAAACAGAAAAACAAAAGACATGTGTGTGAGCCAGTGAACAGGGAAGATAAGCCAGAAGGACCGGCAGGGAGATTTCTTTTCCCCCAAAGACTCGAAAGGATAAAAGCCAGAAGAATGTGCTCCAGAGCCTGACCAGTCAGCGTGGCTACAAAGCAGAGTGGGTTACATGGCCTGTGATGGCTGGAGCCAACACAGCACATTTTACGGCCCATTAGGTAGATCTGACCTGAGTTTGAGCAAGCTCTGGGAGTTGGTGATGGACAGGGAAGCCTGGCGTGCTGCAGTCCATGGGGTCGCAAAGAGTCGGACACAACTGAGCGACTGAACTGAACTAGGTAGATCTGAAAACTAATCTGGTCCCAGGGGCAGGGTTGGGGCATGAGATAGCCATCTGGCCATGTGAAATTTGGCATGACATCCTGGGTACCAGCCCAGTGCCACACACTGGCCCTAGAGACCCCATCAACTGTGCACCCCAGGGGCCTCCAAAGACATCTGGGTGCATTCTGGAGTCTCTTTCCTACTCAGATTCTCCAAATGCTGTGAGAAGCTAGTTAGGAAGAGTACAAGGTCTTCGGTCTCAGACAAAAGTAGCTGAGACATAGTAGGTGCTCAAAAAATATAGTGAAGAAGTATTTGTTGAAAGAATCTTCCCTTTTGTTCAGTTTGGAACACCAGGTCCTGTGGTTTTTATTTCCTAGACTGTCTCTCATTATCTATTTTTCAACATTTAACACAGCTATTACATGCTTTTTTTTTAAAAAAAGAAATTTGTTTATAAATGAAATGCCTTATTCTTGCAATTAGATTTCAGACTGCTGTGGGATGGAGACCTTCTGGTGGTTCTGGTCTCTCTCACAGCATCCAGGGGAATGCTTTGCTCACCACCTGTGTTCACACAGGTCATTAGTGTCATTAGTGACACTGGAGGGCACCTCTGTTCTGATAGAATTGGTACTCCATTAGCAATCAGAAAATCAGGCTTGTTTGTAATCTGACGGGCAGCATAAGAGTAAGTAAATTATAGTCTTTCGGAGCCTCAGTTTGATCATATGTAAAGTATGAATAATAATTCGTGTCCTTCCTGTAAAACAGGGTCAAATAATTGGATTTGTTTTAAGTCATATATTTAAATAAATAAGTAATAGCCAGAGTATATCCATCCACTCTGTTTTCTAGTGGTATGCTCCTGCTCAGTTGCTCAGTTGTGTCTGACTCTTTGTGACTCCATGGACTGTAGCTGCTGGGCTCTTCTGTCCATGGACTTTTCCAGGCAAGAATACTGGAGTGGGTTGCCATTTCCTATTCTAGGGGATCTTCCTGACCCAAGGATTGGACCCACGTCTCTTGCATTGGCAGGCGGGTTCTTTACCACTGTGCCACCTGGGAAGCCCCAAATAATTGGATTTGTAAGGCTCAAATAAATTACTGTCTGCTAAAGTGTTCCAGCTACTTCTTAAATTTAGCTATGATGGTACTCTTTGATGTAGTTTATGATGTACACAGACATTTCTGTATTCCAGGAATTCCCACTCTTAAGGAAAGTGGGGGATTCCTGGAGTACAGAAATGACTAACCCATCACTAACTGGTAGTTGGCTGTGATGGGTTAGTGCTGGATTGGGGACCCGTTGGTAAAACTTAGCACGAGGGGGACAAGACCATGCTAATAAACATCGGAAAATTCACCCAGTGGCTAACTGAGAAAACTGTTCATTTCACCCTCTTCTTGCCCATCATACTTTATGTTCCCAACAAATTCAAGAAACTTCTTGAGACGTTCTAATTTTCACTTTTCTAGTTAGAGCCTTTTCTGTTTAAAGAAGTCCCTTTAACATTCTTGTAAGGCCTCCTTAGTGGTGATGAACTCCTTTAGCTTTCTTTTGTCTGGGAAACTTTATCTCTTCTCAAATTCTAAACGATAATCTTACTGGATTGAGAATTCTTGGTTCTAAGTTTTTTCCTTTCAGCACTTTGACTATATTGGGCCAGTCTTTCTGATCTGTGGTATTTCTTTTTTTAAATTATTTTTTATTGGACTAGAATTGATTAATTACTCTTGCCTAGAAAATTCCATGGATGGAGGAGCCTGGTGGGCTACAGCCCACAGGATTACGAAGAGTCGGACACGACTGAGCAAGTTCACGACTTCACGAGTCTTACCAAAGTCATCATACATTTATTTATATTTACCTTTAATAAAGGCTTCCCTGGTAGTTCAACTGGTAAAGAATCCGCCTGCAGTGCAGGAGATCCTGGTTCAATCCCTGGGTCGGGAAGATCCCCTGGAGAAGGGATAGGCTACCCACTCCAGGATTCTTGAGCCTCCCTGATGGCTCAGACGGTCAAACTGAGAAACATCTACTAATTCCTTGAGTTTCAAGAAGCCTTATTTTCCCATCCTAGTCCTTTTGATGACATCTTTTTTTCTTTCTTTCTTAAACTTTTTTATTTTAGACATTTTCAAGCATACACAAAAGTAGACAGAATGGTCTGTTTTGTTCCTATTTACTAATTATCCAGCTTCAACAGTCATCAGCCTTCACCTTTTATTCATCTGGTATCCTGTCTCATCTTCATCCTTCACCTTCCAACCTTCCATCTCTGAGACCAGCTTAACCGTATGAGTCTTACAGTTCCTTTTCAAACTCTTGCTAATTATTTAATAGTACATTGGCAACAACCTTCGCTCATCCCTAATGGAAGAGGCAGGCTCTAATTCGGTCTCTGGTTTGTGAGGCTTCCTGCTAAAGCTAAACCCTTAAGCTATGTTCTTGCAGTCTGGGACATTAGCAAGATCTCTCGATTGAATTACAGAATCACTTTCCACCAAGGAATCAGTTTTGTGGAGTACTTAACACTGAACTACAAGAGGAGGCACAGGAGTAACGGGTCTTCTCAGTAATGTCATCTTTTTGTTCCCTTCTGTAAATCAAAGGCGGTATTACAAGACCTTCAGCTTTGTGGCATGAGTGGAGTTAGAAGTTTACAGGGGCTGGAAATAGCCCTTCAGATGATAGCATTTTTGTTTTCCTGCAGGTTTATTCTTTTTACCTGTAGTTAATATGAATCATTGAAGGATCTGAGATTTTTCTGTGATTTGAAACTTTTTTTTTCTGGGACACAGATTCAGGAGTTTCGAGGGACCTACAGGCTGAAACAGCATTGATGCCCTCACTCCATTCTGCCTTCTGCCAGTGACCTCTCTGGGGGCTCTCTGATGCTGCCCGTGTTCAGCAGGGCCTCTGCCCTCCAGCTTGAGGATCAGAGTTTACAGGTCACTGCGGGCTCTGAGACAGCCTGCACTCTCTTCTGGGTTGATTCTGGCAGTGCAACAAAGAGAACCTCGGTGAGAAGCTCAGTCCTCAGGAAGGTCCTTGGGCGACACGCAGCAGGCCAGCTGGTCCAGAGGGCGCTCAAGGCAGGAGGCTGAGTTCGCTTCCCACCTGGGGTTCGATGCCCTCCCTCCTTTCATCACGGGGGTTCTGAACCTCAGAGTGTCAACCCTCTGCTGCCTCTTGTTACTTCTAGAAGACTGTGAATTTTCTGAACATTTTCTCAAAGCAGTACTTAATCGCATTTTACTTTTGTTAAAAATCAAACTCGCGTAAGATTGCCTGTCAATATGGGAGCAAACAGAGGAACTAGAGAAAAGGGGAAAAGATGAAAACATTGTATACATTTGGGAACTGAAATCTTATGTCTCTTTTTGGGGAGAGGGGGATAACGAAACCATTCTATGCCCTGATTCTGGCCGTGTTTAAACACATCTATTCATATATTAAAATTCAAAGTTCATCTATTCATGTATCAAAATGGAAAGACTTGTACGTCAAAAGAAAAAAAAGGTCAATTTTACTGTTATAATTTAAAAAATAAAATAGTTAACCAGGGGAAAAATAAAAATTCTAGGCTTGTTCAAGTTTGAAATTCAAGAAGCCAATGGGTAAATACTGAAGATTCTGAGAAGAAAGTGGGGAGGAGACAGCAGCTGGGGATTGTCAATCATTTTTCGTGTTGTTTAAAACTTTTAAAAAAGATTTTAAAATTCTTACTTATTACACAAATGATTTTGTAATGACAGAGATTATAGAAAGTTACCAAGAGTCTTCTAACTATGGTAAATCCCCTGATTTGCATTTAAAAAATCCTTTAGTGACTTCCCTGGTATTCTAATGGTTAAGACTCCACACTTGAAATGCTGAGGATGCGAGTCTGATCCTTGGTTGGGGAACTAAGATCCCGCATGCCTAAAGGTGTGGCAAAAGAGAGAGAAAGAAAGAAAGAAAGAAAAAGAGAGAAAGACAGAGAGAGACAAGGAAAGAGAGAGACAGAGGAGAGAGAGAGAAAGAAAGAAAGTCCTTTCAGCTCAGTCAAGCTCTGCTCTTCCCTCCCTTCATTGGACAAAGGCGAGTCTGGCTCCAAGCTTCCTGCAGAGAAGGAGAGGGTCTCCCACTACTCCCGAGAGCCTGAGACAACCATTCTCTGCCCCATTCCAGAATCAGAAGCTGCCTTATAGCAAGACAGCCCTGGGTGACTCCCTTGGAGTCCACTTTGGAGTTTGAGAATTCCTGGTTGGAGACCCCTGGTTGCCATGGAGATTGCCATTGAGGCTTCAAGAAAATCCTTCCTCTGAGGGTGCCCCGCAGCACACACCCCACCCCTGTTCCAGCAGCTGAGAGTGAGGGCGTGCTCCCCAGGATTCCTCCCAGCAACGTGAGACCAGTGTATCAGAGGTGCCCCAGGAGGCCTATCTTGATTCCATTCACAGCATCACAGGCATATTCCAGGAGAACTCTGCCTGTTATCCTAAGCCATCTGCTTTTCCTTTTAAATTTAAGTTATCTCCACCAGGTTTAGTGGAGCAGGCTGAGGTGTGTGGGGCTGGGTAGAATGTGGGAGAATGTGGCATTTAACTGGAAGTTGAAGAAGGTGCAGCTGAGCAAAGGGAGGTGCCTGGGGCAGAAAGAGATCCCTTGTTGGGAGGGTGGTAAGGATGGGTTGAGAGTTCGGGGTTAGCAGATGCGGACTTACGTGCAGGATGGATAAACAACAAGGTCCTACTATGTAGCACTGGGAGCTCCAGTCATCCTGTGACCGAATCATAATGGAAAAGAGTGTACATGTATCTGTATAACTAGGGCACTTCGCCGTACAGCAGAAATTAACACAACACTGCACGGAATACTACTCAGCCATTAAAAAGAATGAAATAATGCCATTTGCAGCAACATGAATGAACCTAGAGATTGTCATACTGAGTGAAGTAAGGCAGAAAGGGAATGAGAGATATCATAGGACATCCCTTATGTGTGAAATTGAAAAAGGAATGATGCAGATGAACTTACACAACAGAAAGAGACTCATAGACGTAGAGAACGAATTTATGGTTGCCGGGGGTATGTATGGGGGGAAGGGATAGTTAGGGAGTACGGGGTCAACATGTACGCTCTGCTGTATTTAAAGTGGATAACCAACAAGGACCTGGGAACCAACAGGCACAGGGGACTCTGCTGCATGCTGTGTGGCAGCCTGGATGGGAGGGGAGTTCGGGGGAGAATGGATACATGGGTATGTGTGGCTGGGTCCCTTTGCTGTCCACCTGAGACGATCACAGCATTGTTTGTTAATCCTCTATTCCCCAATTAAAAAAAAACACATTATAAGTCAACTTCAATAAAATAAAATAGTTCAGCTATTAAAAAGAAGAGTCTCTCCGATCTCACTTACTTGGTGGGGCAGAATTGTTCCATGCAGAGCTGTGGGGTTCTACACCCCGCTGTGGGAAGCTCTGTCATGAGTGTGTTATCCTGAGCATGTTTTGTGACCGCTAATGTCCAAATGAGATTTCCCCTCTGGGTCCTGAATGTCAGTGCGGACAGGCTCCAGACCTGCTGGTGAAAGAAGCAAAATGAGTGTCTCCCTGCAGGTGACAGAGCCAGGTCCATGTGCCTTTAACTTTATGCAGAAAAAAATTCCAGTGGAAAAACTATGAGTGAGCACCCACTGAGATTGCTCACATCATATATTTTTCTTTTTAATTAATATTTCATGACCAGTTAACCAGCAGTCTGTTATCCTTCTAATAAAGAAAAAGGTGTTATAACCAATAAAATATATTTATTGCCCTCATTTTAAAGTCTTAATTAAGGACCCATCCCTCATGAAAATCTTTCTTCAAATACCATCGGAAGTGCATGAGCGAGAAGGAAGGAAGCCGTGGCATACTGGGAAAGAAACGTGTCCTCTCACGGTTAGCCCACGACGTGAGTGTCTTGGGCCAGGTTGTAAATACATGCGGTATTAGCTTGTTTTGGAAGAGATGGTTCTGTAAGTAAAAATATGAATGTGATTTGCTCTGTGGATTTTATGTGTAGAATGCGTATGCTATAGAATTTGAGGAATTCGGAGATTTTTCTTTTGTAAACTCAATATAAAAAGATAATGCTGCTCTATGTTCAGGGAGTAACATGTGAGTTAGGCAGGAGTTTCTGAGTTAAGCAGGAACCTGTGATAAGAAAAGGAGTTTCAGGCTAACAGTATGGTCTTCGGTGGGTGTAATACACTGTTCTAGAATCATGGCTGTCGTTCTTGCTGGATTCTTTAAGTTGTAGGTTCCAAGAGTTGGAATCTATGAAGCTGAGTTAGCTACTGGAGTCTGTGCAAGACAGCTACGGCTAGAGAAGGACCTCTGTGCATACACTCTGAGGTGGCTAAATATTAATTAGACCAGAAGAAGGGAACAAGTTCTACACCAAAGGGCTGCTCTTCCTTTGCGCACTTAGAGCTCTGGGTTCTACTTGTCAGAGAAGGTGGAGAAGATGGGGGACAATCCGTACACTCTTACCTTCAGAAGGGTTAGGTCTTGTACTAGAATCTTCCTTAGCTTCTCCTGTTCCCCCAGTTACCTTGAGACATTTTATGCTACACAATATTAGATTCAAAAGTAGATAAAATCATAGGTTTACAAGTAAAATGGAGCCTTAGAAATATTCTACTTAACTTAGAAAAAGAAGGTGGAAGGAGTTTAAATGAGAGACTCCCGTGGTGCTCCAGTGCTCAAGACTTCTGCCAGCGCAGAGGGTGCAGGTTCCATCCCTAGTCCGGGAGCTAAAATCCCCTGGCCAAAAAACCCAAAATATAAAACAGAAGCAACATTGTAACAAATTCATGAAAGACTTTAAGAATGGTCCACATCAAAATAAAACCTAAAAAAAGAGCTTAAGTGACTTGCTCCAGGCAGCACAGCCAGCAGCTCAGCAACCAGGGCTAGAGTTCACCTCATTCTTCCTTGTGATCATTTTGGATTTGAATGAAGCAAAAGTCTCATTTGTGTGGCCATTTGATCAAAAAACATTAAAAGTTCTGTGTAAAGTGTTGTTTAACAGACTACTAGTTCTTCTCAACTGGGGTAAACCCGGAATCGCTTTGTTATACCCCAGGGAACAAAAAGACCACCTTTTCCAATAAAGTTAAAAGCGTATTTCCTTTTAGGCAAGAAGGATTATTTCTAAGGTATGATGACAGTCTCTGTCTCTGAGTCTGAATGCAGTTCTGTAAAAATATTTGAAGAATTGGAGTGGCTTTGATGATTTTGGCAATTAAGTCATTTCATAAATGGAAAAAACTTGCTGAAATCTTTACAGTGTTCAGAATGCTAACTTGATTGTATATATTTCTCTTATTCTAGCGTATATTCACCTTTCTGAGTAGTTATCATAAATGTATCATAAGATGTGTATGTGTGCAGTCGCTCAGTCATGTCCGACTCTTTGCAACCCCATGGACTGTAGCCTGCCAGGCTCCT